>NC_068939.1:137659085-137965210 GCF_016801865.2 Culex pipiens pallens
TGTGGGCGGTAGTTGCTGAAAGAGTTTGAAAGTAAATGAAATTAGTGAGACACTGAACACATTCTCAATACTCACCGGTGACTTCTTCAGTATTCCAGGTAGATGTTCTTGATCAGGTTCGTCGGATCTCGCTCCAACCTCTGGAAGTAATCCGAGTACGTCAACTCCAGGACTTGCGGCTTTCGTACAGACGGTCCATCCAGAACTGGTGCAAACTGTTCTTCTGGATGTTTAGGTAATAATCGTCAAACATGTCCCGCAACGAGAAATGGACTGCGGACCCTCAGGACATCCCACACTGTCCCGTCATCACTTCCGGCACATAATGCTGCTGATGGTCGTAAACCGCCGGCACCGAGTGCAACATCCGCGCTGACCACCTCCGATTATGCCGCTTCTCGTCGTTTCCCTCTTCCGTCGGATCCTTCTCCTCATCGTTAAAATTTACTTTATCGTACTTGTTCGAAATTTCGTCCACCTGGCCACCACCACCGAATACAACCGGTGCAAATCCACATCCCGACCTCCGATCTTCCTTCTTACCAACTCCGGTCGTGAAACAGCTGCAGGTCCTGCAGGAAGCTGGCCTTGTCCTTTTTCGAATACCAACTTTCTCCCCGACCTCGTCCCGCACCGGCACCACCCACCTTCCGCTGCTGCTGTTTTGGCTCACAAAGGTGTCCGCGTCCGACTCCTGGCTGTGGCCGCGTCCGGATTTGATTCGCTTCGTGGACAACTCACTCACCACCGGCACTACCAAAATGTTTGTTTACATTTTGTACTTAGGCGTACACGGTTACACGAGAACGACGAAATGAAAGAAATTATGTAGTCGAATTAAAAGTAAAAACTTTTAAATCAGTTAGCAATGAGATTTTCAAAAACTGTAGCAGTAAAAGTTTTCATATTCAAAACAAGAAAAAAACTTTTAATTGAGCAAATTTTGACCACTTTTTATTTCAACAGTAAGTTACTTTTGCCATTACAGTAATATTTTTTTGTGTGTAGCTTCACAGCAACTGCACAGAAAGTTTAACTCCATGTTAAGATTTGACAGCTCGATAGAGATATCCACGCGCGAGAGTGTATTAGTTCGTAACAAAATGACACGCATACATAGGCAAATCGAGTAGAATGATTCGTCTGTCAAAATCAGCTGTGGTGGTGCACGTGGTAAACAGCTGGTTTTTACAGGCGATTGATCTACTCGAAAATAGTATAAACAAAATCTAAGCTATCTAAGCCCGATCTCACGCACACTTTGTTTTTGCTGGCGGGTACAAATTTTAACCTAAAATCCCTTCGTGTTCAAACACGCAATACATGCGCACGTAGATAACTCTATCTCACTCTTACACAACGATAACTGTCACCAGAGCAAGTGGGATAGACTGTTTGTTTACATTAATGGTTACGCCATTTTAAAAAGTTACTAAGGAACTATTTAGGACACAGGGCCAGTACGCAGCTCGAAAAGGAAAGGAGTCAAAAAACATTTTTACGAACAGCAGAACAACGAAGCGATTTTTTGGGGGGTTTTCTACACCATCTCTGGCTTGCTTTCGCTGCTGTTGTTGCCCATTTGAAATTTTCCTTGACTGGATTGTTACCAAGTGCATACACTGCTTCAAGTGGTAGAAATCTCCCAGTTACGACGATCTAGCACAGTTCTAACAAAGCTGGAAATTCTTACAGCATTCTAGCAGAAATGCTCCACCGTTCTAGCAGGGTTTTAGCAGAACCAGCTCTGCTAGAATATTTCGTGACGGGGCTGGCTGGAGCAACATTCGAAAGGGGCGGTACTACATTGCGGTCTTTCTCCCCATTTAAACACATGCACTGTCCGAATCGAAAATTTGCCACCATTTCAACATGCTTCTTGCATAGTTCTTGGGCAGACTGGTCATGTGTAACATAACCTCCATCGGTTCATAGTTTTTTTTTAAAAAAAAAAGGTCCTATAAGCTATTGTGTTTCATATGTTTAAAGGACCTATTCAAAAGACTCTAAATGTTAAACAGTACAATTTATTAAAAATTATTACTTTTATTGCATGAACTGTTTGATAAAATGTTTATGTTGAATAAACACTGAAGTTACAATATAAGCAAAGTGTTTCTTTGGAAAAACTCGTGCTAGTTCCGCACAAGTTTCGCTGCCATCTTGGAACTGAAACTCTAGTGCCGCACTCGATATTTTTTCAGTTTCATGCGAGTTCCACGCACACTGACAAATGACGTTCGATTGAATCAAAACTGGCACCGACGAGTGCGGCACTCAGTGCCGCACCGGCACTTCAAATGAACGTACTATTAATATTAAATCAAGTGAATTCTGCCATTTGACTATTCTGCCGTTTGACTATTCTGCCATTTGACTGTTCTGCCATTGGACTATTCTGCCGTTTGACTATTCTGCCATTTGACTGTTCTGCCATTGGACTATTCTGCCATTCAACTCTCCTGTGAATTATTTATTCTGCCATTTGACATTCTGCCATTTAACTATTCTGCCATTCAACTCTTCTGCTAATTAATTATTCCGCCATTTGATTATTCTGCCATTTGGCTGTTCTGCCATTTGACTATTCTGCCATTTAACTATTCTGCCAAATAACTATTCTGCCGTTTAATTTTCTGCCATTTAATTTTCTGCTATTTATTTTTTCTGCTGATCAACTTTCTGCCATTTAATTTTCTGCTAATTAATTTTCTGCCAATTAATTTTTCTGCTTATTAACGTTCTGCCATTTAACTTTTCTGCTTTTTAATTTTTCTGCCTTTTGATTTTTCTGCCTTTTGATTTTTCGGCTCTTTGACTTATTCTGCCAATTTATTTTCTGCCTTTTAATTTTCTGCTGATTGACCTTTTCCGCCATTTAATATTCTGCCATTTGACCTATTCTGCTATTTGTCCTTTCTGCCATGTGATTTTCTGCCATTTGGCATTCTGCCATTCGGCATTCTGCCGATCGGTTTTCTGCCGATTGACCCGACCCCTCCCGTGTCATCACCCCGCGGGACACATGCTGGGGCCTGACCTAGCGCGATTATGAGCCGCCGAGTGAGGCCTTTCAGCGAACTTGTCCGCGGGAAGTCAACCTCGTCGTCGTGGCAGTTGCCGTGTGATCTTGATTTCTCCCTAATGAGTGGGAGTCGTCACCGCGTGGAGTTCGATTTACGATCGCTGCACCGCACCAGATGTTTCATGTTCGATGTTTTCGTTTAGAGGGGCAGGCTCAGCTATACGTTGGAGACTTTTTTTTTCGATTGCAACATAGGCCACCTTTTTAGCCGTGGAGGCATCTTGCCTCAGGAACAAATATTTTCAAAAAATATATGTTCTTAAAAGAAGTTCACTTGCAATCGTGTGAAGAAAGTACAACGCCATCAACATATCTGCAACTTTTAGACATCTCAGTCTTGTCAACGGGATGATTTAGGGGCAGGGGCTGCCAGACGAGAGCGTTAAATCGATACCGTTGAAGATGTCCAAGAGTTGAGCCGCTACAGTTGGCACATTACAGCCAGTGAATGCGGGTTTTGAAACATTTCATGCTTAATCGTTGGGTTCACTAGAGTGGGAGAAATCGAAACTGAAGATCGATCTGATACAGCTGGTGGACTAGGTTCGTGGGCAGGTTCAATCAAGCTTTACAAATATTGATCATAATTTATTTGTGAAATGCTGTTTGAATAATTTAATGATTAAATGTTAAATTTAAATACTTTTTTAAATGACATAACCTTACATTGATATGTTGAATATTTCTTTGCAAAATTACAAATTTCAAATTATCTTCAAACTGAATGCATTCGAACCATACTGAGCTTGGTAGAGAAGTGTTCAAGGTATCTCAGCAACAAATTTTGGAAAGTTATTATAGGTAGTCAACTGTACTTAGATACTTTCATAGGGTAATGATATACTCAATGAAAATGATTTCGAATCGAAAATCTTACTTCATTATCGGATTGTTTACACTTATAACAGTTGAAATTCGCTTCTAAGTAACAAGTTTTAAGTGATATTGCAACAGAATTCAGAAATATCATCATATTGATGGCATTTTCAGCAGAACATATTTCTCGATAATTTTGTAGAAATTTTGATTTATTCTGCAGAATTAGTTAATGTGGCAGCAAAAATTTATGTTTTTGTGAAAAAACTCCAAAGAATTGGGTCCTAAAATGACCCTTTGTATGACCGCAAAGGATTTAAAATGGATTTTAAATCAATTTTGAAAAATTAACTTCACGGCCCTTCTTGAGAGATAAGGTTCTATTTGACAGTTCGTTCTAAGGGGACCATTGTTGATCCATCGGAAAAATATTGTCTTGTCAATTTATTTTTTTGCATTAAAATGAAAAAAAGTGATCAGAAATGGTTTTAAACGTGTTTTTAACCGTTGTACATAAAAATTTACACCTATTTTTTTTTACATCAATTTGAGAATACTAACAATTTTTAGCCAAACTATTTTTACAGCACCATTGATTTTTGAAACGTACATGGACTTTGTGTGGCCTACACCAATTTTTTTTTATTCAAAATTTGAGACAAGGCTTACTGTTTGAAGAATATTTCAAAAATAAATTGAAACGTGCAAAACAGTTGGAGCTGGATTAAATATTTAGCACATTATTTTGAATTTGATAAAAAAAGATTTTCAGTACCTCAAAAATGAGTTTTTGCACCCCTCCCTTTGGACTTTTGAAAATATTTGCAACGGCGAATCTCACTATAAATACAATGTATTTTTAAACATTTTCAAAGAAATTTTGTACCTTCATAAAACATAATTTAAAACGTCATTTCAGTTGCAATCGCTTTTCTGGAAAATTTAAAGTTCTCTAGAAAAATGCAATTTTTTATTAGTATAAACTTAAATAATACGATTTTTTAAATTAACTTTTTAAAATAAATGTTGAATTTGTTACAAAGCTATTTTTCAGTTTTATTTTTATTTTATTTTTTTTTATGCTGACTAAAAAAGACATATTTTGAGTAAGAGTTTAGGATGGTGCTAAATTCGGTTCCAGATATCTGATCTTTTTTTAACATATTGATTTAAGCTTTTCTAGTTTCTTAATAAATATTTATTTTTTGCCATCTTTTTGAGGTTGGAACCCCCCTCTAAAATATTTTTGGAAAGCTGAAAAAATTTCCAATATTTTTTATGACATTGTTGATCGGACTGTAGCTCTCAGCAGCCTTTGAATGTTTAAATTTTATGAAAAATGAGTTTTTCTCAGTTTTTGTCACCGAATTAACTCTGATTTTCCAACTCGCAATACCTCGGGATTTCAATGTTAGAAAATAATTGATTTGTAATTTTTTTGATCTTTTAAACAAAAATTCCAAATTTAATAATCAAGCACCAAATTTTAATAGTCAAAAATAGGTGTTCTGAGACTTTTCTTAAAGCTTATTTTGATTATATAATTTCGAAACAAAAATATGAAAGAAAGAAAAAAAATCCTGAAAAAATCATTTTTAACATTAAAATTCGAACAAATACATTCCGAGACATCACGAGTTGAAAATATAAGGACAATTATGCGACACTGATAAAAACACCATCTTAAAAATTTTAAACATTAAGCGGCTGTATTTCAGCAACTAGCAGCAAATTTAAAAAATCCCCAATTCTCAGCTTTTCTAAAATATTATCTACAAGGGTGCTTTTCTTTAACAAAGTATTTTTAACGAAACGAAACTATTGGCACTACGCCCCCCGGGGCATGGCCTTCCTCTAACGTGGGATTTCTGCTCCAGCGCCTCTGACGAGACAGGAGAAACCGGGACCGACGTTTTACTTCACCATCCGATAGAAGCTCAGTGGATAAGGCGGGAATCGAACCCGCGTCTCATAGCATCATCGGGATCGGCAGCCGAAGCCGCTACCCCTGCGCCACGAGACCCAGTATTTTTAAATTGCAACAAAAACGCTAAATAAATATCTCAAAATGCTTAAAAAAAAAATAGAAAGCGGGGCTCCTTTTAAAAAATATTGTCATTTTCGACTGTAGATTTTATTTTGCATCTTAAAAATATTTCCAAAATTATCTTTTTTTTCATTAAAGCATATCTGGGGAACCAGATTTTACTACACTCAAACCCCGATGGTTTGACACCAACTGTTGTCAAACGAACGGGGTCACTTTTTAGTTTGACACCCCTTTTACACGGAGTTCACACACACTACCAAACGTTTGTTTTGATAGTGTGCGTAAGCGCCGTGTAAAAAGTGACAGTTCGTCACTTTTTAGTTTGACTTTGACCAACCAACGGGGTACAAACTAAAAAAGTGTCAAACGAAAAAGTGACCAACCACCGGGGGTTGAGTGTACATCCAAAAATCTAGCGCAAAAAATGCCCTTTTGGTCCTCTAAAACCTTCCAAATGTTCTTAAAATTTGAACTTCAAATTTTTCTCTAAAAAATAAGTTCTAACGAACTTCAACTTTGCCGACGACACCAAATCAATAAGAAAATCCCATTTTATGTTATTGATTTTCAAGTATTCATGACTGCCCTTTTTTTTACCAGTCCACACAATTGTATGAAGACTAGAATGGAACAATTCATAATGCAAAACGGCTTTTATTGACATAGAGAATGCACGGACAAAATTTCATCTAATCCAATAAATACAAAAAAGTTGATTTACGAAAATGTACAAAATTACTCAGCTGTAATTGAAATTCAAAATATTAATGAGTCAATATTAGATGCTCGATGGAAACACATACCTTTTGCCCTATTTATATTTCAAATTTTTATTAAATCATCTAAAAAACAACTCATTCAAAAAAGAGCCTCATCACCCCAAACCAAATTCCAACGTTCCGAGTCATGTTCGGTTACCCAGCCACAGTTCTGTCCGTCAGTCACCCCGCGGGACGTTCAAGATCACGATCACCGCTCTGCGCCGTCACAAAACAAAGGGCAAAAACAAAGAACAAAACAACAACAACACCGCAGAAAGCTGGCCCGAAACTGCTTCATAATTAAGACATCAAAAACGAACATTAATTTGTGTTCCCGCTCTCTCTCTCTCTCTTGCTGTTGGTGTGTTTCGCATCCTTCTCGTTATTTGGCGCAAAAGAGCCCCGGCGGCGATCGACGACGACGACGACACTAAGATGATGTCGGCAAAGACGATCGCGCGCCGCCGCCACTCCGACTTGCTGGCTGACTGTTTTTGGTGAGTAAACGGATGTTTTGGGCCATTTTATGCCAGGTTTCTCGCTTGTTGTGCATCACTTAGTCTTGCGTTTTTTTTTTGTTTTGTTTGAGAAACTTCCTTTCAAGGTGGATTGGGTTGCAGTTGTGTGGCACTTAAATGAACTATGAAAACATTGGAAAATTTAAAAGTATTTAAGAGTATTTTAATAAGATATCGATGAAAAATGTCTATATAACTAAATTTCCGTTTTTAAACATTTAAGTTAAATTATAATGACAGTTCTATATGCAATTTAAATTCATTTGTTTCCAAAATCATACATATTTTGTTCAACTTATATACTTTGATTCAAAATGATGTGTTGATGCAATAAAGAATTCGAAAAATCTGTTTAGATAAAACAAAAACATCCAATTTCGCGACAAAAATATTTCCCAGGATTTTTGTAAATTTTCTGAAATTTAAGAAAAAGAATATTTTTCCAAACTTTTCTGTACCAAAGATTTAAAAAAATATAGGTAAGTAGCATTTCATTTCAAGCAGTAAAAACTAAGATTTAACCTTCTAAGACCCAACACTTCGATCTTAAATATCGCCATAGATCTTAGAACATTTAGAAAAGAAGAACAATTATATTTATAAAATTGAAAATTTGGGTTTGATTAATATTTGTCTCATGTCACTTTTCCCATACATTCTTTTTAAATCTTTTTAGGTGAACTTAGGCCGTGATTTTAACTGATATCTATTACTTTTTTTCAAATTAGGAATGAAATATTGTTTTTTGCCCTAGATTATTTTTTCGAACACTATGTTGTGATTTAAAAACTAATGGTTTTAGTTTATATCAAAACATGTGGAAATACTCTATAACATCAAACAAGTGATTGAAAAATCATTTAAAAAAATTGCAATTAGGCAAGAGAGTTGAGGATGTAGAATAAGAATAGGAAACTACAAAAAAATGTAAGCAGCATGATAAAACTAAAAATGAATGGAAGAAACCATAAAATAAGAGAAGTAAAGTTTTTCCTAGAACAAAAGTTGCTCAAAATGACTTGTCAAACACGGGAAAACAAACAAAAAAACTAAAAAAAAACGGAGCAGTTTAGGGTTAAGCTAGTGGAACAAGACTTTTGTTATTTTTTGGGAATAAATATAAACTATCAAAATTTCTTCATTTAACAATAAGTAAGAAATCAAAAACTTCAGGATTTGAGTTAAAAAGATTTAACAGATGAGAATAACACAACGGAGGTCATTACAAAAACAAGTGCTGTTAAAATATCTAATTTTGCTATCAGAAAATTCAAAACTTAGTCTAAAAATTTGATTTTGAACGGATCTTATGAGAGAGTAAGAGAATAACAACTCAAAGTATGGAATATTGAAAATCATTCAATTATTGATCACGTTATTCATTTTGCCAAGGACATTATTTTGGCCATGAAATGTGATCCTTGTAGCAAAACTTTAAAATAGAGAAAATTTTCAAAGTTGATTTTTTAAATTATTTATGTTTTTTCCTGAGGAAATTAAAAAATTGTCCGAATAATTTTCTAAATGTACATAACCCACTTTTTTTTGTTTTTTTTAATTTAATTTAATAAGGCCAGAATAATGGAAATTTTGAAATCCCACATATTCGGAACACTTTGCTGATAATTTGTCAATAACATGCCAAATGCAGCTTTTCTGTTGACCCTACTATTTTATGTATTATTTAATTGTAATTATGTACTCATGGAGAGAACCAAAGTTTGTTTACATCCGTAAGAAAAAAGTGTTCCGAATTTGTGGATTTCAAGGGTCAAAGTTTTTCTTCAAAAACTTGATATAAAAGTTAAAATTTTCAGTTGTTCGATACAGCATTCGAAAGATCGCAAGAAAAGCTTCCAAAAGAAGGTAAAAGTGAATCATTCAGTTCAATTATCGATTTTCGATGATTTTTTGAACATTGGCCGATCTGTAAACTGTTCCGAATATAAGGGATGACTGTACCAAAACTAAAAAAAAAAAAAATGAAAAACAGTAAAGTTGATTTTTTAAATTACTGATACACAATTGGGTCCTAAAGCCGTATGTCAATTATATACAACGGTAAAAAACACGATTAAAAACCATTTCCGGTCACTTTTTTCATTTCAATGCCAAAAAATAAATTGAAAAGACAACCTTTTTTCGATTGATTATCTATGATCCCTTTGGAACAAGCTGTCAAGTAGGACTTTTTCTGTCAAGAAGGGCCGAGAAGTTATTTTTTAAAACGATTGAAAAATCCATTTCAAATCCTTTGCGGTCGTTCAAAGGGTCATTGTACTCAGGAAAATAAGCGCTGTCGTTGTGTACAACAATATCAGCAATTTATGCTTCATTTTAGGACAAAATTATCATCAAGTCTCTGTTATTCTTTTGTATTATTATTATAGCTAATCGGGATGATTTAACTCTTTCAGGCCTGTTGGGTCATAAATAAATAAATAAAAAAACACAAAACAACCTATATTTTTCATATGGTCAAAAGAATAATTTTCCATCATTAACAAAAGAAATATTTACAAAAAATCAGACCTGAAAAGGTTAATAACAAGTTCTGACCATCTGACAATAACAGAACCTGAACTTTTCCAGTTATTTCCACCTGATCGGGCTAGTTCAAAAATGCGTCACAAAATTAACAGAAACAATGTTTTTGAATTCTGTTGAAGGCATCTTGTTTTTCAAAAATATTTCTTGGAAAATTAAACGCCTCGTATTGAGTCGTTTGATGATTCCTAAAGGTTTGTCAGCAATTTTTCAAAAACACTTTTTTATCTTGCACAGTTGATGCTTTTTTTAGAAGTTTTTTTTCTTTTTTTTCTTTCGTGATCATTCTTTTCTGAGAGAAAATATGTTTTAATAGATATTTTGTGATAGAGAAATCTGAAATATGCATCAGTTTCTGCTGAAGTTCAGGTTAAATTTCACAAAAAAAATAATGTTTAACCCCAAAATTTTTTTTTTAATTGTAAAGATATTTAGGCAATTTGGCATATTTTGTTCAATTGAGAGAGGAATTGAAACTTATTTTTTTTTTCAAAAACTAAAAAATATTGCCCGCCTAAGTGCCCTTCCCCGTTGGGGTTAAATTTCCAAAAGTGTACGCTTATTTTGATTTTGCGGGGCCCCGCAAATGCATTCTTTACGACAATGACAGTCCTCGGGAAACTGGCAATAACCCCTGAAAAGATGCATTCAGCGGGGCCGGTCGTTAAATAAACAAATGCGAGAAACATTATGTTCGGCTGCCAGTTTTATTCGCAACTGTCTCGTGAATTTGCGAGTTTCGCAATGGAGGGGTGATTGTGGGGCTCCTGGCCATTTTGGGCCTGATGAGTTCTCTTCTTTGGGAATGATCTCATTAATAAAGTAATCGTAACTATTTGAAAACTGCAAACATCTTGGTTTATGGTGTTTAAAAACTCAGAAGAATTGCACTTTGAAATTCATTTTGTGACACAACTAAAAATATTTTGCAAAGTTTATATTACCTTCCCTTTATGGAATCCTCGAAAAAAAAAAACTTCAAGAAATTATGTTAAAACTCCCTTGAAACTTGAAATTTATAAATTTTTTTTTGTTCAATTGATTTATTTATAAGTTAATCTTTCTTGTAGAAAAAAGATGTTGGTAGGTTATACAGTTTAAAATAATATTTTACTCGTACATATATGCAAAGTAACTTTCTTTGTCTCACTAAATCCATATAGACGATGATTCACACTCACTTCAGCTTAAAACATTAATAGATTTTAATCCAATTTACATGGAGAGTTAAAATCCATTATCGTTTTGAGCTAATGTCTTTTTTTTTTCAAATCCATTAAAAAGCAATCTGGAATAATAACGTTATCTTAACTAAAGTGTTTTTCAACCTTTTTTTAGTTTGTTCAAACACGCTGTGTCAGAATAGCGTTATAAAATTTATTCATCGTTGAAATCAGACAAGCTATCCATTATCTATAAAAGCTATCGCTGAATGCAATTTTTTAAAAGTGCAATTGACTGTGAACGAAATGATAAAAGCAAATTCTATAGTTTTTACTTAGTCATGATTACACGACAGTGGATTTCAATCACTTTGCGAGGGATTGGATTTGGTTAGCACTTTTTTTGAACATGAAAAATGGAACGATCTGATTTTGTTTTTTCAACTCAAAAGGAAAACACGCAAAATAAACCTTATTATTATTCCTAGCCAAAAACATTTCACAGTATCACCGTCACAATAAATTATCCCCAACAAAACACGTTTGAATGGGTCAACTATGGAATGCTTCCTGGAAAAGTGGAAAACACCCCCCACTTTCATTCCAAAAAACACGTGACGTGCATTCACCCGAAAAAAATAACAAAATTTTTGCCCGGGCGCGCGCAAATTCCGCGAAAACCAACCAGCTACACAAACGAGTGCAAACAAAAATGGCAAAATATTCAAATTTCATTACCAATTCCAAAACCGTCCGCCAACCTGCGGAAGGACCAACCAGCCAGCGCGCTTGTGTCCACAAGGTTCACAGCGGCACGATGGGTTTCCCGGAATTTGGCCCCAGTGTGACCACGGTGAAGCCGGATTTTTTTCGTTTTCGGCGGAACGGTAAGATGTTGCAGGTTTGATCTAAGTTTATTTGATTTATTCTTGTACTTCCTAAATTAAAGTATCAGATCAGATCAGATTATTCATTCCACAACATTGCCTTGGCGTTTCCGATTGCGAGATTCCTACTCGAAACTAGATGTCCGAAGGCTTGATTGTTGAGGCAATTGCAAACCTCTTTTTACACCAAAGCTTCCATTCACCCCGGGATTCGAACTGACGACCTTAGGATTGTGAGTCCAACTGCCTACCAGCGACTGCACCGAGATAGGACCCAGGGAGACGACTCAGACAATTGGACTGAGCTAGTGACCTAAACTCTAGGTTAGACCGGGGCCAACATTTACTTCCCCGTTAGACGAAAGGCGTGATCAGACAAATCTCGTCTCGAAAAATGCCACCAGGACCGTCTGGGATCGAACCCAGGCTGACTGGGTGAGAGGCAACCACGCTTACCTCTACACCACGGGTCCCGACAAATTAAGAATAATCATTATGCATACCAATTGAATGAATTGGTCTTTTACAGATATGTGAGAAACATCGATTTTAAATTAAAAATTTAAGGTTAAAGTGTTTAATAAGTTCATTAGGTTTTTGCAAAAGTCAGTACCGTAATCTGGGGTGAATCGGGACTACAGTCTGAATAGGGACAGCAGTTTTTAGAGCACTTAAAGCTTTTAAATTTGAAAATGGATGTACATATTTTGTTGGCCTGAGTCTGTTCTAACCGAAACCAACCAGAAAAATCAAAATATTGTGCTCCAACATGGTTAAAACTGCTGTCCCAATTCGCCCCATGTGTCCCAATTGACCCCAGTTTACGGTAACAAATGTTTTTATTTTTATTTGCATGAAACGAACGTTACAAACTAAATTGACTCATTTTAAAATGGAATTGCACGTCAAACAAACACTTTATAAGAACCGTATAGTTTGTTTGGCGAGAAGCAGTTTTGAATAAATAAGATATTAAAAAAAAGATAATAAATTTTCACTAAGATCAAAAAACAGGCAATTTTGTGTCATTGGTACGCCCATGCAAGGCAGCATTCATTTTTTCTGATTCTACAAAACTGGTACGTAAATTTTCGAAAATTATTATTTGGAGGAATTTTTTATCGATTTGATGTCTCTGACAAAATTGCACTTTGTCCATGTATTCACTAAACAGAAAAAATGATGTTTGTAGATTTTGTGTCAAAAAAATGTGTAATCATCAGAAAATGATAAATTTTCATCAGTTTCTGGTGTATATTTTTACACAGGTATCAGGTTCCCATTTTAACACATTTTTTCGGTAATATAAATTACTCAAAAAATAGTTAATATTCAACCCACCTAATTTTGCCATTGCAAAATTCAACTTTTTTTGCCGTGTATGCCAGGTTAAAATTGAATTTGCTATTGAAAAGTGCTCAACAATTTTTTTTCTGATAAAATGTACCTTTTTCAAGTTGTAACGATTTCTTTCCGTTTGTTTGCATATTTAAAATACTTCTTGAAAGAAAAGTAACCAGAAAAATATATTTAAAGAGCTGAAAAAAATCCTACAATTTTCTCTCTGGAACTTTGGAAATCGGGCGATTCGTTTCTGAGCAGACATGCATCTCCTCTAACTCTATCTAGAACAAGCTTAGTACCGTTCAAAAGAGCTCTTAGTGCCCATGCATGTCTGTTTCTTAGAAACAGCGTCAGAAAGAATGTGAATCGATGAAAATGTTTTTTTCTAGTGACACTTAGAAAAAAAAATGAAACTTTCACGAAATTTTATGATCGTTTCAATACGGATAATTTCAAAATTTTAAAATCGAGCTTTACTTCTGGAAAGGTCCACAAAGAGATTTTTTTTTTAATTTTGTTAATATAAACAAAATTTAGTTATTTTTGAAATATTTTTATAGAAAAGATTCAGAAATTTCACAATTTTGTCTGAAATATAAAAGAAGTATTATTTTCATTTTCAAACCTTTTCAAAAGATAAGCATAATTTGTGAAATTTTTAAAATTATTTTTATTGAAAAATCAGGATATTTAACATAAGGTTCTTTTTCAATTTTGAAAATAGGACCGATAGTTTCAGAGATATCGTTAGTTGAAAATAGCCTGTAGTAATTCGGTGACACTTCACGAAATTCATTTTCATCAATTAGAATTCTTTGTGAGGCTATATTTCAGAAAGCAAATGTTATTATTGGATATCTAGCATTTTTATCAGAAAAGCATTTTTTTAAAGAATTCGTTATTAATTTTAATTCGACAACAGTTCATTCCATAAAAATAATGTACAATACTTATAGATTTTTGATTTAAAAATGATTTTAAATAATGTTTTGACCAGATTTTCGATATTTTCAAAAAAATATGACTTTGGCTAAAAAGATTTTTTTACTTGTCCCCTAACACATATAAAAATTCCAGCATTAAAAAATATGTATTTTAGGAATTCAACTTTAAGGCCGTTCCAATTATTTCTCAAAATTTATGTCGCCCCCCCCCCCTTCTTCAAAATTAGTTTGAAAAATCAGCGGCAAAAAAAATAATTTTCCAAAAAACTTCAAAACTTCTTTGAAAATAAAGTCTAATCAACTGAAAACAACCTAAAATGCATTTTTCTGCATTGATATTCATATTTAGCATGTTTGAACTTGTTCAAAAATGTTTTGATTTTTTGTGAAATTCCAATGTACAGCACCGCAAAAATTTCATTTTCGTCAATACTTAGATATTATGGAAACTAATGATGACAAAATGGACTGGACTGGACAGGTGTATAATGCATTTTTAAACGCTTTTTTCATTAAAATGTTGAAACCATGGCTCGCAATTTCAATTTTCATATCTTTTTTATTTTTTTTTGAACCCCCCTTCAGGTCAGAGTCGAAGGACATAAACTTCAAAAAATATTTGCTACGGCCTAAGTGATAATAACAAAATTGTATTTTCCGTGTTCCTATTCTTTCCGAAATTTGTTAATCAGTGTTGCAAATGAGTGATAGAAAAGCTATCAATATCTCTGCACCAAAAATATCCGAGAGTATAGCGGCCGTCACTATAGCTTGTGAGATCTCTTCTTGTGTCTCGTGATTCCCAGTGATGTCATTCTCTCTCTATCACTCCTCCCCTTTTCCTCGGCTATGCGCTCTCACCGCTGAGTCTCTCAAACTCTCCGAAAACTGCAATGAGAGAACGCGAGATGACCACGCATGACGTATTTTTAAACTGCGTTTGCGAAATTGGTTTTGTGGCGGCTTTTGTGGTTAAACGCTGTTGCGGTAGGATGATCGTGGAAGCGGGAACGAGAGAGAAAAGGAAAATGTCAATCGCGAGTGGGTAAACACGAAAACGTGTTCGGCTATGTTCGGCGCTGAGAGTTTCAATGAGGAAAGAATAGCAGTTGTATTTGAGGCATGATTTTTCAGGCGGGATAATTGTAGTTGCTGAGAGCTGATATTTTGATATTTTAACAACCCTGGTTTTAATCATAACCTACAACTTTGCTAAAGACTTAGTGTATGGTAAAAAAAACCCTTCTTAAGATTCAGAATTGCATACATTTACGTACCCAGCTTCAAAAATTGTAAAGTGACTTTTCGAATCTAATCTAATCTAAACAAACCCCAGCGTAGCCAATCTTTCGAAGGGATCCTGGAGAAGGCCTTAGGCTTTTTTCTTTTCATTTATTAACATTGTAGTGCGCAATTGCTTTAGAATGCATTGGATTATCACAGACGTTAAAGCGGCTAGGCCTACTGCGTAAAGTTTACCGCAGGGATGATTCTTCGAAGAACGAAAAATTTGCGTAATCGTACAGAACTACTCATAAGGTGTACTTTGAAAATGGCAATACTGCAAGTATCGCTAGTTTGACCTTTTTTTTAATGCAGTCAAACTCTGGTGTCATTACCTTATTTAGCCCCCGCACCCCAATTTAGAACATCGTACCACGCTACACGGTGGGAAATTCTAATTCTAATTTTAAATTCAATAAAGTCACACGCGTCGCATTGGTCGCGTGGTTTGGCGTGTGTGTGGTCGACACGCCGGTGGTGACCACTTGGCCAGAGGGCCACGGTTCGGCAGACCGGAAATTGATCAACCGGACAGCATGCGAAATTGCGAAACGCCACGGCTCGTGGTCGCTGGGTTTTTGTTTACGGGGAGGGTGGGGTCGGGCAAAATAAATGCCCGAACGCAATCAGCAAAGTTGTAAACAAATATTTGATTAGTTGAAATTTATTTCGGGAAAAAGCTCTCCCAGCGCAAGAAATGTGCTTTTCTCATGTGTGTGTGTGTGTGATAACGTGTGCGTTTGGTGCAGGTGGAAATTTAATTGCATTTTTGGACGTGATAGGCAGTGGAATTTGCAATTTTCATTCTGTGCTGCAGTTAAAGGCTAGGAAAGTATTCTGGGTGACGGTGAGGAAAATTTGCTTTTGATTGTGGAATCCAATAAAGCAACTATTTGCATTGTTTAGAAAGAATGCATTTGATATTCTAGCGAGTTATTTTATGATATTCAATGAACTCTACAAAATTAAACTGACTTTAATCCTAATTTAAATCTCATCAAGTTCTTCAACGCTCCTCAACCTGACAGCAAATGCATAAATTACAGAGTTCAACTCCACTAACTTCAACGCCTTTTGTTCCGCTTGATGGAAGGGCCAAAAGAAACCATTTGCTCGAGAAAACAAAAACATTCACTCAAACAACACGAATTAAACACTTTTTGAGCTCGTAAATCAATCCGGGCCTTTCAACGGGCGCTCGCAAAAGAAGCATAAGTACAAGCTTGAAAGGTGCTGAGTTTGGTCCGGGACAGGTTCATCAACCATAACACCTCCGCAAAATGTTGCACTTCTCGTGTGGCCAAAATCGGCAGAATGCCGCCGCAGTGCATCACGTTGACGGAGTGCCCCGTTCCAAGTGCATCGGAGCGCGCGAATTCCCTGGCAGCAAGAATTGGTGGTGGAAATGACCTGTTGGAATGTGAACCTCCTTGGTAAAGGTACAAATGCAGTTCAGTCTGAGACAAACTAAACTTTTTCATAATTTCGGTGCCGACTTCTAGTTACATTAAATACTTTATTTAAAAAATAATAGATAATTATATTAATTGAAATGATGCCATCCACAAATCTCTTGAAAATTGGACCTGTTGAGATTCAGGCTTAAAACAGGCCCTTCCACTTCAGTAACGCTTTCTCTAGTGGATAACCCGTAACATACCACCTGAAAAGAAGGTGAAAGAAACGAAAACCGCCCCATTCATCCGGCCAAGCTCGTCTTCTTTCGACCTCCGAAACGCTGCACAAGAATGGCCCAAAGGGTCCAAGAAGGTAAGCAAAAAAACCAACAAAGAGGTGTGGCATTTGACTCGTTGCATTCTTTCGGGCTCTTTTGGTTTGTTTATTTACATAATAAATTAAGCATTGCGCTGACTGTTCGCTGTGGGATTGTTCATTTATAATTTTGGTTTGTACCTTTTCAGGAATTCGGGAAAACTCAAGTTAGCACTCAGTTCATGCGAAACCCGAGATCTTTAGATTAAATCAAAAATCAAAAAAATCTCCCCCTAAAGTGTCCACATGGTTTATGGATGTTCCCTTTGTTTCATGAAATATAGCCTAAACAAGAAATATTGAAATTTTGACTACTTGTTGACGGTTGTTGAAAGCTCAAAACTTCAATCTTATAAAAAAAATAAAATCAAAAAGAACGAGATAGATAACTGCCAAAATAAGCTTGACATTTCAGTCAAGTTTCTTTTCTTTTTTTATTGGGCAACATTTTTTTTGTAATATGACATACAAATTCATTAAATATGAAAACATTATTCAACACTCGTGCAGTTTTCTAATATCGAGAATCGTTTAAAAAAAAAGAGACTTTGAAAAAAATAGGGTGTAATAGATAAATGGAAAAAAAATTATCGTTTTTTTTTATTACCTAACTCGGTTCTGGACTGCTTCTCTCCAATTCCGACTCGGAGCCCACACACTTTCCAGATCTTCCTCCACTTAGTTCAACCACCTTGCACCTTGCACTTCACCAGATTGATTCCCAAGTAACATTTTAGGCTTTATCAAAGTTGTCACAACTGCTATAAAACCTATCAGCCAAAACCAACATTCAAAATTTAATAAAACCTTTGTTAAAACCCGTGTGGATCAATCGGACCGCGCACTGGATTCACAATCCAGAGGTCGCTGGTTCGAATCCCGCGGCGGGCGCTCTAAAATTCTTTGTGTAAATATGGGTATTCGGCGCCGTCGCTCCGTGCCATACTTTCATACACTTAGGAGCCTAGGGCAGCGAAGTCCTTGCAGATAAAAAGGAAGACACTAGTGGTTGGTACTAGCAATGGTGGCCGACAGCTATAAAGTCAACTTCGTTTTTTTTGTTTATACCCCAGTGAGGAGTGATGGAAAAATGACATTTTCAAACGTCTTCAAACGTCTTATGCCGGACAGGATTTATTCAGGCAAAAAATAAGTCTTCGTCTTGCTAAATCATATAATGGAGATGGTTTGCGAAAATGGCGATGATTTGCGAAAATGGCGATGATGAAATAATTAATATGTATCGGAGGTAATTAAAATAATTTGAAAGATGATTTCTCGCAGTTCGTGGCTTAAAGCTGCGGTTAAAATTTTATCGATGAATGTGGAGAAGATAGAGCCAAAAAAATCAACTCGCTTCATCAAAAATAATTCTTTTGTCATAACATTTTTTTAAAACGCAATTTATGTTTTTGATTTTTTTTTTTTGAATAATGTGATCAACATATTGTTAAATTTCGATGATTATTTTATTTATGTCAGAAATTCAGCATATTTTTTTTCTACCAAATTGCGGGCAATCACATTCAATCAGACCACACGTTTAGCGCAATAATTATGCATTGCTATTATGCTTTTTAGGAGATTATGGTAAGTTTTTTTTGCATGCCTTAAACCAGCGATTCTCAACGGGGGTACCGGGCCTACTTGATTTACATGGCAGGGGGTACCGGCCTAGAAGAAGGTTGAGAATCGCTGCCTTAAACCTTTGCATGGCAATATCTCAGCAACTGAGGGTCGTATCAACAAAGTTCAAAAAAGCAGAATATAGAGAATTTTCTCAGCTTTTCAATAATATTTTTTTCAAAAGTGGGCAAACATGGGCACTATTTTAAAAAAATCAATAACTGCGACTATTTTGAAAAAAGTTACATAAAAATGGCTGTAACATGAAAACGGTGCACTTTATCAAAATTTCACTTTTGTACTTTTTGATTGCAAATTCAATTTTACATCGAAAAATGAAATTAAAATTTTTTTGCGACCAATATTTCGATTTTTTGAAAAAATGTATTCATTAACAAAATCATAACTCGGTCAAAGATTTTTTGCCCATTCTGGAAATTTCTGAAAAGTTGGCATTTGATGTCCTCTAAAACATATAAAAAAAAATTAAAAATAGTGTTTTTTTGCAAATCAAGTTGCAGTGACAAAAACTGAAATTTAAAATCACCGAAATTTTTTTGACCGTGTATCATTTTTTTTCAGTGCAGTCCATATCCATACCTACAACTTTGCCGAAGACACCAAATCGATCAAAAAATTTCTTCAAAAGATTCAGATTTTTGAATTTTCACATATCATTTTTGTATGGACAGCTGCCAAATTTGTATGGAAAATTATATGGACAAACTAATGATGCAAAATGGCTTCTTTGGGCATACCGAAGGCACCAATAAAGTTTCAGCCGAATTAAAAAAATAAAAATTTAAATTAAAAAAAAAGACCGATTCCGTAGAGAACTGTTCAGCTGTGCAATTCTCCATCAAAACCCGGAAATAAATTTTATTTAAAAAATCAAAAAACCGGAATTTTTCGAACAAATTTTAACTTAGAATGGCTATATTTTGAAACAGGTGCACTGAATCAAAAAAAGTAAAGTACTTTTCGATTGCGAATTCGATTTTACAAAAATAACTTTTTTTTTATAAATATAAGGCCGATGCAAATATTTAAAAAAGTTTTTGTCCCTCGGCCCTGGCCGAGGTCAAGGGGGGGCAAAAAAATAAAAAAAAAATATAAAAATTTAAATAACAAGCCATAGTTTTCACATTTAAATGAAAAAAGTGTTTTAAAATGCATTTAACACTAGTTCAGTTGTTTTGCAATCATTAGTTTTCAAAAAATCAAAGATCTGACAAAAACAAAAATTGTATCGAAAAAAAAGATTTTGCATCGAAATTTTTCAAAAAATCTTAAGATTTTCTAATAAACCCAATCATGCTTAAAATGATTTTAAACGCAGGAGAATGTTTTTTAATTTGATTTCAGTTGGTTGCGCTTGAATTTTCATTGAAATTTTGAAGTTTATTGTAAAAATATTTTTTTTGCCCCCTGATTTTTCGGGCCAATTTTGAAGGGGGGGGGGGGGTGACAAAAACTTTTAAAAATATTTGTACCAGCCTAACTATTTAAAAAAAATCATAACTCGTCGGCAAAATTTTGGACCGTACATCTCTATGGCTTAAAAGATGCGGGGTTTCGTCCCCTAAGCACTACAAAAAAAAAATAAGGACTTTCGGAAATGTTTTTTTTTTGTCAGACAAAAAAAATCTGAAATTCGCCAACTTTTTCTTCGTGTCCTATTTTTAAATAATAGTCCTCATCAATACCTACAACTTTGCCGAAGAAATAAAATAAAAAAAAAACCTTGATAGGTTTTTATGAATAAAATAAAAACTTTAAAATATTTTAGATGTCGAACTTTTTTTGAAAGAACTGCTCATATTTTAAAGAATGGAAAAACTCACACAAATATTATGACAATCAAGAACAGGTTGTTTAAAAAAATAAAAATTAGCTTCCTACATATTTTCAATTTCGAACTTATTCATCACAGAACTGCTCATGTTTTAAAGAATGAAAAATTAAAAAAAAATATATACGACAAACAAGAATCAGTAAATTTTTAAAATGCAATAAAAACTTAAAAAATATTTCAAAGGTCAATTTTTTGTTTTGAAATAACCGCTCGTATTTTAGAGAATAGACAAATTCACAAAAATATTACGACAGTCAAGAATAAGTTGCTTGAAAAAAAAAAAAACTTAAAACAAATTAGAAGCCGCTTTTTTTTATAGAAATGCTCTTGTTTGAAAAAAATTAAAAACTCTGAAAAATATTACGACAATCAAGAATAGGTTTCCACTGGAACATTTTTTTTTAAAGAATTTGCCTTTTGTTTGAAAGAATGGGATAACTCACAATATTATTTCAAAAACTAATATTTTTAGGGAATGGAAAAGTTCTCCAAAATGGCAGGAGCGGCCGTGGCTGACTGGTTACGGTGTTCGCTTTCTAAGCGAATGGTCCTGGGTTCGATTCCCATCTGCTCCCAACGAGAAAGTATAGGAAATATTAATCTTGAAACTCTCAACATGAACGAAAAATCAAAGTCGCCCGAGTCGTGGTTCGATCCCCCGTCCTTTGGATTGGTAAGCAAAAATGCTAACCACTACGCCATCACAGCTTGGTGAGCGATGACTGGAATTAGGAATACGGTTATTATCAACTATATACGCGCTGGGTCCTTGTCCATTTGACAAGGGTTCGGAAGTTCTAAATAACGTTTGAACCCGATTGGTGCAAAACGTTCTTCAGGGCGGGGCTTGTCGATAAAGCTGAAGTACCTCGCGCTCGGCTAGCCAGCGTAGAAATGGGTCACCGAAGCTCGGCAGAGCTAACACCTTCCAAATGCCTATGCGAGTTATTTGCATGTATAGAATGAAGATCTAAAAATACATGGAAACAACTCAATTTGTAAGAAGCGACCGCGTGGTCCCGTTTGGTTGGTTGCACACACACACACATGGAAAACTTCTCCAGAATGGCTTGAAAGTTATTCTGTTTATTTGAAAAAATAAATCATTTCTAAATGGATGGATAAACTCTCAAAAATTCGGAATTGTTTGTAAAAAAAAAATTTTTTTAGAATGTTTAAGAAGTTTAAAGTTATTATTATTTGTTTCATTTTTTTACATCCGACCTTTTGTCTTTTCGAATTTTTGTCCATTTGACCTTTTGTTCACTTTCGACCTTTTGTCCATTCGACCTTATGTCTTTCGACTTTTTGACATTCGATCTTTTGTCCATTCGACCTTGTGTCCTTCAACCTTTTGTCAAACATCCTAGTTTTCCACTAAGTCATGAATATTAAAAAAAATGGTTTTTGGAATAGAATTTGGATTGAAAAAACTCACTACCGAACTTTGCAGTTATTTTTATTAAAATGGTTTCGTTTTTTATTATTGAAAAAATGGAGAGTAAAATATTTACTCAGCTTTACGCAAATATTTTTTTGTATTAGTGCTTTTCTTTCACGATGTACAAAAATTAAAAAAAAAACATTTTTTAATTTAAACCTTAAAATGCCTTTTGCTTTAAAACGGCACACATATTAAAACAGTAATGGTTTCAGCAAATAAAAACAAATTAGCAATCTTGTTGCACGTCAATTTTGGGCCAAATTGAGATAAGAACGCCATTTTGTGCAGCTTTCATTGCCTCGCTTTTTGACTTGAACAGATCTCCAAAATTCGATTCAAATCCTGAGATATTCAACAAAATATTTCAATTCCTTCTTGCGTTTTTAAAATAAGGTGCATTTTAAGAAATTGATACAAAGCCTGAAGCGAATTATTTGAAAATCGTTTTTTTACTGATGTACGATAAAAAAAAAAGAAATCGCACATTCCTGGACTACACAATTTAAGTGCCAATCCATTTCCCCCAAATGTGCAGTTTCTGTCTTCATTAAGTCTATGTGCACGGCAGTTCGTCATGCTCGTCACAGATGCACAATTTATGTATGTCCCCAAGCCACCCCCTCCATGCCCCCCTCCCTCCCAGCAATCATCATCAATCTGGTTGCTGAGGGACAAAATTTTAAAATAAAAAACTGTCCATTGAAATTTCAAAAGCCCCCTCAAGCGAGCTCAATTTGCACCACCCATTTGTGAATGAGTGTGTGCCAGTCCGTGAGCGGTATCGGAGCATGAAATTGATGAAAGCATTATGAATTTTTCAAAATGGTCTAAAATATTCACTCGTTAAAATGCAAATTATGTCCGGCTCATTAGCATTTTTTGCCACCGATGAGGCGAAACGTTGGTTTCGCTTGAAATAAATAAATAAAATTGGTGAACTTTATTTAACCGAGATGGTTGTTTGCCAATTTGTTTAAAAAACAACTTAAAATGAGCATCACAAAATAAAAAAATACTTCGATTTATTCCACGAAAAAAACAGTTCAAATAACATTAACGATCATTTGTTTGCAAAACATCATTTACATGTTTTGTTCCGGTAGCGATTTACAGATAGCAAAAAAAATGACCCCTCACCAAATGATGAGCACATTTTAATTTATGCTCCCATCGAGAGGGGGGTGGGCTTGCCCCCCGGGGGGCGATGCGTGATTTATCGAAGGGTCAAATATATTTATAACATTCCATAAATCCGAGGCACAAAAAAACAAAAAACAAAAAAGAGAGTAACATTAAAAACAAGCAAAGTGGAATGGCATTTCAAAATGCAAGAGAAGGGGGTACTTTTTTGTGAATAAATTGCAACTGTGGAATTACGTGCACCCGGAAAAAGGGGGGGGGGAGGTTTCCATGGGAATTTGGCCATTAGTGGAGGGATTTTTTCAATGGAAATGTTTTGTTACCACATCACAGACTGTCTGTTTTTTTTTTCAAATAATATATTGATGGAGCACAGTTTTAATGAGGCAAATTTTATTGAAAGCATATTTGACCTTTTAAATGGAAAGCTTGTTTTAAAGTGCTTATGAGCTAATTGCAAAACAATAAACAAATCTTTTGTATATGTATCTCTAAACACATATCTAAATATGGGTTATTCCATCTGAAGCGGAACAGCATTTGAAAATTACCATCTCCGATTCTGCTCAAATTTGGCAGAGCTGTTGAGACTATCAAAACATGAGTAATTCTCGCTGAAAGTGGACCACTATTTACACAAGGTGCTCAAAAATCAAAAGCAATGCACTTTTCCAATAGCCTCCACCAAGTTATGAATGAAACCATGTTTGGTTGGTTGAATTTGTCCTCACCTCGGCGCCACAAAGCTAAAACATTTTTTTAAATTGGTAATTTTTTGACTTAGATGCGTCTACAAAATTGCTGATAACTTTGCAAAACTTCAACGAACCCTTGATGTTTAGGGGTGTTCTGGAAAGGAAATGAGCAGAGCTTTCGAATGAACTTGTCAGAAAAACACCGTTCCATACATTTTTTAGCCACAAAACACCAATGTATTTTTAAAAGTCATTTTTGAAGGCCGGCGCCCCGCTTTATCGAAAAACTGACAAATCCATTCGAAAGCTGAGACGATTTCACATAAAGGTCCAATAAATCTAAGGTGTATGTTCCTCCTATCTTTTTTAATCTAATTTTGATTCTGAGAGCGCAGCGCTCCGTTCGTATTTCGGGCGCCCAAAATGTTGCATTAGCTTGCCCCAATTTAAGATTTTGTCAAACAATATAGGTGCTCACTTTTTAAATGATAGTTTATTATCCAAGGATCAAGATGCACTATCGATAATTGACCAATATTTAAGTTTTTGGGTTCTGCCAGGCAATTTAATGTCGAAAAGTTGTTTTTGTTTACTTTTTTTGTTGTTAAATGCTTATTTACAATTGGGTGGACATTTTTACAGAAAAACTAATGAATGTAGCATGTAGGAAATTTCACCACGAACATTTTTCTCGAGGAGAAAACGTAATTTCGATACTCCAACGCAAAGATATTTGAGTTTTAGTGAGAAAAAATAATGCCAATTTTACAGATTTCCCAGAATTAACAAGCACGGCCTATTATTTACATGCGGCATATGTTTTGGAAACCAAAGTATGGATCCTTATAGTTATTTAGGTCGCTGAATTCGGATCTGCAATCAAATTTCAGATAAACAGTGAACAGTGATATTTGAGCCACGCCTAAATGTTATTTGCATGTAGTGAAAATGGTTGGAAGCAATTTTTCTATTCCTTGCAAAGTTATGGAAATCGTCATTAATTAATGACTGTCAATTTAGACAAATACAATCGTTCCACAAAATCATAAAAAAAAATCCTAAAAAATCTAAAGTTTTCATTTATTTTTAAGTTTACATTGGAACCAGCCAAATCACAAAACGAGGTTTTCTGACATTCTCAAAACAATCAGAACTTGAAAAAAACATTCTCCATAAAAAAATGCGTGAATAAAACATCAATTAAAAGTGAGCAAAAGATGAAATATGACCGAATTTACTAGCGATTAAAATTACAGCATATTACCGCAAATAACTTTTGGATGTGGCTCGAAATTTGGCACTTTTTCTCTCACTAAAACTCAAATATCTTTGCGTTGGAGTATCGAAATTACGTTTTCTCCTCGAGAAAAATGTTCGTGGTGAAATTTCCTACATGCTACATTCATTAGTTTTTCTGTAAAAATGTCCACCCAATTGTAAATAAGCATTTAACAACAAAAAAAGTAAACAAAAACAACTTTTCGACATTAAATTGCCTGGCAGAACCCAAAAACTTAAATATTGGTCAATTATCGATAGTGCATCTTGATCCTTGGATAATAAACTATCATTTAAAAAGTGAGCACCTATATTGTTTGACAAAATCTTAAATTGGGGCAAGCTAATGCAACATTTTGGGCGCCCGAAATACGAACGGAGCGCTGCGCTCTCAGAATCAAAATTAGATTAAAAAAGATAGGAGGAACATACACCTTAGATTTATTGGACCTTTATGTGAAATCGTCTCAGCTTTCGAATGGATTTGTCAGTTTTTCGATAAAGCGGGGCGGCGGCCTTCAAAAATGACTTTTAAAAATACATTGGTGTTTTGTGGCTAAAAAATGTATGGAACGGTATTTTTCTGACAAGTTCATTTGAAAGCTCTGCTCATTTCCTTTCCAAAACACCCTTAAACATCAAGGGTTCGTTGAAGTTTTGCAAAGTTATGAGCAATTTTGTAGACGCGTCTAAGTCAAAAAATTACCAATTTAAAAAAATGTTTTAGCTTTGTGGCGCCGAGGTGAGGACAAATTCAACCAACCAAACATGGTTTCATTCATAACTTGGTGGGGGCTATTGGAAAAGTGCATTGCTTTTGATTTTTGAGCACCTTGTGTAAATAGTGGTCCACTTTCAGCGAGAATTACTCACATGCAAAAATCCCGAATTTCATCCAAATCGGACCACCCCCTCCATTTTTGTACCCTCCCAAAAAATCGACTTTTTGGCGATTTTTGAACGAAACCCCTATCTTCAAACAACGATAACTCAGGAACCACAAATATTAGAGGGTCGGTATTGGACTCAATTTTGAAGGAAATTGGACGTAAAATCCATTACCGTGATCAAAATTTGGATTAAAATATTTTTTCTACCTGTATTGCGCAATTGAAAACTTTATATGGCCGTATCTCAAAACAGCCCTATTTATTTTTTAAATTTAACCTCACCATCGTATTCCCCGTCCAATTTTACGTAAGAATCACTTATCGACAGAAAGGAATATGTTTCGTTCCAGAGATATCAAATTTTAAAGCTTAGAGTATTTGAGATTACCTACATCAGCTACACTCGCCGCATCTGCTAGAAGCACTCAGTCGTGCTGATCAATAATTACTACCTGGTGTTCTGTAAGATGAATTATTTTTATAATTTTACACGATTTTGAGATAATCAATACCTTGAACAATCTATTATTTGTTTAAGGAATATTTATTGGGTAATTTTGAATGCACTGTTTTTCCTGATATCAGTGTCATTGAACCATATTAGGTAAAATTTGAACTTTTAATATTTATTTGCAAATGCTACAACGTTTTTACAACACAATTAAAAAAAGTAACATTTTTCTATTGTTTTCATATTTTTCCTAATTCCTCATTTCTTCCCACTTTGTCAAATTATTTCTCTTATTTGAAGCGAGAACAAATGTAGAGCTGGATGTAGAAGATGAAATAATGCTCATGGGTTCTACAGCTTTTGCCATGTGCGGTAGCAAAATAGTGCCATTCAGCAAAAACCCCAAAATCTGCCTTACGGTTTGAAAGATTGAGCATGATCCGATTTTTATATTGTGAGCCAGTTTCATCTGAATAATTGGTGATTTTCTTACATTTTTCAGTTTTATACATTCCAGAAATCCTCCTGCTTAGTCACGAGAGTTTTATCGTACACTTTTTCTTAAGTGTTACTTACAATATCAATTGCAATTTCCTGCTAGCGTTGCGGGAATTCAATTCTGCCCTGTATTGCGTGTCGTTCTTGCTCTGTCCTGTGGGCTAGCACATAAATTCACCGTATACTTTTTTTTTAATTTAAGATTATACAGCAGTTTTCTATATTTTTTGCCAAATTTGCTAATGATTATTTGGGATGAAATCTTATTTCAATAAATAACCAGGTAGCAGTTATTGATCAGCGTGTCCAAGTGTTTCTAGCAGATGCGGCGAGTGTAGCTAATTTAGGTAATTTCAAATACTCAAAACTTTAAAATTCGATATCTCTGGAACGAAACATATTCATTTCTATCGATAAGTAATTCTTATGTACAATTGGCCGGGGAAAACGATGGTGAGGTCAAATTTAAAAAATAAATAGGGCTGTTTTGAGATAAGGCCGTTTAAAGTTTCAATTGCGCAATATAGGTAGAAAAAATATTTTAATCTAAATTTTGATCACGGAAATAGATTAAACGTCCAATTTCCTTCAAAATTGTGTCTAAGACAGACCCTCTAAGATTTGCGGTTCCTGAGTTATCGTCGTTTGAAGATAGGGGTTTTGCTCAAAAATCGCCAAAAACTCGATTTTTTGGGAGGGTACAAAAATGGAGGGGGTGGTCCGATTTGGATGAAAATCGGGATTTTTGCATGTTTTGATAGTCTCAACAGCTCTGCCAAATTTGAGCAGAATCGGAGATGGCAATTTTCAAGTGCTGTTCCGCTTCAGATGGAATGACCCCTATGCAGTTGCATTTCAATCATTAATTATCAACGAAAAAAGAAAAAAAACTTTTTCAGAAGAGACCAAATCTGCCTAACAAGCCTAATTTATAATTTAAAAATACTGACAAATGTGTGTTGAACGTTATTTGTTCAGGTTCACCTTAATTTACGTCGAAAAAAAAACTAAACCAAGAAACACAAAAGTATTTTGATTGCTACATTTCCAACACCTCCAAACAATGCCATAAAACTTCACAAGAAACTGCGTCTGTTGCTTTTCCCCGTGCCGAATTGGGCTATCTTTCAGCTGCCCGAATTGCACACCCTGGCCAGGCAAGGGCCAATCCAATCGGAAACAAACCTCGCGCCCCCCTGAAAGTGCGCATCCAGCAGGGCAAGGAAAAGTTTGGGCCTGGCTTTATTATACGCATTCCGCAGGTTTCCAAAACTTAATAAGATTTTCCCCTTGGCTGACAGTGCTGGCAAAAAATACCACCGGAGGGGGTGGAAAATCATCTCCTACCCCCTTGCTAAGGGTGATGTTGCCGCTGCTGCTGTTGCACGGGTATTTGCGCTGAAGTTTTATCTTCTAAATTACTGTGTTTTTGTGTTGATTTGATTATCTTTCTTCCATGTCTTAATTTTAGCTGCATTGGGTCAAGCTTTAGGTAATTTCAGCTTACATTTTTTTTTATTGTTTTGCAATTTCCTTGTTATTTTTTTCTGTCCGGAAAGCCATTTTTGTTACATTTAATAAATATATTTGTATTTTTTAATGATATTTACATAAAAGAAAGAAATTACGAAATCAAATTCCATGAGGCATAAAACAAGTCAAAAAGTCCAAAGTCATCCCATTGACCGGTGACGAACCTGCCCTGGAACGCGCCATCTGCACGGAATGGTCGCTCGGGAGCGCGTTTCATTCGTCATGGAAACCACGTGCAATTTTTGTGCTCTCGGAGTTTTGATCCCGAAGGGGGAGGGGGAAAACTTTGCTTTCTGATATCTACCACGGGAAGAAAGAAGGGAATAAACAACACACCGGAGCTCATCCTGGACGAGACGATGGTCGAGCGAGCGAAATTAATACCTTAAACTTTTACAAAATTGAACCGGGGGAATGTGTCGCTTTCTTTCCTACGTTTTAAAATTGTGTCATTATAATTCAGTGGGAGATCGGTTTGTTTGTTGTGGCAAAAAATAAAATTTAAGAATTTGAAAAAAAATATTAAAAGGATATAAAGCAAAGAATGTCCAGACATTAATGGGTCAAAAAAAACAAAAATCAAGAGGCAGTGTTAACTCTGTGTTACTCTGTGGTTAAGCAGTATTGCCTCAAACTCACGTTCGAATGCGAAGATTTTTTTTTAAATTTGGATTGAGTTTCACCCATTTTTCGAAAAAATACTGCAAAAACTTCCATGAGATCTTTTTTCTTTGTTTTAATATGTATTGCCAGGGTTGTTAAAATATCAAAATATCAGCTCTCAGCAACTACAATTATCCCGCCTGAAAATTCATGCCTCAAATACAACTGCTCTTCTCTCCTCATTGAAACTCTCAGCGCCGAACATAGCCGAACACGTTTTGGTGTTCACCCACTCGCGATTGACATTTTCCTTTTCTCTATCATTTCCGCTTCCACGATCATCCTACCGCAACAGCGTTTAACCACAAAAGCCGCCACAAAACCAATTTCGCAAACGCAGTTTAACGGGACGTCATACGTGGTCGGCTCCTAATTGCCATCTCGCGGTCTCTCATTGCAGTTTTCGGAGAGATATAGAGACTCAGCAGTGAGAGCGCATAGTCGAGGAAAAGGGAAGGAGTTATAGAGAGAGAGAATGACATCGCTGAGAATCACGAGACACAAGAAGAGATCTCACAAGCTATAGTGACGGCCGCTATACTCTCGGATATTTTTGGTGCAGAGATAATCTAGTGATAGCTTTTTTATCACTCATTTGCAACACTGTGTATTGCCAACAATTAAAATATAAACGAAAGTATTACCTTTTATGCATTGCATTTTATAGCATGTTTGATAAACGTATAATAAACATGTTTGATAAACTTTAAGATCCTTACTTTTCTGAAGTTAAATCAGTCCTCGATTTAGTTTTCGTTATCAGTTATCAGTTATCGATTTAGTTTTCGTACATGGATTGCTTTGGTATAGTTGAAGATGACATAGTGTTGTTTGAACCATTTTTTCAAATGCATTGAAAACAAAAATATATCAGCATTTGTGAACCTGGTTTAAATTTTACGCAGCAGTGGACCCAAATTTGAACCGAATGGAATAAATCCGGACAAAATTTAGTCAGCCAATGCTGAGAAAATCACATACATATTTTGATCAATATCCCCACCCTTAAAAGGTTTAGGAGAAAGAAGATAGTTTCTCGAGTCAAATGACGCCCATATTTTTTGATTTCAGATAGAGTTGGAAGTAGTTTAAAAAACTTCTGCCTTTGAATGTTACTTTACTTTTCTTTTTGCAATTTGTCATCCTAAGAGAAATTCAATGTACCTTTCGAATCTGCAACAACCCAGTAGGTCACTTCTCAAGTACCATCAGTGGGGGTGACATTGGGTCTGGGGGATGAGATTGGGTCAAAGTGATTTTTTACGGATTTTACCATTTCTCAGGTTCTTCTCAAAATCAAATCAAATTATTCGCTCTACAGCATTGCCTTGGCGTTCTCGATTGCGAGATTCCTACTCGAAACTAGGTGTTCGAAGGCTTGATTGTTGAGGCAATTGCAAACCTCTTTTTACACCTAAGCTTCCATCCACCTCGGGATTCGAACTGATGACCTTTGGATTGTTAGTCCAACTGCCTACCAGCGACTCCACCGAGGCAGGATCCAGGGAGACGACTCCTACACCTGGACTGAGCTAACGACCCAACCTCTAGGTAAGACCGGGGCCAACATTTACTTCCCCATCCGACGGAAGGCGTGATCAGACAAATCTCGTCTCAAAATTTGCCACCGGGACCTTCTGGGATCGAACCCAGGCCGACTGGGTGAGGGGCAACCACGCTTGCCCCTACACCACGGTCCCGGTTCTTCTCAATGAAACTGAATTCTGTTGAAAGGGTTGTTTAGGGGACATCTTAAGATGACTTCGCTGAAAAAATCTCGTTTCTAGAACAAATCCTGTTATTTTGGCAGCTGTCTAAAGTTGAGGTACGTTTTTGGCCAAAAATGAACTCTCGAAAAATCATTTTTCTAATATTTTTGTTGGAATTGCTCGAAAACTACCCAAATGTTTGAAAATCTCCACTTCAAATATTGTAGCATGTCCATACGATTCCCTCGAACAAGAAACACTGTTGGATGACTTGTTTTTACCATATCGTTGTATTTGGGCATCGTTTTAGTTTCGTTTGACCCAATGTCACCCCATCTAAGGGGTGAGATTGGGTCAATTTTCAAACTATTGGCATTTAAGGTAGTGTTCATCAAAATCCACCATATTTTGGAAAAATGTTAGAAAACTATCTAAGAATAAATTTACGTTGAAAGATTTTCGATGTTATTTAAACTGTTTTTGTTATTAAGAAATAACGATAATATTTTTTTTTGTAAATCCGTTGTAAAACTTCTTCTTCTCCAAAGTTATGTTGTTGTTTGAATTTGTTGTTGTGCTCAAACTCAACCCACTTCAACGAATTATCTCTGCGGAAAATTTTATGCAGTAGGCCTGGCCGCTTTAATGTCTGTGATGTTTCAATGCATTTTTATGAAATAGCGCACTACAAATGTTGAAAAAATAATAAGCAGAAGGCTTGGCGTAATCTTACCTAATGCTTTTTCAGAATCCCTTCAAAATATTGGCTACGCTACACGTTGATTAGATTAGTAATTCCATTGTGAATCTACTTACTACTCCTGTCATTATCAAATGACAAAAAATGTGGAAATGGAGAATCAAGAGTAACATTTTAAAAGAGCTAAAACACTTATTTTGGATAACTTTCGAATTTTCAAATTATTTTCATAGAAAAGAGCAGAAAATTTCACAAAAGTTTCATTTTTCAATATGTCGATATCCAATCAAAATTAGATTAAAAAAGATAGGAGGAACATACACCTTAGATATATTGGTCCTTTATGTAAAATCGTCTCAGCTTTCGAATGGATTTGTCAGTTTGTCGATAAAGCGGGGCGCCGGCCTTAAAAAATGACTTTTAAAAAAAGATTGGTGTTTTGTGGCTAAAAATGCATGGAAAGGTATTTTTCTGACAAGTGCATTCGAAAGCTCTGCTCATTTCCTTTCCAAAACACCCCTAAACATCAAGGGATCGTTGAAGTTTTGCAAACTTATTAGCAATTTTGTAGACGCGTCCAAGTCAAAAAATTACCAATTAAAAATAATGTTTTAGCTTCGTGGCGCCGAGGTGAGGACAAATTCAACCAACCAAACATGGTTTCTTTCATAACTTGGTGGGGGCTATTGGAAAAGTACATTGCTTTTGATTTTTGAGCACATTATGTAAATAGTGGTCCACTTTCAGCGAGAATTACTCATAGTTCAAAAAATTTGCTATAAAATTGTCTAAGAGACATTTAATATTAGACCTCTGGTTGCTGAGAAACAGCGTCTTAAAGAAAAAGAAACAGGAAAATTGAAGTTTTTTAAGTTCGACCCAAAAAACCTTCCAATATCTAATGTCGACATCTCAGCAACTAATGGTCCGATAACAATGTTAATAAACGAACGATTTTTTGAACATGTTGTTATATGTTGTTAATCGAGACTAACATTTCAAAAAGGGCGTGATATTGATTGTTTGGCTCTTTGAAAATGTAAGTCATGACCTAAAACAATTCAAAAAAATTGTAAAGTACCTTTCCATTGCAAATTCAATTTTCCATAAAAAAATGTGGTAAAAAAATTTCAAGCACAAGATATTTTTTTTTTACATTTTGAATTTAATAAAAATCATATCTCGTCTGCAAAATTTTGGTCCATACTTCGGAGTGGCTTAACAGACGCGGTCCCGGTTTTGTCCCCTAAAACACATAAAAAAATCATAAATAATGATTATGGGACACTGCATTTTTGTAAAAAAAATAGTCAATAAATAAATCGCATTTTTTCCATGAACCTATTTTTTCTGAATAGTTCTTATCAATACCTACAACTTTGCCGAAGACTCCAAATAAATAAAAAAACAAATCCTTGAAAAGTTACAGATTTTCGAATACATATTTACGTACCATTTTTGCAGCCAAAATTGTATGAAGACTTTTATGGGTGGCACAAATCTACTTCTTTGGTCAAACGGGAGGGCCCCCGTAAAGTTTGAGTCAAATAATGAAATAAAAAGAGCAATTCTCTGAGATTTCGATTTTTTTTTATTAAAAAAAATGAAAAACTGTGACTTTTTCAAAAAAGTTACCTCAAAATGGCTATAACTTGAAAACGGTGCTTTTTATCAAAAATTCAGTAAAGTACTTTTTGATTGCAAATTCGATTTTACATCGAAAACTGAAGTTGATTCAAAAAATCATAACTCGGCCAAAAGTTTTTTTTGCCCGTTCTGGAAATTTCTGAAAAGTTGGGATTTGATGTCCTCTAAAACATATCAAAAAATAAAAGAAATTAAAAATAGTGTTTTTTTGCAAATCAAGTTTTAGTGGCAAAAAGTGAAATTAAAAATCACATTTTTTTATCGTGTATCATTTTTTTTTTCAGTGTAGTCCATATCCATACCTACAACTTTGCCGAAGACACCAAATCGATCAAAAAATTCCTTCAAAAGATACAGATTTTTGAATTTTTACATATCATTTTTGTATGGACAGCTGCCAAATTTGTATGGAAAATTATATGAACGAACTAATGACGCTTCTTTGGGCATACCGAAAGCACCAAAAAAGTTGCAGCAGGATTAAAAAATACAAAAATAAAAATTAAAGAAAAAAGACCGATTCCGTAGAGGACTGCTCAAAAATAAAATCCATCTCCGGTTTTGGTGGAGAATTGCTCAAATGGATTTTCCGGAAAATGGTAAGCTTAGGTACTGTGGTGTCTTAGGAAGATTTGTTCAGTTTTTTTCCTCATTAGTCGATTGGGGGATGAAATTTTGGTGTTTTCAATAAAGTGACTTCTATTGGCATGCCCAACAACCTTCTAGCAAAGAAAAAAAATCCCAGCAATATTCCTGGGAAGTTAAATTTTCTAAAACACTTTTTCATACCAGATAGGGTATTTGTCCTTATTTTGGGCCTAGTACGTATTTTGGGTCTTCCAAACTTAATTCAACGAAATTGAGCATTTCACCATATCTGACAGGGATCTGCCACTTGAGAATGAAACATGCAGTCATTATCTTCATTTTGGTGGGCAAGGATCATTCACTTTTTCCTCCTAAATTAGAAATAAAGCAAAAAATATATCATTCTCCACATTTTTCTTGGCAAATCGCTAGGTGCCTATTAGGTCCAAATATTTCACAACTTTAGCTTACCGCTTGTTGACACTCAGCGTCACGGTTTTCATCGCTCAGCACATGAATGAGAGCCGTCCCCCGAATCTCCAACCACCGGCAATGTGTTTTTATTGGTGGGTTGCATAATCCCATTGCAAAAACAATCACTAAACTGCCACCAAATCTATTAAATAACTGATTAAAGTTGCTTCGTCCATATCGGAGAGAAATGGATATATTTTCGGTACATTTGACAATTCTACAAACTGTGCCAGTGTGTGTGTGCTTCTCGAATTTTACAATCTTTCTTGCACATCACGAGCTCGTTGCTTAGCTACGCAACATTTGTTTATTTATGTTTAAAACTCGTAAAGAATGATATAAATCATGTCCAAGCTAATTATGCACGTAATGCAAGTGAAATCAATCATTCTAATGTTTATTTGTGGCTTAAAACATCACAATGATTTAGCATATTTGTCGACCGAATTTGTGCGGCTGTACTGTACGAGCTGGGGCTGAACCGTACGTCAAAAAAGTTCGCCACGTGCTTCGAGATTTCAACCAATCAGAAGGTAGGCCGAAAATATGCACAAAGAAGGTCGTATGCTAGGAGCAATATCCCCAAAATAGGGGCTAAAAAAGTTTTAGTTTTTCGTGTTTTTACAGCGATATAAGGTATTTTTATCAAAATGTTGATAATGTACGAGCTTAAGCATTAAAAATCCAACTTATTCATGTGTAACAAACTAGGCTGCCAATATTAGCCTTTGAGAATACATCAAATTAAAAGTGCGCTCTGCTTAGTAGGCCCAAAATAGGGACAAATACCCTAATCTACACAACGTTCTTTCAAACACAACCCCCCTATCACTATCAACTTATTGGAGGCAATACGATACGATTATTACGATCATCCTCACGTCGGGACCTCTTCCCAGCGAGAAGAAGAGTTTCCCGGGATACCGATAATAATGTTTTCCAAAACCCAGGTTGCTGTACGTGTGCCCACGTTTAATGAACATTAATTCCCTCCCGCGGAGCAAACCTTCGAATCCCCGTCGATTTCCGGCTCGTTCTCGAGGGGGCACTAAACTTCCTGAAATGAAGCACCCAGCGCCACTAAATGGTGTTAATTTCGATTGTTCGAAACTGAGTAGCAAGCTGTAGGAGGAAAAAAAAGATATGATATTACGAGCACCAACCGCGTTATAATTGCATTTCATCGTTATTTTCGCTCTTAATTAAATTCTTCCCTAACCCCCGGACTGCTCCTTTAGTGGGATCTTTTTTTTTTTTTGCTTCAGGATGCTCTCAGTAGGGTCATTCCCATCAGTCGGGAAGCTCCTCCAGCTCTGTGCCAACAATGGATGAAATATCACTGGGAAATGTAGCCGGAATGTTGGGGCAAAAAGTTACTCGCTCCTCAATTTGAATGAAGAACTACTCGAGTACTTTTCCCATTATACAGTTGGACGATTCTCTTGGATTTCAAAGCGTTTTTTTTTTCGAAAAATGATGAAATGATGGTTTGGTTTAAAAATAAAAACGATTTTTTTAACATTTATGTTCTAAACCATTCTCCAGAACTTCTCACTATGAAGTGCAAGATTCGAAAATTCATTCTACCGTTTTCAAGTTAGATGTTTCATTGTATTTTTGTTCCACAAAAACTACTTTCCCGAAAAACATAATTTGAACCCAGCACTTGAACCTTCCACACCTAAACTCACCCCCTCATTTCAAAACATTAAGAGATGGCCACAATTGCAAAGTAATCAACAAAACCAACTTCATTCTGTAAGTGTGTGCGTCTGTCTATTTGTTTGTGTGTATGAGTGCAACACGAACAAAAGTGCAGGGAAGAAAAGTTTCTTTTCGCCGGAAGTTTCCACCGGAAAACAGCAACTGCTGCTGCTACTGCAGGGGAAGCTGGAAAACAAGTGCGAAATTTTCCCCCCACACTTGCCCTTCTCTTTTGGTGCAAGTTTTCCCAGTCACTGCTGCAGTCATGTAGCGAAATGAAACAAGTGCCGTGCTGTGGAGAAGAACATCTTTTATTTCAACGTTTCTTTTTTCTTGTATGAGTTATTATTCAGCAATTTGTTGGAAATTATTTACAAAACTTTTGAGCATTATATCTTCTGGACGAGCATCTTGTTTTTTTGCCGGTATGTTGGTGTGGAAGGAAAAAGAGTGTGGAAATTGTTGGTCACTTTTTTTTTATAATTCAACTCTTTTCAAATGTAAGACGAGTCTTTTCTTGAGCAACTTCAGCTGCTGTTCGACATAATCATTGAAAAATATTCTGAACTGCTAAACAAATAACAAATAACAAATAACAAATAACAAATAACAAATAACAAATAACAAATAACAAATAACAAATAACAAATAACAAATAACAAATAACAAATAACAAATAACAAATAACAAATAACAAATAACAAATAACAAATAACAAATAACAAATAACAAATAACAAATAACAAATAACAAATAACAAATAACAAATAACAAATAACAAATAACAAATAACAAATAACAAATAACAAATAACAAATAACAAATAACAAATAACAAATAACAAATAACAAATAACAAATAACAAATAACAAATAACAAATAACAAATAACAAATAACAAATAACAAATAACAAATAACAAATAACAAATAACAAATAACAAATAACAAATAACAAATAACAAATAACAAATAACAAATAACAAATAACAAATAACAAATAACAAATAACAAATAACAAATAACAAATAACAAATAACAAATAACAAATAACAAATAACAAATAACAAATAACAAATAACAAATAACAAATAACAAATAACAAATAACAAATAACAAATAACAAATAACAAATAACAAATAACAAATAACAAATAACAAATAACAAATAACAAATAACAAATAACAAATAACAAATAACAAATAACAAATAACAAATAACAAATAACAAATAACAAATAACAAATAACAAATAACAAATAACAAAGAACAAATAACAAATAACAAATAACAAATAACAAATAACAAATAACAAATAACAAATAACAAATAACAAATAACAAATAACAAATAACAAATAACAAATAACAAATAACAAATAACAAATAACAAATAACAAATAACAAATAACAAATAACAAATAACAAATAACAGTTTTTAGTTTTTAGTTTTTAGTTTTTAGTTTTTAGTTTTTAGTTTTTAGTTTTTAGTTTTTAGTTTTTAGTTTTTAGTTTTTAGTTTTTAGTTTTTAGTTTTTAGTTTTTAGTTTTTAGTTTTTAGTTTTTAGTTTTTAGTTTTTAGTTTTTAGTTTTTAGTTTTTAGTTTTTAGTTTTTAGTTTTTAGTTTTTAGTTTTTAGTTTTTAGTTTTTAGTTTTTAGTTTTTAGTTTTTAGTTTTTAGTTTTTAGTTTTTAGTTTTTAGTTTTTAGTTTTTAGTTTTTAGTTTTTAGTTTTTAGTTTTTAGTTTTTAGTTTTTAATTTTTAGTTTTTAGTTTTTAGTTTTTAGTTTTTAGTTTTTAGTTTTTAGTTTTTAGTTTTTAGTTTTTAGTTTTTAGTTTTTAGTTTTTAGTTTTTAGTTTTTAGTTTTTAGTTTTTAGTTTTTAGTTTTTAGTTTTAGTTTTTAGTTTTTAGTTTTTAGTTTCTAGTTTCTAGTTTTTAGTTTTTAGTTTTTAGTTTTTAGTTTTTAGTTTTTAGTTTTTAGTTTTTAGTTTTAGTTTTTAGTTTTTAGTTTTTAGTTTCTAGTTTCTAGTTTTTAGTTTTTAGTTTTTAGTTTTTAGTTTTTAGTTTTTAGTTTTTAGTTTTTAGTTTTTAGTTTTTAGTTTTTAGTTTTTAGTTTTTAGTTTTTAGTTTTTAGTTTTTAGTTTTTAGTTTTTAGTTTTTAGTTTTTAGTTTTTAGTTTTTAGTTTTTAGTTTTTAGTTTTTAGTTTTTAGTTTTTAGTTTTTAGTTTTTAGTTTTAGTTTTTAGTTTTTAGTTTTTAGTTTTTAGTTTTTAGTTTTTAGTTTTTAGTTTTTAGTTTTTAGTTTTTAGTTTTTAGTTTTTAGTTTTTAGTTTTTAGTTTTTAGTTTTTAGTTTTTAGTTTTTAGTTTTTAGTTTTTAGTTTTTAGTTTTTAGTTTTTAGTTTTTAGTTTTTAGTTTTTAGTTTTTAGTTTTTAGTTTTTAGTTTTAGTTTTTAGTTTTTAGTTTTTAGTTTTTAGTTTTTAGTTTTTAGTTTTTAGTTTTTAGTTTTTAGTTTTTAGTTTTTAGTTTTTAGTTTTTAGTTTTTAGTTTTTAGTTTTTAGTTTTTAGTTTTTAGTTTTTAGTTTTTAGTTTTTAGTTTTTAGTTTTTAGTTTTTAGTTTTTAGTTTTTAGTTTTTAGTTTTTAGTTTTTAGTTTTTAGTTTTTAGTTTTTAGTTTTTAGTTTTTAGTTTTTAGTTTTTAGTTTTTAGTTTTTAGTTTTTAGTTTTTAGTTTTTAGTTTTTAGTTTTTAGTTTTTAGTTTTTAGTTTTTAGTTTTTAGTTTTAAGTTAAGTTGAAAAATAAAGCCATATCTGATGATGTTAAAACAATTGTAACGACTTCAGCTAACTTTTTCCCAGAAAGGTTCATTTTCACGCGTGGAAAAATCTTTATGATAACATTTCCCTCCCTCAAAAGTGGCTACAACAATGGGCAGAACAAACTAATTTCACTCGCCTGAAAGGCAACGTTGACGCGCGTCAAAATGCGCAATTTCCAAAGCAATGATTAAATTTTCGTTCAATTTAACTTGCCGAATCGGTCCGAGTGGTGGGAGTGGGTGGGGTAGAAAGGGATCCTCTCCAATCTTTCATCTCTTTCCAGGTGGATGACTTTTTTTCTGCTGCGCCGCCGTAATTTGTTTTGTGTGCTAACAACATTCCATTTTCCAGTCTTTTCGAGTGGGTGGGGTTGGTTGGCTAGTGCGCAGAGGAATAAGTGCTACATCAAAGTTCTGGCCCCTCGAGGGATGCTGCCGAAAATCAGAAATTTAATTAAAAATTTCGATAAATAGCATCATAATAAATTTATAACACCATTTCGTTCACTGTCACCGTAGGAAAAGAAAAAGGGGGAAAAACGATTTTTCCTCTCGGGAAGGCCGGGCAGAACCCGAGTTGGCCGGATCGGAAAATTATTGGCCCTGCTTCCTCTCCAGAGAGAAAACTCCCAAAACTGTCAAACTCGGGCTCGTCCTCGTCCAAATGTGACAATAAACATTCATTCGACAACAAAGGTTTCTTCCCCTTACTTCTGCAGCAAGCATTTGAAGGTAAAAAACCAGGAAGGATACCGTAATTCCACAGTGGGCCGTTCTATCGCTAGACAACGATCTTAATTGAAGTTTTGTGTTTCAAGAGCAGTAGCAGCATCCCTTCCGTTAAATGCTAGAACACTGGAGAGCTGTTGTTGGTTCAATCTCACCCTGGTGATCTGAATTTTACACTTCACTTTATTATTTAGTAGGGTGAACTCTGTGCGTTCTACGATGTTGCATCGTTTGCTTTCTGTGTGTTTGTTGGTTACGGATGCTCGAATGTTTCTTCCTGTAGCTCCCCCTTGGGCTTAGAGAGAGTGCTGGCCAGGGTTCGTCACCTTTCAGGTTTCGTCCCGGAGAAGAGTGGGTGGATTTTCCATCCAAATAGGAGACAAGTAGGCGAGGGGAAACAAAAAGATAAGCGGATTTGGGTTAGAAGGTGGACGGGATTTGCTAGATGGCCTAAAATATCTGGAGCACTTTTTTTGTTGGTTCCATATGAAAGAAAATATTTTTTTTATTTAAACTTAAATCTATCTAGCAGGGGTTGAAAAAGCAGGAGCACGTTGTTTTCTGGTTCTTGAACCCATTTGGAAATCATCATTTCAACAAAACACAGAAACTTAAAATAACAAAAAAAAAAATATTTCTAGTTAAACCAAGTTTTTTTAGGGAAACATAAAAATATCTGTTCATAATACGGGCACTATCTTAATATTAAGTAATTCTCAACGTTTCAAATATCGACTTATCATGATATTTAAATTTAGAAATTGTGTTGGATGTAAAGTGCAGAAAATTTAACATAAGTTTCATTTTTCACATTGAAAATCAAACCAATAGTTGGCGAGTGTCGCAGATGGATAAATGAGAGCTGAGCAATTCTCTACCAAAACCTGAAATGGATTTTATTTGTATTTTTTTATTTGGCTCAAACTTTGTGGGGGCCTTCCCTATGACCAAAGAAGCTATTTTGTGTCATTGGTTCACCCGTACAAGTCTCCATACAATTTTGGCAGCTGTCCATACAAAAATGGTACGTACATTTTCAAACAGCTGTAACTTTTGAGTGAATTTTCTGATCAATTTGGTGTCTTCGGCAAAGTTGTAGGTATTGTTGAGGACTTTTGAGAAAAAAATAGGTACACGGAAAAAAAATTGCAGATTTTTTAGTAAACTTTTTTTTCACAAAAACTCAATTTTCCAAAATATGTATTTTTTGATTTTCGAGATTTTTTTATATGTTTTAGGGGACAAAAACCCGCACCTTTTGAACCATAGAGAAACATGGTCGAAAAATCAGCCGCCGAGTTATGAATTTTTGAAAAAATAGTGATTTTTGGAAAAAAAACCAAATTTCATGCAAAAACAAATTTGACGTAATTTTTTAATGTAAAATTGAATTTCCAATCGAAAAGTACTTTACAGATTTTTTGATAAAGGGCTCTATTTTCAAGATATAGAGACCGAAAGTTTGATTTTAGCGAAACATTTGCAGTTTTTCGATTTTTAAAAATAGTGACCATGAGTGACCATTTCCAAAAATATTTTTTTTTGAAAAGTTCAGAAAATTTGCTATGAAATTGTCTAAGAGACATTGAAGATTGGACCTCGGGTTGCTGAGATACAGCCGTTTTAAGAAAAAGAAACAGGAAAATTGAAGTTTGCTAAGTCTCACCAAAACAACCCACCATTTTCTAATGACGATAACTCAGCAACTAAAGCAACGATAACTCAGCAACATTCGTGAAATTTTCCGATCCTTTCGAAAAAAAATATTTTGAAAATTTTTAAATCAAGACTAGCATTTTAAATGGGCGTAAAATTCAATGTTTGGCCCTTTTAAAATGTAAGTATTGATTTAAAAAAATGTTTAAAAAAGGTCGGAAAATTTTACGAATGTTTCATATATTAACATTGAAAAACGGACCATTAGTTGCTGAGATATCGACATTAGAAAATGGTGGGTTGTTTTGGTGAGACTTAGAAAACTTCAATTTTTCTGTTTCTTTTTCTTAAAGCGGCTGTATCTCAGCAAAAACTTTTCAAAAAAAAAATATTTTCAGAGATGGTCGCTCATGGTCACTATTTTTAAAAATCGAAAAACTGCAAATATTTCGCTAAAATCAAACTTTCGGTGGCTATATACTGAAAACAGAGCCCTTTATCAAAAAATCTGTAAAGTACTTTTCGATTGGAAATTCAATTTTACATTAAAAAATTACGTCAAATTTGTTTTTGCATGAAATTTGGATTTTTTCCAAAAATCCATTTTTTTTTCAAAAAATCATAACTTAGCGGCTGATTTTTTGACCATGTTTCTCTATGGCTCAAAAGTTGCGGGTTTTTGTCTCCTAAAACATATAAAAAAATCTCGAAAATCAAAATTTTTGGGAAATTGAGTTTTTGTGAAAAAAAGGTTGATTAAAAAATCTTTAATTTTTTTTTCCGTGTACCTATTTTTTTCTCAATAGTCCTTAACAATACCAACAACTTTGCCAAAGACACCAAATTGATCAGAAAATTCATTCAAAAGTTACAGCTGTTTGAATATGTACGTACCATTTTTGTATGGACAGCAGCCAAAATTGTATGGAGACTTGTATGGGTAAACCAATAACACAAAATAGCTTCTTTGGTCAAAGGGAAGGCCCCCACAAAGTTTGAGCCAAATCAAAAAAATACAAAAAATAAAAATGGTCGAAATCGGCCGATTTCGTAGAGAGTTGCTCAGCTAAAAAGGTGTAACTGAGCAATACATATTTTTCAAAAAAAATATTTTAAGATACAATTTAACTAAAATTTTTTAACAAGATAAAAAAAACAAAATTGTTGGAATTTTTTTTTAATTTTTCGAAAATGCTATGTATTTTAATTAATTTTTTTGAAAAAGCTAAAACTTTTTGGTAGCCTTCCATATGACCAAAAAAATCATTTTATGCCGTTGGTTCGCCCATACAAGACTCCATACAATTTTGACAGCTGTCCTTAGAAAGATGGTAACTGAATATTCGAAAATCTGTATCAATTGTAGGAATTTTTTTTTTTGGATTTCTAAATATTTTTTTTTTACAAATCAATTCTCCAAAATCTTTATTTATTTTATTTTCATACAGCTGATACAAATATTTTGAAAAGTTCAAAATCGTCCTGAAGATCAGGAAACAAAAAGTTTTTTTTAATTTCAAAATTTCAATGAAAATACAAGAGCAATCAGCTGGCTGGCAGCGAAATTATGGGAAAGTATAGTTTGTATCAGACTTGGGTTGTGCTGATACAGCTTATCTCAGTCCCGGGTATTAGGTGGTGCTTCCAATGATCCATTTCAGAATGGCTGAGATCCTAGCGGCCCAGTTCCGAGGTCATTGGGCATTGTCTGGCCCCGCCTAAACATAGTACAAGAACCAGACGGGTAAACTTCGAATCCCATCAGGAAAAACAGGGATCAGCGCGTATTTAAGTAAGTAAGTAAAAGTAGGCAAAATATGAAAATTTCAGTTTGGATAGATCTCACCAAGTTTCTGGTTTCTGGTAGTCTTAAGCAAACGGGAGTTGCGCTCACGAGCCTCTATCACGAGAAGCTTGATCTTATTCCTACCGACACGACTCACATCCTGGCGTACAGATATTCTTGATCAGCTGCTGCTTCAGGACGATATCCACGTTCTCCGACCAACCTCAACCGATCGCAGACCGCCCACCAAGCTTTGCTGATCTTCCAAGTACTTCTTCTCCATCTGCAACACCTTCTCCAGTAGCAGATGAAATTGCTTGAGCGCTGCTTGATGACACTTCCAAAAATATTCCTTGGCAAACTGCTTTTATTTCTTTCGCACTATTTGATTTTTCTAACGAGTTGAGTACCACCCTAAGAACGAGCTAGCCCACATCACACTAATACAACTGCAAGAGCGAAGCCGCCGCGATGAACTGTCAAACCCTTGACCAAGCGGCGTACAAAACAAAAATCGCGAAAAAACTGTCCAAATTCCCAAAACTGCAGGAAATCTTCACTTTACACATGCAAATCTACACATTGTATAGTCTTTTCACTACTTTTCACGCGATTAACTATAAAAACAACCGACATAACAATTCAAATTCCGCGGACCGCACACCACCAGCCTCTGCTCTCGATAGCAGGGCTGCCAACTCTACAAGAGCAATCAGCTGAAATCAATTTGAAATGCATTCCGCAACGGTTAGAATCGTTTTCAGTTTTCAGATTTATTCAAAAATCTATTGAATTTTTGTAAATTTTCCTTGTACATTAATGCAAAAAGTTTTTTTTTGCTAAAATTTTAGTTTTCGTCAAATCTTACATATTTTGAAACTAATGATTGCTAAACAACTAGTGTAAAATGCATTTTGAAACCCTTTTTTTTTATTAATATGTTGAAACTATGGCTTATTATTAAATTTTATTTAATTATTTTTTTTGCCTTTCCTCTCGACCCCTGCCAGAGCCAAGATAAAAATATTTTAATGTTTTTCATATAAAAAATCGCCAGTTTTTGATTTTTGTATTTTTTTAGAAATCGAAATTTCAAAATCGGGCTTCGTCATGCACACGGAATATGTCTTGGGAGTCTTCACCCAATTTTCAGCTAATTCGGTCCATCCCATCTTGAGATATCGTGGCACCCATATATCAACTCTGTGTTTAGAGAAAAACGCTCACAAAGTTTGACAGTTCGCTTTGCGCTTAGCAAAATTTCAAACTTAAATCGTCTGTTACTCACTTGAATCATGAAATATCTTCATGAAACTTTCAGAAGTGATTGGAAATCATCTTTTTAGTGGAATTAACAATTTTGCCGTAATATGAAATTTTGAGATTTTCTATATGTATGTAACCCCTAATAAAAATAGTTTAAAATGAGGATTAATTTTTTTTCTAAAAACCTCAATTTAAAAAATTTATCTGCGCCAAATGATTTTTTTCTGTGCTTCTCTACACCTCAAAAGTTGCGATTTGTATTCCCTTAGATCATAGAAAAAAATCAGAATTTCAGATTTTGGGAAATTGTTTTTTTAAACTTATTATTAAATGTTTATTTAAATGTCGTTAATTTTAAGAAAAGTTTTCACAAAGTTTTGGCCAAATAAACAAAAATAATAAGAATACTCCAAATCGGAAATTTTTTTAAAGAATTACATAAAAACTTTATCAAAAAATGGATTAAGTGATTCTCGATTGAAAATTGAGTTTGCTTCATAATTTTTTTTAATTAAATTTTAAAACACACCAACTTTATCCAAACAAATATAGTTATCTCCGGTACCAGATTTTGCAACATCCGTAAATCTTTTGCATAAGTTGCCTTTTTTGTCCCTAAAACAAATAGAGGAAATTTTCGTATGTTTGGCAGGTTATGCACATGCCCTTAACTTCATCCAATTTTTCAACCTATTTTTCCATTTTCCAACTTATTTTGTAAATCTGTTGATAGAAACTTGCTTGATCACTTCGTATTGAGCTGTTTATCATTCGATTTAATTTGGATTTGATCCGCAATTGCAACAATTTTGAAAGAAGAAAACAACAACTTGCTTTGTACCCTTAACAAGTAGCTCCTGAGATTTTGATTTCTGTCTAATAGAAGGTAACTTTGACTATTGTTATATGCGTCATCATTATTTCCAGAACACTTTTGATTTCAATCAAGTAAATTTACTCAATGTAAATTTGAATAAGCAACTTGAATGCAAAACTTTGCAAAACTTTTACCAGCTGAGTACCTAATAGTTTATACTTAGCTTTCCACGTAAATCCCTGACGATAATGAACTACCAAAAAAAACCCTCAATCGTCACTCTTGTCAGCCAGTCTACGCCAGTCCTCAATCATCAAAGCACTTTCGGTGGCTCCTCGCCCGAAACACGCCAAAAAGGTATTAAAAATATAATCCGATTTACTTTCGGGGAGCGTACTCTTCAGCTGCGAAAAGACTGCCTCGGTAATTAGCACTCGAAAAATCGTGAAAGCCGCTTTCATTAAAAGGAAGCTTTTCGTTCTCCCGAAAAACTGGTTTCAGCCAAGTTCCTTTATACAGCTCTCTAGTGTGTCTCCCACGTGGCAGTTAATCAAGACGTTCTGAGGGAAAAAAAACTCTTTGCTAAATCTTCTTTTAAACACAGTTCAAAGTGGGCCAATCCCTATTCAGATTGGTACTGCAATTCCTCATTCGTTTCGGGTTTTCAGTGCAACGAGAGAGAGAGCATACAATTTTAATTTCTTTTATTGCTTAGTAAAAACTTAAAACAACCAGTTCTTCCGAGTAAGTCGTGATCAAACAGAAGGAAAACCACGTACGAGCTGGGTTTACCTGCAAGTCTCTTTACTATACAGAAGCTAAATCTGCAATTACTCACCCACACACATACTCAGCGTAGAGAGGAACAAAAAAAAAGTGGTGGCATTCCCAATTTATAATGTCGTTCGTTTGGTAAGATTAGGCTGCTTCAGAATGAAAGGGGTAACGAGGGGTAAAATGAATGCTAAGTAATTTTTCTCGGAAAGATCAGACAATCTATTTATATAAAGAATTTCGATGGTTTTGTTCGAACGCGAATCAGTTCAATACGGAGCGTCGGATATGGGTGCTCTTTGTTGCTTTGAGTTCGTATAAGCCCAAAGAAGGTTTATACGCTAAATAATTGACACTTTGGCCACTCTGGAACTGATTCCGGAGCATCGGCTAATTGTATGGAAAAAGTTACGTAAAATAAAATTTTTATCACAGGAGGCTGCATTAGCAAAAAAGCAAAAAACGTCAATAAACGAAAAAAAGGCAGAACGAAGTTTGTCGGGTAAGGCTTGTTTTACATCAAAATGACTACTTGCACTTGATAGATTAAGTTTTTGTTCAAAAAAAAAAAAAAAAAATCGAAAAAGTGACAAAAAAATTATGAAAAAACTGCAAATATGCGACAAAAGCAATGATTGGAGTTTGATTATTAAATGTACAAATAAACTAAAATTTGATCGACAAAAAATATAAAACAAGAAAATTAAATTTTTGAAGAACAAAAGCTGTGAAATATAAAATCTTGAACAAAAAAAATATTTTCGAAAAAAAATTAACTGTGTACAGGGTTAAAAGTATTTGATTTTTTTTGGTCAAGACTAAGTTCAGCCAACTTTGCAACAACAACATTTACATTTGAAGAATAGCTTGTCAAGTCTAGGCATAAAAAGTTTGCACGATCTCAAGGACTGCATATAATTCGTAATTATATTCAGCAATTTCCGCGAAATTCCGTGAAATTCAACGATTTTTATAAATCAATGCATAAAAATAACTAAAATAAACAAATTCGTAGTCCACAAAGTCAATAAACTTCATCTAGTCATCTTATTCAATAAACTTCAAAAATGTGGTTTTTATTATTAGAAGTATATTAATATAGAACACAGCAGATATCAGACATGAAAGAAATTCAAACAATAGAATAGAATTTTTTAACACATAATTAAAAATTAATGCAATGAATACCTGAATGATTTAAAAACGAATCATTCATCATAAAACATATCAAATAATCGGAATTATCAAATGATCTTTTAAAAATTGTAAAATTGTCCCAAAAAATGGGAAGGAAATAACATGTTTTTGTAATTTTCATTGAGAAAAAATAGTACAATCTGTTCTAAACTATTTGGAAATGATTGTAAAACGCTTATTTTTTGCACTTCATATCAAATTTAGCACAAATAAGCTTTTTTAATTTACAGTGTTGGCACAGATTGAAAATAGCAATAGCACTTTGGAAAAAAAAATTCTGGGATACATTAATGTTTCGTGTTTTTTTACAGTAGCATAACCGTTATAATGTATTAAGCAATTTTTGATAATTGAGCTTCGAAATTATATAAAAATATAACTTGACATTTGATTTTCAGTGTTTTTTTTAAATTGGGATATGGTCAATATTCCCGAGCAGACGGAAATAATTTGGGAATAAAATTATTTGATATTTGAAAATACTAAGCCAATAAACTTTTATAGTAATTATTAACAAGACTTATTATTCGTCGTTATGAATTTTTTGTTATTGGATTGTTATTGTAATAACAATCCCCCTCTCTAAATTGGTTCAAAAGTTCAGGGGGCAAATAAAATATTTTTTTTTTAAACTTCAAAATTTTAATGAAAATCAAAGTCAAATCAACTGAAAACAATCTAAAACGCATTTGTCTGCATTGATAATCATATTTAGCATGTTTGGGCTGGATAAAAAATATTTTGAATTTGTATGCAATTCCAATGTACAGCACCGCAAAACCTTATTTTTGGCAAAAAAAATGAATTTTCGTCAATACTTAGGTATTTTGGAAACTAATGATTGCAAAACAACTGGACAGGTGTATAATGCATTTTAAAACACTTATTTCATTCAAATGTTAAAACCGTGGCTCGTAAATTCCATTTTTTATTTATTTTTGCCCCCCCCTTTGACTTTGGTAAGAGTCGAGGGACATAAACTTCAAAAAATATTTGCAACGGCCTTACTTGAAAAGAACAATGTGATAAGTATATGAAATTTTGCTATTTTGATTTGAACAAATAAGGCCTTATACTTTTTCAAGATTATAGTACCCTTTAAAATTTACCCGAAAATCAGGGGATAAAACAACATTACTAAAACTATAAAGAACATTGAAAATAAATGTGAAATCAAGTGAAAAATTTTAAAATAAATTTTCCTGCATTTATCACTGATATTTCCTCTATTTTTTATTGACATGAAATTAAGTGTAACTAATTTTTTTCTATATTTCGATATTTCTGGCGTTCCGTGATATTTCCGTGAAATTGTCTATTTAGAATCATGGTCCCTTGCCTACACAGAAAAAAAACATGGTAATATTACATCTGGGAAGGGCTACATCCAGGGTTACCAGGTCAAATTTTGAAAAAATTGGCAAAGTATCGATAAAAAATCTGGCAGACAAACATCTGACAATTCTGAATGGTTAATGGAAGGGACAATATGCATTAATTCAAAAGTTTGTAGAATTCAAATGGTTTAACTGATTTAATGGCCTCAAAAATGTTGGATTAACATTTTCTTTGAGAAAAAAAACACATTCTTATCTTTTTATTTTCAATTTAATTCGATCATTTTGACCAAAAAGTTCTTCAAAATGTGCATAGAGTGAAAAATCAGGCAAAATCTGTCAATATCTGGCACAGAGTAGGAAGAATCTTTATTCTTTATTAAAATAACAGAAAGTGTTATGGAATCTTCTTGAAAAATCCATGTTTGCATAAGAGTTTAATAACAGTTTATGTTATCATAACAAAATTTGTAATTGGTCTGATATTGGTTGAATGCCAAAACTACTTTGGAATAACATTTTTTGTTATGGAAGAATACCTCCAACTGTTATCGGAATGATCGGATTAGTTGTTAAACCAACAAAAAATAATAACAAAGATTTGTTCGAAAAATAACTTAAAATGTTATTAGTCTGTTATTACAATAACAGTCTAATAACAAAAAAATCATAGCGACGAATATCAAATCTTGTTATAAATAACATAAATTGTTATTAGCCTAGTATTTTTAAATATCAAAAATCATTATTCCCAAGTTATTTCCGTCTGCTCGGGATATTATGCCAAATGAAGGAAAACCAAACTGCAAAAATTCTTCAAAATAACTATGGAGAAAAACCATTTGGCACGAAAAAAAAAATAGAAATCAAAATGCACGTGATTCTGGGGACTTTCCTAATGAATTGAGGATGTGCGGAAAATTTGTTCGTTTGGCATGATTATGCATAAGGCCAGATATTTTTAACAACAATTTTGAACAACGAAATTAATGCACCCCAATTGTCCCAACTCTCGCGAAAGGTGCGCCAACTTTTCACGGAATCCGCGCCCGCCAAATTGTGTCTGTTTTTCCCGCCAATCCCGCCCTCTACCCTCAGGGGAGAGGGGGAAACTCCACCACCACCAAATTCGGTCTAAAGCGCGGCAGCTCAAGATAAATTAGAGCTCAAAGAGCCGCCAATTCGTCACACTCGATTCCCCCAACATCGTCGTCGTTGGAAATTTGCTCCAAGCAAGTCACAAGATCGGGAGTATGTGTTCCGTATCTTGGGAGACTCCGAGGGAAGGAGGACAAAACGTGACGTATGGTTCCGTGCACGAATCCAGAATCCAGACCTGGAGGAGTTGAGGTTGTGAGAGGGAAGACAATAATTACCGGGATTTGTTTGTTGAGCTGGATTTCGTGGTTGACTTTTGACATCCCGGCCGACTTTGCTCGAAATGGAAGTGGAACAGCAGCAGGCAGTTTTGTGAGTCGCGAAAACTGTCAAAGTTGTTTGTAAAGTAAGCGAACTGTTTCGTTTCCATTCAATGAACTTCTGTAAGTGACAAGGTGGACGTAATAAAGCTTTCTCTTTGGTTAACATTGATCTGCAATTTGCACTTAGGGGGATAGGGAGTAATATGCACCCCCTAAGGGAAAACTGTGATTTCTCAACCATTACAGCATTACTGTGGAAGAATTTTGTTCGATGCTCTAAAACAACTATTATTCTTCGTCATTCATGTGAAAAAAGTCTTTAAAAACCTCAAAATTGTTCGAAAATATCAAATTTCTAAAAACATTTTTGATCATTTCAAACAACCATGCGGGGCAATATGCACCGCAACATTGGGGCAAAATGCACTACAACAACGGGGCAGAATGCACCACAACATGGGGCAAAATGCACCGGGTAAAAGCAGTTTTCACTAGTCACCACTAGATGACACCGCTGTTTTTACAAAGGAATTTCACAGCGGTGCATTTTGCCCCGACCACGCTTTTTGCAGAAAATTTAATTAAAAATGCATTTTTTGATGTTTTTGACTCATCTAACTACAGAATAACGAAGATTATGGCAAAAACTATAGACCTCAACACTTACAATATCAATAAATGGTTTTTATATTGTCCAAAAATCACATTGACATGACAATGAAAATTAGATGAAAACACAACATTTTAAAGTTTTGCAAATAACTTAAGCTGTTTTTATACTACGATGCTCAAATTTTTCCAGCATGGTTTAGCAATGTTAAGCTTCCAATTTCTATGATTTTTTCCCGGGAAATTCTTCCAAATACCGAGAAAAGCAGGGGGTGCATTTTGCCCCGGGGGTGCATATTACCCCCTCTCCCCCTATGTTCTTTTTATATAAACGGGAATTTTATGGATGTTTTAATAAAAAGGAAACTTTTACCTTCAAAATTTGAAAATTCCTTCTATATTTTCCTGAACAGCAAACGCGCTCATTCTTAAGTGGGACGTATGACGTAGTCTTGCCTTTCTACAAAAGTCCTCCAATTTTTTTGCTGAAGTTTCTCAAATAGCACCTGAAGCAAATCTGCTTGATACTGCTGTGACCACTTGGGAGCATTCAAATACTACCGCAAAGATAAAAATAAATGAAGAAAAATCTTGACAAGAAGAAGTAGCAACCATAATAAAAGAAGCTAATACTTAACAAGTTAATTAGCCAAGGAGATTCTCTGGCAGCGGTCCGTAAGGTGACGCCGGACTTGAAGCGCCCCTCACACTGAATCTACCGGCTTGACGTGGGGCACGCTGAAGATGATGCTCAAAATCCTATAAAAATAAAATAAAATCCCGCGCTGATTCGAGGCTGTTCGTCCAGCTGGCCAATTTCCGACGCGAATCTGCCCAAGAGCTGCCCAAGACCCCTTGATGAAGGAAATCTCTTCAGAGCGGAATCAAATGTTGAAGACGTTGGGCGCGTTGTACAAGAAGTTAATTAAGACATTTATTTTCATTACGGTAGAGAGAGAGAGAAACACATTTTGGCGCAACAAGAGGAAAAAATACCAAGAAAAGCGGAAACATTGAAAAAGTTTCAAGATTGAGTTGTGGTGGTGACGAGAATGATGTTGAACTTTGAATGTTGAACTAATTTGGAAGAAGGACTGTTGACGGTGGTAGTTGAGCTACATCGCTTGAGTGCAGTTCTGAAACAGTTGATAAAATTGGAGATGGCTTTTCCAAAAAATAAATCAAACGTCTGATTTTTTCTATTTCAAACAACAATTTTACATTTAAAGCAAAATCGGGAACATGTTGACGATTTTTGAAATATTTAAATCAAATTTATAAAAAAAAACAAAAACAAAAACAAAAACAAAAACAAAAACAAAAACAAAAACAAAAACAAAAACAAAAACAAAAACAAAAACAAAAACAAAAACAAAAACAAAAACAAAAACAAAAACAAAAACAAAAACAAAAACAAAAACAAAAACAAAAACAAAAACAAAAACAAAAACAAAAACAAAAACAAAAACAAAAACAAAAACAAAAACAAAAACAAAAACAAAAACAAAAACAAAAACAAAAACAAAAACAAAAACAAAAACAAAAACAAAAACAAAAACAAAAACAAAAACAAAAACAAAAACAAAAACAAAAAAAAAAACAAAAACAAAAACAAAAACAAAAACAAAAACAAAAACAAAAACAAAAACAAAAACAAAAACAAAAACAAAAACAAAAACAAAAACAAAAACAAAAACAAAAACAAAAACAAAAACAAAAACAAAAACAAAAACAAAAACAAAAACAAAAACAAAAACAAAAACAAAAACAAAAACAAAAACAAAAACAAAAACAAAACAAAAACAAAAACAAAAACAAAAACAAAAACAAAAACAAAAACAAAAACAAAAACAAAAACAAAAACAAAAACAAAAACAAAAACAAAAACAAAAACAAAAACAAAAACAAAAACAAAAACAAAAACAAAAACAAAAACAAAAACAAAAACAAAAACAAAAACAAAAACAAAAACAAAAACAAAAACAAAAACAAAAACAAAAACAAAAACAAAAACAAAAACAAAAACAAAAACAAAAACAAAAACAAAAACAAAAACAAAAACAAAAACAAAAACAAAAACAAAAACAAAAACAAAAACAAAAACAAAAACAAAAACAAAAACAAAAACAAAAACAAAAACAAAAACAAAAACAAAAACAAAAACAAAAACAAAAACAAAAACAAAAACAAAAACAAAAACAAAAACAAAAACAAAAACAAAAACAAAAACAAAAACAAAAACAAAAACAAAAACAAAAACAAAAACAAAAACAAAAACAAAAACAAAAACAAAAACAAAAACAAAAACAAAAACAAAAACAAAAACAAAAACAAAAACAAAAACAAAAACAAAAACAAAACAAAAACAAAAACAAAAACAAAAACAAAAACAAAAACAAAAACAAAAACAAAAACAAAAACAAAAACAAAAACAAAAACAAAAACAAAAACAAAAACAAAAACAAAAACAAAAACAAAAACAAAAACAAAAACAAAAACAAAAACAAAAACAAAAACAAAAACAAAAACAAAAACAAAAACAAAAACAAAAACAAAAACAAAAACAAAAACAAAAACCAAAACCAAAACAAAAACAAAAACAAAAACAAAAACAAAAACAAAAACAAAAACAAAAACAAAAACAAAAACAAAAACAAAAACAAAAACAAAAACAAAAACAAAAACAAAAACAAAAACAAAAACAAAAACAAAAACAAAAACAAAAACAAAAACAAAAACAAAAACAAAAACAAAAACAAACACAAAAACAAAAACAAAAACAAAAACAAAAACAAAAACAAAAACAAAAACAAAAACAAAAACAAAAACAAAAACAAAAACAAAAACAAAAACAAAAACAAAAACAAAAACAAAAACAAAAACAAAAACAAAAACAAAAACAAAAACAAAAACAAAATCAAAAACAAAAACCAAAACAAAAACAAAAACAAAAACAAAAACAAAAACAAAAACAAAAACAAAAACAAAAACAAAAACAAAAACAAAAACAAAAACAAAAACAAAAACAAAAACAAAAACAAAAACAAAAACAAAAACAAAAACAAAAACAAAAACAAAAACAAAAACAAAAACAAAAACAAAAACAAAAACAAAAACAAAAACAAAAACAAAAACATGCCTTTAGAAACAATTCAGCATCTTTCCTCATTGTACATACTCGCAAACATAAAAAAGATTCCCGACGAGGATGGGATTCGAACCCACGCGGGCAGAGCCCATTGGATTAGCAGTCCAACGCCTTAACCACTCGGCCACCTCATCTCGTTGGAGCTCAAGTTGCCGATAAGCTGCCGAGAGAATTTTGCTTTGTTTTGAGGCTTTTTTTTTGGTTCGGTGCCATCCGCCTTTCTCTTCGGGTGTGCGCGGGCAAAATTCAATTTGTACACAGTACCTGATGTTCACCAACAGACAGGCAGGCAATTGTTGCCTACGATAATGGTTACAAATTGAACGATTTCTAATCAACTGGGTGTTATTCAGTAATTACGAAACGGTTTTAGTAAATTTATTAAACCTTCAATTCAGAGAAAACAAAGTCTATTTGTATAACAAAACAAAATTGTTATGATTTGAACTTATTTAAATGAGTTGTGACTGTTAATCTTCTCCTAATTACACCCCCGTTGGCTGCTGTGCACCAACTTTGACTCATTAATCTGATTGATGTAAAATAGTTGAGCGATCAGCGCCGTCGCCGTCGTAGTAAATGTGTTCCAATTATTCACGGCTGTTTGTGAGTGTGTGAAGGCCACTTGAAGAGCAAAACACACGAGGTGATAATGATCTCATCTTGTTCGGTTTCTACTTATTATCTCATTTAGCGCGGCCTAACACGAGCGTGTGTGTGTAACACTGTTACGGTTGAAAAAAAAAACAGGCCTAAAGATGTCTTTATCTTATCCCCCTCCACAAACGAACGATCGAGAGCGAACCTGTGAGAAAACGCGACTCTTGCCACGTCGTTTCGTGGGCATTTTCCCAGAAATTAGCTTGAGCCCGTGATCAGATCTTCGGGCAGAGATGATCGTTTCTTTGGACAGCTTTATCGGCGCTGCCAGCGTGTTCGTGCCGTTTGTTGGCTCTAACGAGCTCCCAAATAGCGTCGCGCGCTGCTAAACTGTCCCGAATACGAATGGGTCGATTATTAAATCAGGTGACTTAATATTCCGAATAAATTTGGTGGAAAAATGTTCGGGAACCGTTTGCGAGATAATAACCGATTGAGATTGGAACGCGATGCCCCGGGTAATGTGTGGTTCTTATTGGACCATCGGAATAAATCAATGTTGGCACTTTGACGTTCGAATTCGGCTTATGAAAAGCGTTCTCAACCGATATTGAGTAATGAATAGCAAAATTGGAAGTAAACATTGCCACGTTTTTAAAATGATTACGTAACTGTGAAGAGATATGGTGTCAAAGGGACTTTTGTGTAAAATTGGACGCCAGATTTTTTTTCATCAAAATCAGTTAAAAATGGGTTTCAAATCACAACCTTTTCCCGTTACCCAACCGTAAAAAATCGAGTGACTTATCATTTAAGCTAAATTCAAAGTACTTTTTGAATCTTCAATAACTCAGCGGGCTCTTTCTTCCATTTACACGGAGAAAAAAGAGTTCCACAAATCGTGAACAAGCGTTCATGAAATTTAGAACTACGAACAATGTGTTCAAATGTCATGGTACGATTTTCAAAAACGTACCATGAAATTTGAACACTTTGTTCGTGGTTCCCAATTTCATGAACGCTTGTTCACGATTTTGGGAACTCTTTTTTCTCCGTGTAGAACAAAAAAAAACTATTTTAATCACGTGGTTTTTGTTACTATGCAGAATTACTTTTAAGAGTGTTTAAATGTTCTACAAAGCTTTAAAACAGATAAAAAAGAAGGATACCCGTAAGGGTTTGCATGTATTTTTTACGAGTTATATGAATTTTACTAAAGGTTTTTTTTTGTGTTGAAAAAGTGATAAATTTTACCATTTTTGATGACTTTGACTTTTTTTTTCGAGATGTTCAGCATATTTTGCATAGGAATGATCTTTCGAATGTTTTTGTAGCACGTGCATTGCTAGAATGAGAGGATAAAAAAAAATCATGATGAACGGCAGTGCCTAATACAGTATCGGGCTTCTTGTGAAAACAAATGAAAATTACAATATTAAATTTTTTCTATAGTGTTAACAATTTTAATTTATAAAAAGAAAATTCTTCTTCTTCTTCTAATTCTATTTATCAATAATTTGAATAGAGAAATAACAGTAAATTTGATATTTAAGGCCGTTGCAAATATTTTTCAAAGTTTATGTCGCCCCCCCCCTTCAAAATTGGTCTGAAAAATCAGGGGGCAAAAAAATATTTTTCCAAAAAACTTCAAAATTTCCATGAAAATAGAAGTCTAATCAACTGAAAACAATCTAAAATGCATTTTTCTGCATTGATAATCATATTTAGCATGTTTGGGCTTTTTCTAAAATGTTTTGAATTTTTATGAAATTCCAATGTACAGCACCGCAAAAAAATTATTTTTCGCAAAAAATAAAATTTTCGTCAATACTTAGATATTTTGGAAACTAATGATGGCAAAACAACTGGACAGGTGTATAATGCATTTTAAAACACTTTTTTCATTAAAATGTTGAAACCATGGCTCGTAATTTAAATTTTTATACTTTTTTATTTTTTTGCCCCCCCCTCGACTTTGGTCAGAGTCGAGGGACATAAACTTTGAAAAATATTTGCAACGGCCTAAGTACATTTTTTAACTTTTTTTTTGTTTGAATAATAATTTTGAACTTTTTATAATGTTTTTTTTCTAAAATTAGCTTTCTTGCGAAATTTTTATGTCAACAAATGTTGTTATTATTAAATTCGAGTGTCGAAAAATCGGTGAAGTTTAGATCGGTGAACAATTTGTCGAAATCAACAAAATTTTACCGAATTTCGATTGTACGATGAATAGTAATGAACTTCAATACCGAATTTTGGTAAGTTTTCACCGAATTCGGTATTTTTCAGTTTACCGAACTATTCAGCAGTTGAAAATTTGGTAAACTTTACCAAATACGGTAAAAAAATCTAAGTGTGGGCGTCAGATTTTCCTTCCAAATTTTAGATAGCTCTTGTCGCTTAGTTGGTTTAATTTATTATTAGTTTTTTATCAAAATAAAATCTTCAAAATTAAGTACTTTCGTGATTTCTATAAATAATCCAAATATGTCCAAATCTCCAATCAAATCTATAAATAATCCAAATCCAAAGCTGTTTGTTTAATCTAACTTCCATGTCCTAATATGCTCAAATTTGGCTCAGATTTGATGTTGTTACGAATTTAAGTACTCAATCCAATCTGATGTTTTGAACTGGACATTTTTTTTTATATAACCGGCTTCAAGCATCCTAAAGTTCAAATAAATTCAAGTAACTTTTTCAATAAAGCTCAATTCTTGCTTTAAGTTTTGGTCTCTTTATATTTTATTTATTTTATTTATTTTACTTTTAAAACTTTTATCGTTTTAAGAACTTTTTTAAATAAGATTACGCTTGATTAAAACTTATCAAATACTTCTTCAAATTCAATACAAAATAATTGTAACATCCCATTTTTTATTAAATTTCAATTAAAAAAAAATATTTCATCAAAAAAACCTTATTCATTATTTTTCTTGAGAGCTTTACACGAGAACTCCCATGTGAGCTAGATTCCATCACAATTTGAAAAAGAGCCCGTGTGCCGCAGTGACCACTGGTCTTATTTGTTTCTTTATTTCAGGAACATCTCCTCATTCAAGCGGTGCACGAACCACAACAAACGTCCAATGGGTCATTGTTATGTAAAATTTGCTGACTTAAAAAAACACACTTAAAAAAATGGTCAAAACCATCAATTAAAAAAATACTTTTCCGAGCAATGCAAATCAATGAAAATCGAACTTTTACGAACAGTTAAAAATTGTTTAAATTAGCAATATGTAATTTTGGAAGTTTGAATATAATTTTGTTTTATGATGTAATTTTGCCTCAATTTAGACTGAAAAAGTTACATTACACCAGAAAAGTGGTTAAATTACACATTTTCATAGGTAAAATTACACATTTTTTCGTGACATAAAAGATTTACTCCTTCTCAGATGTAATATTACCATGATTTTCTAACTGTATAATAGTTGCCGAGATATTGTGGGGGCTAAATAAATGACGCAAGGAAAAAAATATAATTCACAACATTAAAACTTCAAGAGGCTGTATCTCAGCAACCAGCAGTTCGAACAAGTGAAAAATTTGAAGCATATTTTCACAGCATTAAAATTTTATTTTTTTTGCTGAGATGCTTCTCCATGATAAACTTTTTTTTGTTAAATGCAAAAAGTTGAACATTTTTTGAAAAAACCCTTGAATTCTATAACTTAAAACGATGCAGTTTTCCAAAAAAAATGGAATTTTTCATTTGTGTTTGCTTGTTTGTTTTGTTTGATTTTGTATCAATTGAAAAATTTTGTGACAATATTAAAAAAAAATGCGACTAATGATGCATTTTTTATTATTACATTTGGAATGCATGCACAGAATTTTTTTTTTTTTTGGTAATATTCATCAGGAAATGGCGACAGATAATGTGTCGAATAAAATGTGTAATATTACATCCAGAATTGGTGAATATTCATCAGTTTTTGATAAATTTTCATTAGGTTCACTTTTTTTACACATTTTCTTTAGTAAAATCTCTCAAAAAAAGGTAATTTTCAACTAACCAAAACACCTACCTTCCAAAATTAAACTTTCTTTTCTGTATGGACAACGTTTCATTCCAATAAAAAAAAATAAGAAAAATCGATTTACAAAAACGCTGAGAATTTCTCATCTGCAATAACTCACAGAGGTAAATTTTTCTCTTAAATAACGTGTTTTGTAAACTTTGCTAAGCTATTTTTCGAGTTTAACAGTGTCCTACAAAGTTGCAGTGCTGACGAAAATAAAATTCACGTGAAAACATTACGCTTGCACCATTCACCTGCTATCAGATATTCACGAAAATGTTACTTAAAAAGAGTAATAAAGGACGAATTTTTCAAAAAAAAAAAATCACCTCTAAAACCTAATCATTTACTCTTGAAGAATGACCTGTAGGACGTTTGTTGCAGCTCCTGCAGGATTTTATGAGAGGTGACACTGCAGTTTGACAGCTTGCCCAGAGCAGACGTGTGTGGAGTGCGCCCTAAAGGCAACGTTCGCGTGCCTCGAGTTGTTTGACGGATGGAGGTGGAAGAGACCTCCGAAACGGATGATTTTCAACTCATCCCTGGAAATCAGAAGCGGCAGGTAAACAAAAGCAACCACCTTTGGTGGTGAAGAACACCACGGACTTTTACAAGCTCGTGGCGATAGTGGAAAGCTTTAAATTTGGTTTCGACCCGATCTACAAACTAACCCGATTTGGCACCAAGGTAACCAGCTTCTCTGTCGAAGACTTCGACAAGTTGAAAGTGCTCCTCAAGAAGCACAAAGTGGAATTCTACACCCACGAACGACGGAGCGAACGAAATCATCGGGTAGTTCTTCGTGGTTTACCTGATGAACTGAAACCGGACGAGGTCAAGTACCTGCTGGAGAGGGATCTCAAGCTGGACGCGCTGGAGGTGCATGTCATCAAGCGGAAGGAAAAGTCCACCTTGGACGAAACTCCGTAGATTGTTGTCTTCCCCAAGGGATACATTAATCTGAAGAAGCTCTCTGCAATGAAGGTTGTGGCAAGCACTATCATCCGGTGGGAGGCCTACCGGAACAAGCGGCCGGACGTGACTCAGTGCTGGAACTGCTTGCAGCTGGGTCATGGAACCAGCAACTGCCACCTCAAGGGGAGGTGCAACAATTGTGGGGGTCTCCTCAAGACGGACGAGTGCAAAGTCCAAGAAGCAGAGCCGAAGCGGTGTGCCAACTGCTCTGGAGCCCACGAAGCCACGGACCGCAGCTGCCCCAAGCGTGCGGACTTCATCCGGAGGCGCCAGCAGGCGTCGAAACCAAAACCGCCGGCAAGGAAGGCGGAGAAGCAGAGTCCAGCAGTTCCGGCGTTCACGCCGGCGGAGTTTCCTCCGCTGCCGGGCGCAGTTCCGGACGGAAATTCGAAGGATCGCCCTCGACCCGCAGGAAGCAGCCAAGGTGGCTCCCGAGACGGTGGAGCCTCGGAGGAGGAAGCCGGGGAGGTGCTCTACAGTTCGGCTGAGCTGTGGGGCATTTTCTCCGAATACATCGGCAGGTTCAAGACCTGCAAGACCCGCTTGGACCAATTAACGCTCGTCAGTTACATAATCTCCAAGTATGGAATGTAAGGAGGTTTATTTTTATTATTATATATCAGATTTCAAACCGATCCTCGGTGCTAATTAACCTGGTCGCAGCACCTAAAAGGACCTAATAAAAATAAGTTATGAACAAAAAAAAATGTTGAGGGTTTTTTTTTTCAAAAATGATTGCCGCTTTATACAAGCAATTTTTTTCAAAAATAAAATTTTGCTTTCTGGCAATGTCTCCAACACAATTTTGAGCAAGAAATCGTTGAAAAATGTGTATTTGTTAAAACTCCTAAAAATTTAAGAATTCATAACATCGAGGAGGGTCCGAGTTCGTGTAAGTTACCCAAACTTAGCCAGAAAAAACACAATGGCTGAAAAGCATCCCGTTTTTATCGATATTTCTAGCCAACTAACATGTTGGAAAATTCGATGTAATACGTAACAAAACTATTCCGTGCGTTCCGTCAAACCAGTCGAGCGCAAGTGACTAAGTGAGATGAGTGAGTTGCCGAAAGCTCTCCCCACGGTGTGGTATGTGAGCTGCTTTTTGCACAAGCTCATCGCATCACTTCTCCTTTTGCTTGCTTGTGAGAGCAAATTTCCCTGCTTCTCTAGGGTAACGTGCACAAGTTTGCGTCCTTAAATTATGGAGGTGTCTAGATTTGCATAGAAATCAGTGTAAATTTCTTAGTTTACGACAGAGTCACCTTATCTAAAACAAAATCAGGAGAAAGCCCAAGGCCTAACATTGCACTAACTCACCCTGCACGGAACAGACAAGATTCCTGGTAGTAACAGTAGCAGAAGCAGTGTTGTCGTGTAGTGGCACTACCGGCACGTGGAATGTACCGAACCGAACCAGCTCGACGGTACCGTTCGGAGTAAATTACGAGGGACATATGTCAAGCTCGGGGTGCGGAATTTATCAGCAACCAAACACACGTGATGTGATGTACAAAAACACGTTGCCTGCTCTTCGGGGTTGAAATTTCCAGAAGTGTAACAGCTACGGCAGCAGCAGCAGCAAAAGCATCCACGTGGCAGCTCGAGTGAAAAGACATGAAAAGTTACAGGGGTGGAAATTTAATTTTACGATTGAATACATTTCTTGGTAGGATGTTTTATTGCGTTCCGAGCGGAGCGATTTTCGGCAAAAGTGAGAAAGGAACGAGGGTTCTTCTTTTTAAAGGAGTGGTGAACCGTAACGGGGAAAGCAAAGTAGCTATGTTTTGGGGGTAGTGTTGGGCAATGTTAACAATAAAAAAGCAACAATGAGGTTAGTCGAATATGGTTCTATGAGCTTGATAAACTAAGGAAATAACTTGCTGAATTGTGCGTTTAATAGATTATGTAAATGTAACTTTATGAATGATCAAATATCAAATTCCTAAAAAAATACATTTCATCTTGAAGATAACACGGTGTGAAACGAACTGGAAAACCTGGCGTGTCCTTTATCAATCATCGTTTCGGGATTCGGGGCTGGCCCTCCTGTTTTGGCCAAGTGCTGTACATCTGAAACATAATTTGTTACCATTTGCCCAGGATAATGCGATGCTAGGAAGTTAATTCGAGGTGTTCTCTATGTGAAGCACTCCCCAGGTCCTTTGTTGTTGGTTTCGTGATGGACGTGGAAAAAATGTAGCTTATTCACCTAACGGTTTAATTTTTGTTTCTACCTAAAATACAGATCCGTAGAAAATTAATGAAACGTCAAAATAAAATTACATAATCAGTACGGATTTTTGTTTTTGGTTTTGGTTTTGGTTTTGGTTTTGGTTTTGGTTTTGGTTTTGGTTTTGGTTTTGGTTTTGGTTTTGGTTTTGGTTTTGGTTTTGGTTTTGGTTTTGGTTTTGGTTTTGGTTTTGGTTTTGGTTTTGGTTTTGGTTTTGGTTTTGGTTTTGGTTTTGGTTTTGGTTTTGGTTTTGGTTTTGGTTTTGGTTTTGGTTTTGGTTTTGGTTTTGGTTTTGGTTTTGGTTTTGGTTTTGGTTTTGGTTTTGGTTTTGGTTTTGGTTTTGGTTTTGGTTTTGGTTTTGGTTTTGGTTTTGGTTTTGGTTTTGGTTTTGGTTTTGGTTTTGGTTTTGGTTTTGGTTTTGGTTTTGGTTTTGGTTTTGGTTTTGGTTTTGGTTTTGGTTTTGGTTTTGGTTTTGGTTTTGGTTTTGGTTTTGGTTTTGGTTTTGGTTTTGGTTTTGGTTTTGGTTTTGGTTTTGGTTTTGGTTTTGGTTTTGGTTTTGGTTTTGGTTTTGGTTTTGGTTTTGGTTTTGGTTTTGGTTTTGGTTTTGGTTTTGGTTTTGGTTTTGGTTTTGGTTTTGGTTTTGGTTTTGGTTTTGGTTTTGGTTTTGGTTTTGGTTTTGGTTTTGGTTTTGGTTTTGGTTTTGGTTTTGGTTTTGGTTTTGGTTTTGGTTTTGGTTTTGGTTTTGGTTTTGGTTTTGGTTTTGGTTTTGGTTTTGGTTTTGGTTTTGGTTTTGGTTTTGGTTTTGGTTTTGGTTTTGGTTTTGGTTTTGGTTTTGGTTTTGGTTTTGGTTTTGGTTTTGGTTTTGGTTTTGGTTTTGGTTTTGGTTTTGGTTTTGGTTTTGGTTTTGGTTTTGGTTTTGGTTTTGGTTTTGGTTTTGGTTTTGGTTTTGGTTTTGGTTTTGGTTTTGGTTTTGGTTTTGGTTTTGGTTTTGGTTTTGGTTTTGGTTTTGGTTTTGGTTTTGGTTTTGGTTTTGGTTTTGGTTTTGGTTTTGGTTTTGGTTTTGGTTTTGGTTTTGGTTTTGGTTTTGGTTTTGGTTTTGGTTTTGGTTTTGGTTTTGGTTTTGGTTTTGGTTTTGGTTTTGGTTTTGGTTTTGGTTTTGGTTTTGGTTTTGGTTTTGGTTTTGGTTTTGGTTTTGGTTTTGGTTTTGGTTTTGGTTTTGGTTTTGGTTTTGGTTTTGGTTTTGGTTTTGGTTTTGGTTTTGGTTTTGGTTTTGGTTTTGGTTTTGGTTTTGGTTTTGGTTTTGTTTTTGTTTTTGTTTTTGTTTTTGTTTTTGTTTTTGTTTTTGTTTTTGTTTTTGTTTTTGTTTTTGTTTTTGTTTTTGTTTTTGTTTTTGTTTTTGTTTTTGTTTTTAATTTTGGTTTTAATTTTGGTTTTGGTTTTGGTTAAGATTTAATAAGGCTGGTACAAATTTGATTCATCAAATCAAAGGGCAAAAAAAATTTTTTTCATGGAAATTTAGGTGAAATCAGCTGAAATTGATTTAAAATGCATTCCTCTGCGTTTAAATTCAGTTTGAAAACTAAACTTGTTTAAAACAAAATTTTATAACACTTTTTGCACTCAAATGTTGGGACAATGGCTTGTTATTTCAATTTCATTTTTTTTTGCCCCTCCCCTTGGCCACGGCCTGAGCCAATGGACAAAAACTTTGAAAAATATTTGCATCAGCCCAAGTTATTTGATATAGAAACACACTTGGTTTATTTTTTTAGCTATTTCAAAACTTTTCTCCCTAAAAATAAACATTCTTCCAAGGAAAGGAGTGACGAGCGAGACAAATGAAGAATTTATTATCACGGAATATGTGGCATTCCATTCTTTGGCCCGTGACGACCAGTCGTCCCCAACAGTCCATAGCGAACTGCCTGGGTTTGATGTGACTGTGTGTGTGTGTTCTGTGAAGAGGGTCCTTTCGCCCATCCAGGATGGAATCCTTTCGCACGTGTTGAGCGAATAACACACACACACATGGATGTGTACGGTCAGACACAGTTTTGTGTTTACTCTCCAAAATAGACACTTTAACTTGCACGGAAGGACACTTTTGCCTGTAGTGGTAGTGCGGTGGTGATGTACAACCAGGATAAGGTTCCAGTTGGGTGCACTCACACAACGCAGACATTTAATCAAAGCCATAAATTACCTTTGGGTTGCCTCCTTTGTCATTTTTTTTGGTCCGTTTTGTTCTCTGTATCTCTACAATATTAAAAACTCAATTAGAGCGACGGGTGCGGAATGAATAAATTTTTCGACACGACTGTCACGACTCTTTGAATAACGGCTTGATTTCGGGTAATTTCATTCCTTATAGTCTGGCGGGCAAGGGTGTTGCGCTAATTAGAGTCTGGCGTTTGACACCCGCAGTGCCCTATCTATTGCCCTTGATTTCTGTTTTAAACTATGTTCGACTTGGAGGTAAAGCTGAATGTTTCAAATAAAAACAACTCGAAAACTCAAGTTTTGTTCATAAACAACATGTTAAAGATATATTGTCGCCAAAATTTAAATGCAAAAGTCATTTTGACCTCAAATGTCTACCTCTTATCCACAATCAATCTTGTACACAGCAGACAGAGGGTCGATGAAATTTGTTCCTTTTCGAAAAATTATCTCTACATCTTCAAAATAAACACATTCTGAAATATGACCACTGACTGACAGTTGCTGGCTGGAGTTCTGTTGGTGGCAACGTGCGTTGTTTTCCTCTTTGTCTATTTTGTAGTTTTGCTTTGTTTTCAATCTCTAATTCGCAGCAAACAACATTGCTCTTTGCCCTGATGCGCCGGCTGCTACCTAATCCATCGATTATAATTGTTAGGACCTACGTCCTAATATCAAGTTGTAGCAGATATAGATATCGATCATCCGCGCGCTGCTCAACGTAGAAGACCACTGGCGACGGCACATGTTGCTGTCATGAGGAAGGATGACGATTGGACCCTCATCGAAATAGAAGAAATTGCTGGATTTAACAACGTGGAAGAGAAAAATGGAAATAAAACATTACATTTTCGCTTATAAGCTGCCATTAACACCAAACTAATACTTCTCCAAATTTCTTTCGTCATTTCATAGGGAATGAGTTGGGCTACAATTTCCTTTCATTAGATTTGACAAAATTTTAGAATACTCCCAGAACCCAGGGTTGTCTCATTGTTCCCCTCTCTTTTCAGCATATAAGTAACAATGCCACACTTTGATTTATCTTCATTAAACTTTTCAAAATCTATGGAAATCTTTCAAAACATGCATTGAAAGTATTTTTTGGCACATTTATCGAGTATTAAAATTCAATCAACAAAAGATATAAAGTTATTTGGTATAAATAAAAGGTGTTTGTGTAATTTAAATACTTCTTAGGTTAACTTTTGTCAATTAAAGTTTTAAGTTGGAAAAATTACTTTTGAATGTCCAAGACAAGTCACCTCCAGTTAAACAACACAAAAACATGATGCTTGAAATTGATTTTTGTAGAGTTTCTTACTGTTTCATTGTTCCTGCCAAGTGCGTCTACATTGAGACAGTTGAATAACTCTGGCTGTAGAAGTCAGATCAATCTGATATTTTGGTCAATGTTAGAAAACTTATATAGAAAAAAATACATCAAAAAAGTTATCATAAAATGATGATGAAAAAAATATTTAAAGTTAAAAACCAAAAGTGACTTATTGATGACTATCCTTCCCTATTAAATCTAAATTTTATTTAAAAAAAAAATCTTGTTTTTGCCCAAGGTTGCATCCTATTTAAAAAAAATAGCGGTTCAACATAAAATTCAAAAATCAAAATCATTATGCACACAGTCCTGCATTGAAATAGAAAATTTTCTTAAAAATATATCGCGATTTTAAATTTTTATGTAATTGAGTAATGCCGTTGCAATTATTTTTCAAAGTTAATGTCACCCCCCTCATGGGTGTCAAAAAACCTGTTTGAAAAAAAACTTCAAAATTTTAATAGAAATAGAAGCTTGATCAACTAAAAACAATTTTAAATTCATTTTCCTGAGAAAAAATCATATTTAGAATGCCGCTTAAAAATATTTGAATTTTGTTTGTGAAATTCCTATGTGCAGCAAGAAGGTTCTTTTTGCGAAAAAAAAAAACAAATAAATAGTCAATATTAAGATATGTTGATGATGAAGGACTGCAAAACAACCCAACAACGCAACGCGACTTTGGTCTAGGGACACACACTTGAAAAAAAATTGCATCTAGAGCGTCCAAATTTTCCGGGTTCTGGAACCCGGGAAATTTTTGAAGCAGTCATAAAAGCTGTGTTTCATTATATTTGTTACGATTTTCTAGCTTAAATCATAAAATTAGTTCAAAACTGGTAATTGGTGATAAGCTACACTTCAATCTGAACAAGAACAGCAGTCTTTAGATAGTTTCAAATACATTTAAAAAAATTGTTCTTTGATGTGCTTTGAAATTTAAATGGACTAAAATTTTAATATATTTCTTTTATTTATTTATTTAAATAACATGACTACAAAGGCATAAACAATTTCATTGGAACTGTACAAAACAACAAGAAATAAAATTATACCAGACAATGTAACACTTTGAATAAGTTAAGAATTTTATGTTTTATATTTAAAACATATTTTAATGATAATCTTTAAGTCACTACCGCCAACTGGGGATAATCGGGACTGCAGTCTGAATAGGTACAGGAGATTTAGAGCAATGAATTGTTGTAACCAAAATCAATCAAAACAATCAGAACATTATTAAAAAAAAATAGCTTGAAGTTCTAATTCGTTACTTTTGTCCTGATTTGCTCCCGATGTCGGTTTTGGATGAATAGTAAAATATTTTTTTAAATGTAATACTTTTATCAAGTTTAAAGTTATAAATATACGTGAATATAATACTTAGTCTTTTTTTAAATAAATAAAATTTAATAGAAAAAAATTAGGCAAAATGCATTTTGCGCGTCTGTAAACAATTTTTTTTTACAATTTTCCCTAATAAGCCAAATTGATGCTGATATCTGCGGAATACAAATTTTAGTGCATTAACATTCTTATCTTTTACTAACTATTCAACTGTTCATCTATTTCCACAACCAAATCTGAATTTCCAGACCAAAATTTGATTTGTTTTCAATTTCGGGAATTCCCGGGACAAAATATTTAAAAAATCCTGGGATTCTGGAATTCCCGGTTTTGGAAAAAATCCCGGGATTTTTGTCCTGGGATTTTCCGGGATGTACCCACTAATTGCAACGGCCCTAGTAGAACAAAACATATTTTCTGCTTCCAAATATGGCATAAAAAGCACTCAAGTTTGGTCCGCATGTCAACATCTCTAGCCATCCCTGAGTTTAAGAAGCAGTTTAAGTTCGATTTTGAGAGGAGTGATTGTGCTAATCAAATAATAGCATCATTGGTGCGCTGGAAGTGGGGACGCGAAGTCGTGATTATTCAGGTTAATTTTTTGGTGTGCTTTTGTGTCGCGGTTCGTATGGGATGAGTGATTGTGCTAATCAAATAATGGCATCATTGGTGCGCTGGAAGTGGGGACGCGAAGTCGTGATTATTCAGGTTTATTTTTTGGTGTGCTTTTGTGTCGCTGTTCGTATGGGATGAGTGATTGTGCTAATCGAATAATAGCATCATTGGTGCGCTGGAAGTGGGGACGCGAAGTCGTGATTATTCAGGTTAATTTTTTGGTGTGCTTTTGTGTCGCTGTTCGTATGGGATGAGTGATTGTGCTAATCGAATAATAGCATCATTGGTGCGCTGGAAGTGGGGACGCTAAGTCGAGATTATTCAGGTTTATTTTTTGGTGTGCTTTTGTGTCGCTGTTCGTATGGGATGAGTGATTGTGCTAATCGAATAATAGCATCATTGGTGCGCTGGAAGTGGGGACGCGAAGTCGTGATTATTCAGGTTTATTTTTTGGTGTGCTTTTGTGTCGCTGTTCGTATGGGATGAGTGATTGTGCTAATCGAATAATAGCATCATTGGTGCGCTGGAAGTGGGGACGCGAAGTCGTGATTATTCAGGTTAATTTTTTGGTGTGCTTTTGTGTCGCGGTTCGTATGGGATGAGTGATTGTGCTAATCGAATAATAGCATCATTGGTGCGCTGGAAGTGGGGACGCGAAATCGTGATTATTCAGGTTTATTTTTTGGTGTGCTTTTGTGTCGCGGTTCGTATGGGATGAGTGATTGTGCTAATCAAATAATGGCATCATTGGTGCGCTGGAAGTGGGGACGCGAAGTCGTGATTATTCAGGTTTATTTGTTGGTGTGCTTTTGTGTCGCGGTTCGTATGGGATGAGTGATTGTGCTAATCAAATAATGGCATCATTGGTGCGCTGGAAGTGGGGACGCGAAGTCGTGATTATTCAGGTTAATTTTTTGGTGTGCTTTTGTGTCGCGGTTCGTATGGGATGAGTGATTGTGCTAATCAAATAATGGCATCATTGGTGCGCTGGAAGTGGGGACGCGAAGTCGTGATTATTCAGGTTAATTTTTTGGTGTGCTTTTGTGTCGCGGTTCGTATGGGATGAGTGATTGTGCTAATCGAATAATAGCATCATTGGTGCGCTGGAAGTGGGGACGCGAAGTCGTGATTATTCAGGTTAATTTTTTGGTGTGCTTTTGTGTCGCGGTTCGTATGGGATGAGTGATTGTGCTAATCAAATAATAGCATCATTGGTGCGCTGGAAGTGGGGACGCGAAATCGTGATTATTCAGGTTTATTTTTTGGTGTGCTTTTGTGTCGCGGTTCGTATGGGATGAGTGATTGTGCTAATCAAATAATGGCATCATTGGTGCGCTGGAAGTGGGGACGCGAAATCGTGATTATTCAGGTTTATTTTTTGGTGTGCTTTTGTGTCGCGGTTCGTATGGGATGAGTGATTGTGCTAATCAAATAATGGCATCATTGGTGCGCTGGAAGTGGGGACGCGAAGTCGTGATTATTCAGGTTAATTTTTTGGTGTGCTTTTGTGTCGCGGTTCGTATGGGATGAGTGATTGTGCTAATCGAATAATAGCATCATTGGTGCGCTGGAAGTGGGGACGCGAAGTCGTGATTATTCAGGTTAATTTTTTGGTGTGCTTTTGTGTCGCGGTTCGTATGGGATGAGTGATTGTGCTAATCAAATAATAGCATCATTGGTGCGCTGGAAGTGGGGACGCGAAATCGTGATTATTCAGGTTTATTTTTTGGTGTGCTTTTGTGTCGCGGTTCGTATGGGATGAGTGATTGTGCTAATCAAATAATGGCATCATTGGTGCGCTGGAAGTGGGGACGTGAAGTCGTGATTATTCAGGTTAATTTTTTGGTGTGCTTTTGTGTCGCGGTTCGTATGGGATGAGTGATTGTGCTAATCGAATAATAGCATCATTGGTGCGCTGGAAGTGGGGACGCGAAGTCGTGATTATTCAGGTTAATTTTTTGGTGTGCTTTTGTGTCGCGGTTCGTATGGGATGAGTGATTGTGCTAATCAAATAATAGCATCATTGGTGCGCTGGAAGTGGGGACGCGAAATCGTGATTATTCAGGTTTATTTTTTGGTGTGCTTTTGTGTCGCGGTTCGTATGGGATGAGTGATTGTGCTAATCAAATAATGGCATCATTGGTGCGCTGGAAGTGGGGACGCGAAGTCGTGATTATTCAGGTTTATTTTTTGGTGTGCTTTTGTGTCGCTGTTCGTATGGGATGAGTGATTGTGCTAATCGAATAATAGCATCATTGGTGCGCTGGAAGTGGGGACGCGAAGTCGTGATTATTTAGGTTAATTTTTTGGTGTGCTTTTGTGTCGCTGTTCGTATGGGGTTAGTGCATAATTTGTAAAGGGAGCGCGTGGTCGTAAAAAATATTCGGAGTGAAAAGTGATTTTTTTTGTGTGCCTTTTGTCGTGAATTGTGTGTGTTTCTTGCTAGTAATAATAATATCAGTCCTTCCTTTATCATCGTTGATCGGAGGGCACGCCGCCGGTTGGGTTTGTCGTATTAATTGTGTTCCAAAGTAACTGGGTGTTAATTGTGTTTAGTACTTCAGTCGATTGCGGGCGGTGAGGCCACGCGCTTGCCTTACTGAATTATTTTTGTCTTTTTCGTTGAGTAATTAATGTTTTTTTTTGGTGCTTTTGTAAACTTAATTAATAGTTTTGTGATTTTCTAAGCCCTTCCTATATCATCGTTGATCGGAAGGCACGACGTCGGGTGGATTGTGCTTAGATTTTTCGAATAAGGTTTTATTTTTTTGCTGTGAAAAAGCCATTTCTATATAATGATCGAAAGAAGCACTGACATTTTGGATTAATTAATAGTGGAGTGAGATAATTTGTGAGTGAGTGATTTTGTGTGTTAACCAGAAAGACCTTCCCATAGCATCGTTGCTCGGAAGGCTCGCCGACGGGTCTGTTATGAAAGTCCTCCCCATAGCGTCGTAGCTCGGGAGGCATCGAAAAGCCAATACCTTATCCTACTAACCCAAAAAAAATATTTATCACGTGATGCTTGGAGGAGATGCTGTGGATTCAACGGTCTCATGCGGTATCAACAAGTATATAGCGAAAAACTATGTGCTTGATGAGTCTGCAACTTCAACTATCGGACTAACATTCCTCCCTTTCGTTGAACTGCAGGCTTCTTGGGAGGGCGCCGGTATTGACTAATAAAGTAGGGATCTTCAGAGGTTAAACAGTGAACGAATGGTTGGCTCCCACTGATCATTTTTGATTCATTGTTTAACTTCAGCTGATCTGTCAATAACGGAGTAGCAGCTCATTGGCAGTCAACCATGCTCATGCTCATGCTCATGCTCAGTTTAAGTTCGATTTTGAGAAGGACGGATTTCGTAAGCACGTAAAATTGTACCAACGTGTGATTATTACTGAAAACAATTAGTTCAAAAACTAACAAAATATTCAATATTTTTTTTCTAGGATTTATTGAAGATTAAATTTTCCATTTTTGAGATATCGCCACTCAAAAATAAAGAAACAATAATTTTTTTTATAAATATATACAATATAAAAAAATGAGATATACGCAATATTTTCGAATCTTTATAAAAAATATATTTTGAAAAATTTATTATCTTGACTAACTATACAAATACTTGGAATAAAACCATTTGGAAGGGGAATGAAAATGAATATTTTAATTTTTATTTCCTTTAACTTTTTAATTTACCGATGACTTTGTTTTAGAACCAAAGCAAAAGTCAACAGTCACCATATCATGACCGATTTCTTTTTCCAGGTCAATAAAAAAGGCTAAGAGATACAAGGCAGAAGCAGCAGTAGAAAGATAAATAACATTGATGAAAAATAAAATTTGTTTTTTACTGCCACCGTTTTAGCGTTTTCCTAGCCGAGCTCGATGAGTCTCAGCGTGCCTGAATGATAACGATTGCTTAGATATTTTTGAATAAAGCTATAACTTTTTTCTTATTATTTTTTGTTGGAAAGCTTACACAAATATGGTCACAATGGTGTGACGAAACAAGAAAAAAAACGTCAATGCCCCCCAGTCCCTTGAGAGGATTGCCCTTCAAAAGTAACAGGACCATCATTTACAAAGTGAATTCTATAACAGTTAACGTACTAAATTTAACCTGTTTAATTTAACTTTTATCATTCCACAGGAGTTCTTCCTCATGGCGTTCAGATAGATCCTACTTGTCAAATCCAGAAGAAAACAATCACCTGTTGTGTTGGTCCAAGCCGGAAATTTAACTCACCATCTATCGCTTACGAAGAGTGAGGGTTACCACTAGGTAACGAGATTTATTATTCTTTCCTCCTGCAATATGCATTGATTTTAAGTAATCATTTTACATTCAATTTAAAAGAGCAACGCTCTTTATTCCATTTTTAATGCATAAAACCTCCTCCCCTGTATTTATGCAACTCAAGAGAGCGCCCCGTGCAGCATTCAAGCTAATGAGCAATTGAAGGGGCGTTTTTAGTATTCAAAAGTGCGCTCTTCCTCGCCAGCAGATCGCAACACATCCTTCGTGTATGAATGTTGTTGAATGTTTTCCCCGTGTTGAAAGCATCCCGTTCCAGCATATGGCATTCATGTCCTGGGTGCCAGGTTGAGCTTCCTCGCTCTTCCTCTCGGGCGGCGAATTGAAAAGTTTTATTTCGAGAAAACGTCGTAAAATGTTTTATATTCGATTATGAATCCCTAATTACCTGGCAACAGATGCGCACATTAGGGGTAATTGCTTAGACGAGCGGCGGTGGAACTCCGGATCGGATTCTCCTGCGGGACACCGGGAAGCGAGTGCTGCTTGCTCGGGTTTGGCAGTTGAATCGTATCCTTTTGAAGTCCCGTATGTGGAAGTGGGAGGAAGGCTCTATTTTCGGCATATTGGCGCCAAATTAGGGTTTGATGGCATTTGAGTTTAAAAGATTGTAAATTTGTTCGGAGTAATTTTCAAAGTCATGTAAAATTCACAAGAAATTATATTTGTAAGACATAAAACCACCACCCTGCTGAGGCCACTTGGCTGTCAGAATTTGATATTCATGTGGCGTGTGTGTTTGCATTTTTGTTCGAACTGCTCCGTTCTGGGAAATGTTTGCAAAAGTTGAGGCCAAAACCGGGAACGAGCGAAATGAAAAGATATCTGCGCATATGGAAATTAGTTGTGCTTCTTAATGGGGAGTAAAAAGCTTTCAAGGAAAGTTATAATGTGCAATATCGATATGGAAATATAAGCGTTGAATATTGTTAAGCAAAGTATCAGACTAATAAAAATGTATTTGCAGAGCCGTACCTTGAGTCCACGGCGCCCTTGGCGAAGCATCAATTTGGCGCCTCTCCCAAATTTACAAGCATTTTGATAAATTGATATTAATTTTCAATGATTGCTTCAATATGAGTTTTGATTTTATAATTGCAATTGAAGACCTTAATATGGTTAAATATGTTTTTCAAATAATATGAGATAGGTTGAATTGAAAATTTGTTGTAGGAGTTTAGTTGACTGAATATTTTCTCAGATTTCTTAAAATCGATAATGATAGCAGGTTTTTGATTTTTTTTTAATTTATTTTTCAGATAAATGCACAGAATTAAATGCTCAATCATGATAAATTTTGCCTTAACTTGTTGGCTAATTTAATAATTCTAAGCCTGCATAATTTGATCTGATCTAGTATTAATTTGATTGTATAAGCCAAGAACTTTCCCGGATTCGTAAAATAATTAGCTGATTTGGCTTTGGATTTCATTTCGTAAATTACAACGAAAAAAAAAAATCTTCTTCAAAATTAAAAAAAAAATTCGATGCTCTTGTGCTCTCTTGTTCTATCTAGATAGGTATCCCAGCAAACTAAGTTCAAAAGAGCACACTGGCATCGAAGTATAATTTTTCAACTTTTAGCGACAGAACAAAATTTCGTCAAAATCAATTAAGGCCTTTGCAAATATTTTTTTGAAGTTTATGTCCCTCGACATAAAATTGAAATTACTGGCCACGGTTCAAATATTTGAATGAAAAAAGTTTTTTTTAAATGCATTATACATCTGTCTAGTCGTTTTGCAATCATAAGTTTCCAAAATTTTCAAGTATTGACGAAATTTTTTTTTGTTAGGAAAAAAAGTTAAAAAAAATTTATCAAGATAAGAAATTTTTATTCATTTTGAGTGATTTGCCATACGATGCTAGAGAATATATTTCATAATTTTATTTTTGTTATATAATGTTTTGCATTGATTTTTATTTTCATCAGTATTTATTTATTTATTTTTAGTTCATAAAATTAAATTTTATATTCTGGAAAAATATTTTTTGCGCAAAACTATACAAATGTTTTCAAACCTTGATAAAATATATTGTTTTTTTGTTTTTAGGCCGATGCAAATACTTTTCGAGGGTTTTGTCCCACGGCTCTGGCCGGAGTCGAGGGGGGGAGGGGGGGCAAAAAATATAAATATTGAAATAACAAGCCATGGAAAAAGTGTTTAAAAATGCATTTTACATCAGTTCAGTTGTCTTGCAAGCATTAGTTTTCAAAAAATGTAAGATATGACGAAAACAAAAAACATTTTGCGATAATAAACATCGAAAATTTTCAAAAATTCCAAGGATTTTTAAACATGCAAAAAATGATTCTAAACGCAGGGGAATGCATTTTAAATTGATTTCCGCTGATTGCAGTTCAATATCCATTGAAATTTTGAAGTTTTTTGAAAAAATATTTATTTGCCCCCTGATTATAACATTTGTACCCGCCTGAACTAAAAAAAATAAATAAATTGTTTTTCATTACCAAAGATTTTTAGACAATTCAAAAAGTAAACAATACCGGTTAAGCTAAAACTGAAAAAGTAACGTGCTCTGAAATTTTTTTTTTCTCGAACGTTGGTCTTATTGGTGAAAATTTATAGCAGTTTTCCAATTTCAAAACTCTAGTATTTTGAAAAAGAGTATGCAAATTTCAATGCACAAAGTTTATTATAAAAGGGGAAATAGAGCTAAAAATATCTCAAAGGCCATTTTTTTAACTCGAGAATTTAAAAATTTCAAAAGAAAGGTATATGTTTTAATGTTAAAATAATTCCTATTTCAAAGAAGCTCCAAATATTACCATATTTTTTCACAATTTGGCTGATTGTGATTTTCAGCCAAATTAACGTGAAAATAAAATATAGTTAGACATTGTTTTTTGGCTGGAAGCTATGACTTAAACTTCATTATACAACGGTCCAAACTTTAACGTGTATTTATTTTGAGAAGCTCTTCTAGAACTCTTTTAACTTTCTGTCACTTGAGCGCCCCTTCTATGATGAAAAAATAAATTTAGCATAAAGTATGAATTTTCAAAAACACTTATAATTCGGCGCCTTTCTGTTTCAAATATCTAATGAGGATGTATGCATGTTATAGCTGACATGAAAGTTTTGTACAATCATCAATTTCAGCGCCTTCCAAGGACTGGCGCCCTTGGCAGTCGCCAACCGCGCCAACCCCTAGGTACGGCGATGTGTATTTGCAACATATGGTGATGATAGGTCTTATTTGTATTCAAAGTATTCATGCGAGACAAACGTATCATACTTATTAATGAAAGTTACAAGACCTTAAGACAGTGTTTACGAGCAATTAGTATGACTTTAAAAGCAATCCATTCAATTTGTTTCTTAATCCATCAGCCAAAACCAAAACCATTCCCTTCCATTAGACTCTGGCGACCACCAGGAATGAAAGTGGAACCGCAGACTTTAAAATAATGCGCTTTCTTTGCCGGCTGTGACTCAAAAGGAAGGCAAGAGGAATAAAATCCCTTATTCATCGTGGTTTTGGCCCTGAATGGTTTTGCTTTCAGAAAGCTCTCAGCACCCGCGCGTAGCCAAAGCAAGTAGCCCTCCGAAACCTATCATTATGATTCCATTTAGCTTGTTCATCATGTTGTTTTATGCGTTATGTTTAGCTCATTTCTTTTTGATTCCGTGATGTTTCACTTTTATAAAGACTCTTTAATAACGTCTTATTTTCGGGACCGCGAAGACCGGAAGTAATCCAAATGCGATCGGTATAGTGTTTCCACAGGGCCAAGGAACGCAACAGTCACCGTTGATAGATAACCCTTGGCATCCCTCTTGGTAAAAACAGTCACATATTTGTAATAAATGTTACAGTTTCAATTGACTGATTTAAAAAGTTAATAAGCAATAAATTACATTAAAACTATACAAATAGGATAAAGGAGAAAAAAACCTTTAGATATTTATAAAAGACAAAAAAAACCAAAAACAGGACTTAAGAACAAATGAAAAAAACAGAATCACAAAACAAACAAGTCGTGCATCGAACACAACTCTGGCATTCGAGGGTTGTAAAAAAACCCGGAAAGGAAGCACCCACCATCACCCCGGGACCAACTGTTCCGCGGGATGGATGATGGATGGACAACGGCTGAAAATTGGTAACAAATGGCCACGCCAGCGCCATTAGTTGCGTCTTCCTCCGGGGGGAAAAAGCATGACGTCTTGACGCGCTGCCGCCGGTAGGTTTGGTATAGTGAGGGCGAACAAAAACAAAAGAATTAGACTCAATTTAAATCACACAAACGCACACAGAACACACCCTTTGTGAATGTGTTTTTTTTCTTCTTTTTTGCCCTGTCAGGCTCTAATTAAGGTCTGCCCTCTTTTGGGAGTTGATTTTGGGGAAAAAATGTTCAAATTATTGCGGCAAAACGAAGTAATCATCAAGAGTTCATCATGTTTTGGGAATTTTTAAAGATCATTGAGTAGGTAAATTGTTTTAGTTTGAACTAGATTTGTTTTTTTATTCGAACAATCATTGACATGGTTAAACAATTTCATGATTTCTCCAGTTCAAACAATTTTAAGATATTTTCCAAACGCGATTTTGCGGAAACCTTCGCGATTACTAACTTACAACCGTCATCAGGGGTAACATTGGGTCTGGGGAATGAGATTGGGTCATACAAAAATGGTGAAATTTGCATGACCCAATCTCACCCCCAGACCAGGGATGCCGTATGATTTTTCGAAATGTCTGTAAAAAAGTCTGTGTATGTCTGTGCATTTTTCTAAAATTAAAATATATCAATTTACAGTCATGGAAATCAATCAGAAATTGTGTTTTTAAGCATTTGAAGACTAACGAAACAAGTTCCGGTTGATATTTATATAAAATATTAATTCATTGAAGTTTTTTTAAAGTCTGTGTACCTCAAAAAAGGTCTGACGCAAGCTCAAAAGTCTGTGAAACACAGACAAATCTGTGTATCTGGCATCCCTGCCCCAGACCCAATGTCACCCCTGATGACGGTAATAAATTGTATGTTTTCATAGAAAATATCTCCACTTTGATCTAAAATTTACAAAAAAATAATTCACATTGCTCCACTATTTATTTTAAATCATAGCTAATAGTTCCACCAAAAATGTTCTGTATTCATATTGATTCAGCAAGTCGTTATTTTTCAAAGGTCAATGTTTTAAATAACTATATGATTTGCTAGGAATTTGAAAAAAAAATCCCTCAAAACCAGCTTAAAAAATTACATCCAAAATCAATACCATTATCTCTAAGGTTACTTTTTGTTGAACAGTTTTGCTTTTCAACAAATTACCTTTTGACACTTCAATGCTAAGATACAGCAATTTCAGTAAAATAAAAATAACGAATTGGGTAATTCTCCGCCAACTCACACAGCAGTTGCCCGACCCCTCTGCGATTTGCGTGAAACTTGGTCCTAAGGGGTAACTTTTGTCCCTGATCACGAATCCGAGGTCCGTTTTTTGATATCTCGTGACGGAGGGGCGGTACGACCCCTTCCATTTTTGAACATGCGAAAAAAGAGGTGTTTTTCAATAATTTGTAGCCTGAAACGGTGATGAGATAGAAATTTGGTGTCAAAGGGACTTTTATGTAAAATTAGATGCCCGATTTGATGGCGTACTCAGAATTCCGAAAAAACGTATTTTTCATCGAAAAAACACTAAAAAAGTTTTAAAAATTCTTCCATTTTCCGTTACTCGACTCTAAAAAATGTTGGAACATGTCATTTTATGGGAAATTTAATGTACTTTTCGAATCTACATTGACTCAGAAGGGTCATTATTTCATTTAGAACAAAATTTTTCATTTCAAAATTTCGTGTTTTTTCAAACTTTGCAGGGTTATTTTTTAGAGTGTAACAATGTTCTACAAAGTTGTAGAGCAGACAATTACAAAAAATTTGATATATAGACATAAGGGGTTTGCTCATAAACATCACGAGTTATCGCGATTTTACGAAAAAAAGTTTTGAAAAATTTGGTCGTCATCGATCATGGCCGTTCATGGTCACCCGCGACAGACACGGACGACGAAACAAAGAGAAACGCAAAAAGTAACTTTTTTAAAACTTTTTTTTGTAAAATCGCGATAACTCGTGATGTTTATAAGCAAACCCCTTATGTCTATATATCAAAATTTTTGTAATTTTCTGCTCTACAACTTTGTAGAACATTGTTACACTCTAAAAAATAACCCTGCAAAATAAGAAAAAACACGAAATTTTAAAATGAAAATTTTTGTTCTAAATGAAAAAATGGCCCTTCTGGGTCAATGTAGATTCGAAAAGTACATTAAATTTCCCATAAAATGACATGTTCCAAAATTTTTTAGAGTCAAGTAACGGAAAATGGGAGAATTTTTAAAACTTTTTTAGTGTTTTTTTCGATGAAAAATACGTTTTTTCGGAATTCTGAGTACGCCATCAAATCGGGCGTCTAATTTTACATAAAAGTCCCTTTGACACCAAATTTCTATCTCATCACCGTTTAAGGCTGCAAATTATTGAAAAACACCTCTTTTTTCGCATGTTCAAAAATGGAAGGGGTCGTACCGCCCCTCCGTCACGAGATATCAAAAAACGGACCTCGGATTCGTGATCAGGGACAAAAGTTACTCGTTAGGACAAAGTTTCACGCAAATCGAAGAGGGGTCGGGGCAACTTTTCCCGATTTCGTGTGAGTTGGTAGAGAATTACCCAATTGTTAAAATTCCTTATGAAAAAAATGGATTTTCATTTACATCCTGTTTCAGCTGTAAACATGCAAAATTAATAATTTTCATTAATTTGAATAAGTTACGTAAACGCAATAATAAGAAAAGCATTTTAAATAAACCGTACTTAGTACATCAAAACAATAGTTTAAAAAGAACTGCAAACCTCTTTATACAAAAAAATTAACATATTTACGACTTTTCTTTGTATTTTTCATTTCGATGAAACTACGTCCATGCATTCCCTATGTCATTTTGCATCATTAGTTTTTCCATACAAGTCTCCATACAATTTTGAGGGCTGGTCGTACAAAATGGATATGATGGCAAAGTTTTAGGTTATGTGCAGGACTTTTCGGCAAAAATAGGTACACGAAATCATCCGATTTTTTATTTAACTTTTTTTTGAATGATAGTAAAAATTACAAAATACTTAAAATACACCAAATACTAAAATACATTTTTGATATTTTTCAGGGAACTAAAAAGGCATCTTCTGTGCAACAGTGACCAAAAATATTGAAAATCATTTTTTAAAGCAAGATTGAATTTGCAATTATTAAGTACTAAACAATATGATTTTGATTAAATGTACTGTTTCAAGTTAAAACAACCTTTGGGTTTGAGTTTGTGTTTTCTTTCATTTTTTTTCCATTTTAAACGTACTTCTTGGAAGAACCCTTGATTTCTTTAAAGCTGAGAATTGTAGACATTTCCATCAATTGTCTCTATGGAACTTTGAAAATACAGTCTCACAAAGAATTCGAATCGATGAGATGCTTTTTTATAAGAGTTAAAAGAATTCAATTCCATTTTGTCCCCAGATTGTATGGAGACTTGTATGGAAAACTAATAATGCAAAATGACTTCTTTTGACATGGACAATGTTTCATCCAAATCAAAAAAATAATAATTCATATATCACTAATCAATTCGCAAAATCATTTAGAACTACTCTCATGTTAATAAAAAAAAATATAAAAAAACATGTCATCTGGGGCAAAACGGAACACATGAGGTGAATTGTGACAGCAGTTTCATACATGTTATTGCACAAAAATTTTATATTTTTTATTGATTTCGTTAAGAACAGACACAGAACAACTAATAAGGTACTTCAAAATCCAAATTTGAAGCTTGCAAGTGCTTCAAAAACTGCTGTTCCTATTAAAACTGTAGTCCCGATTCCAGAAGAAGCTCAAGCAGAACTTAAAAAAATCTTATTTTGATGTACTGAAAATTGCATTACAATTGTTGTACTGCCGTAGTTGCTGAAACAATAATTTTAATGATAAAATTTGGTTTTCATTGAAAACTTTGAAAATATGCTATTTTTATTTTAAAAAATAGCTTGACACTTATTGAAAAATCAAAATTATTCAGGAAGAAGTTTCCTACAAAAAAAATGGTTTAAATTTGGCGAAATACACGGTTCTGAGATTCAGGCCCAACATGTAGTGTGCTTGAACTAAATTAAACATAGAATAATAATTTTAAAAGCATAATATTTTCAAACAACAAAACACTGCCTTGCTGTAATGTTACTTTAAAATAGTAGTTTATGCAACAAGTTGCAAAAAGAGGATTTTTTCAGCACGAGTCGTACATTTATCCAACGAGGTTCACCGAGTTGGATAAATACGACGAGTGCTGAAAAAATCAAGTTTTGCAACGTGTTCCATACAACATTTTTTGCAATTCCGAAAAACACCCATTGAGTGAAATTTTAAGTCGAATTTTCATGTATTTTGTCAATAAATCGTTTAAATCAAAAAATGTTGAAAAGTGTTACTTTTCGAAACAAGTGCTGAAAAGTTCAACTTTTCAGCACCCATTTCAGTGCTGAAAAGTAGAACTTTTCAGCATTTATTTTGAAAAGTGTTGCTATTCAATTCTGTTATTTTTGGTACATAAAAGTAGGCTATTTCGTCGTTCAAGAATGACAGGAAAAGTAAGTAGTTTCACGACGGAATTGCAAAAAAAATGTTAGACAACAAATTTTTGGACTATATTAGCATACAGTGGATTCGTTCAAGGATGACAAGCTCAGCACCCGCTTGATGCACTCGGTTCATATTATTTTTGCCTTCCTCACCTTACTGAGGAAAGGCTATAAAATCACTCGAAAAATAAACTTTTTAATTTGACCTCGTAGACCCACCTTCACGTATACATATCGACTCAGAATCATGTTCTGAGCAAATGTCTGTGTGGATGTGTGTAGGTGGGTGGACAAAAAATTGTCACTCGATTATCTCCGGACTGGATGAACGGATTTTGACTGTATTAGTCTCATTCGATCTGTCTTGGGGTCCCATAGGTCTCTATTTAAAATCAGAAAGTTTAGTAAAGTACTTCAAAAGTTATGCTAAAAAAATGATTTTGGCGTATGTCCGGAAGATTGTAAAAAGGGTGGTTTTTGCAAGAAAACCTATCATGCTATACATTTTCAAAAAGGTATTAAAAAGACCTTTCCAATGAGCCCAAAACATTGAAGATCTGACAATCCTATCAAAAGTTATTAGCACTTAAGTGTTATTTATACACTTTTTGGAGGCCAGATATCAGATATTTCAATGAAAATGATGTCCGGGTCCCTCATGCGACCCGTCCTTGATTAGATAATTGAAATACCTTTCAAATGAGCCTAAAACGTTGAAGATCTGACGACCCTATCAAAAATTATTAGCACTTAAGTGTTATTTATACACTTTCTGGAGGCCGGATCTCAGATATTTCGATGAAAATGATGGCTTGGTCCTTGTTGGTACCTCATGCAACCCATCGTAAGTTAGATAATTAAAAGACCTTTCCAATGAGCCCAAAACATTGAAGATCTGACAATCCTATCAAAAGTTATTAGCACTTAAGTGTTATTTATACACTTTTTTTAAGGCCGGGTCTCAGATATTACAATGAAAATGATGTCCGGGTCCCTTAAGCAACCCTCCGTTAGTTAGATAATCGAAAGACCTTTCAAATGATCCTAGAACATGGAGGATCTGACAATCCTATCAAAAGTTATTTGCACTTAAGTGATATTTATACACTTTTTAGAGGCCGGATTTCAGATATTGTGATAGGAATATTGTCTGAATCTTCCATGCGAACTATCGTTCGATATGTTTTTTATCAGACCTTGCCGATGAGCCAGAAATATTAAAGGTCTGCGAACCCTATCAAATTAAATGAGTAATAAAGTTGATTTATAAAAATGGTAAGGGGGAATATTGCTATTTGTACTGAATGTTTTGAATTTATGAATGTGGGGAAGGCACCAACCACCTAAAGGTGGATTAAGTAACGTTTTTTTAAATATTCTTAAATTCTTGAAACACTAACATGAGTTCTCAAAAACATTCTTATCAAAAAAAGACATGCATGCAGATTTTAGCAAAAACAATTTATATTTTCTTATTCATCATATTCGTCATAAAAGTTAAACAACTTTTCGAAATACCACTACGATAAAAAAAATCAAAATATTCACGGAAAGGGGATCCATCGCCAAATCGCGATAAAGTTCGCTAAAACTAGCGAAAAATGTCGCTAATTTCTCAGCCTGCAGAAAAAATTACCTAGAATCGCTAATTTTTTTCGCTGGTTTGGAAACCGATGAAATTCTACCAAACCAGTGAAAAAAAAAAACACTGGTTTGGTGAAAAATGTCACTGTTTGGGGGATCAGTTTTGCTAGAATCAGAAAATTTTCTCGCTGATTTGGAAAAAGCGGCAGGGCACCAAAACCAACCAGGAGATTATTGTACTGGTTTTGGGAAACAATTCGCTGGTCCAGCGGATTTCTTCACTGGACCAGTGTTCTTTTACGCTGGATCAGCGTTTTCTATCGCTGACGTCCGGGTTTTTTCCGGCGGCGGCAGCTCGTACCAAAATCAACCAGTAGATTATTGTGCTGGTTTTGGGAAACAATTCGCTGGTCCAGCGGATTTTTTCACTGAACTGGTGTTCTTTTACGCTGGACAATTTTTGAAAAATGGAATGTAAAGTTTTATAAAAAAAAGTCTAGGTGGTGTAAAGAAAGACACAGTTTTGAACAAATGTTGTTTTTTTCCAGCGCGTGACCGGTTACCGACCTAAAAATCTTAAAGTTCCGTTCCGGTTGACGGAGGTTTACGGATGGAACAATCGTCAGAAAAGATTTCGCAGTAACGGAAGCAGAATTAAAAGAAAGTCCAGCCAGGTTGTACTTACTTGCCACAGCACAAACTGTTCCGCGGCCATGGTCAAGTTCCTCGCCTACGATTCATGCTGCCACCTGCGACAATTTGTACACTCATCTATGCAGCAGTACAAATACATCTCCAGCTTCACTGCACCGTATTTTTCTGCTGCGAGAACTTTATGGAAACGTGCTTCTTTTCATTGAAAAGAACCATCACCTGTTGAGTATGTATTTTAATGCTGAACACTTGATGCAGAACTTTTTCATGCTTTTTTGTTTTGAAAAAACCCCTAAAGCAATTCGATTGCCACAAATCGCTTCCAAACGTGAACAATAACAAACATTTATGACGGCTGTCGGAAGGATGTGTATCAAACCAGCGAAAACTTTCGCTGGAAAAGAAACCGTTTCGGAAATAACAAACCAGCGAAACCAAGTTGCTGGATTTGATTTCGCGCAGCCACCTTTTTCAGCGAAAAATTTCGCTGCTTTAGAAAAAAATTTCGCTGATATCAGCAAAACCAACCCAGCAAAATTCGGTCGCTGGTTTGGCGATCGATCCCCTTTCCGTGTTGGAGTCAATTTCTCAAATATACCTCTAGACAAGTAACAGCATATTTTGAGATACAGCCATTGATAAAAGTCATAAATTCAATATAAACGCAAATTCCCCAATCAATCAACTAGTAACCTTCCATAAATTCAAATTACATCACATGAAGATAAGTTTCGCCTTGCCGGTTAGTTTGACACCTCCGATAAATTCTTTCCCGGCCAGGCACGATCCACCCTCGAAATTTCGTTTAAAAACACAAAACAAAACAAATGTTCGCGCGACCGGCAGCCCCTAATATTTGCACTGTGCAAGCCGTAAATTTTCCCCATTTTCTTTCTATTCACTGGCGGCGGCGGCGGTGAAAGCACGCCGCTTGTTAGTTGTACAGTAATACTGTTATTTTCCCGGTCGAAAAACCCCTCTTCATTATTTTCGGTAGTACCTTTTCCCCGTTTCCCGGCAAATACTCTCTGCCTTTCTCTCTAAAACAGAACCCCTTTTTTGCCCCTGAAAAAAAGGAATGTACGCGCTATACCAATAATGGAGTGAAATAATAACTTTGGATTTTCAACCCTCTTCATCGCGCAGTGTGTTGCGTTTTTTTTTGTGTGGCCTTCTGCGAAAACAACCCTCTTTCTTTCCACTCTGGCCTGGCCTGACAGGCAAGGGGTGAAAAATGAAAAAAAAACCTATTTCTTGATTCCTTGATTAGCTCTCTCTCACCCCTGCCTGGCACGCATCTCTGGCGTTGATGGGACGCACATACACGCACTGCCTGACAGAAGGTTGGTTAACACTTGGCGCAAAAAAAAAGAAGAAACAATCTTCTGCTAACATAAACGACTGGCACACGCACGGTAAGGTGAACTCTTAAATGTCTTGTAAATTTTTTTTCTTTTGAATTTTTAAAGAAATTATCAAAAAAATTCCAGCTGAGCAATAAAAATTCATGAGCATGAGCATGAGCATGAGCATGGTTGACTGCCAATGAGCTGCTACTCCGTTATTGACAGATCAGCTGAAGTTAAACAATGAATCAAAAATGATCAGTGGGAGCCAACCATCCGTTCACTGTTTAACCTCTGAAGATCCCTACTTTATTAGTCAATACCGGCGCCCTCCCAAGAAGCCTGCAGTTCAACGAAAGGGAGGAATGTTAGTCCGATAGTTGAAGTTGCAGATTCATCAAGCACACAGTTTTTCGCTATATACTTGTTGATACCGCTTAAGACCGTTGAATCCACAGCACCTCCTTCAAGCATCACGTGATTATTATTTTTTTGGGTTAGTAGGATAAGGTATTGGCTTTTCGATGCCTCCCGAGCTACGATGCTATGGGGAGGACTTTCATAACAGACCCGTCGGCGAGCCTTCCGAGCAACGATGCTATGGGAAGGTCTTTCTGGTTAACACACAAAATCACTCACTCACAATTATTTCACTCCACTATTAATTAATCCAAAATGTCAGTGCGTCTTTCGATCTTTCTATAGAAATGGCTTTTTCACCATAAAAAATAAAACCTTATTCGAAAAAAATTACACACAATTTACTCGACGCCGTGCCTTCCGATCAACGATGATATAGGAAGGGCTTTGAAAATCACAAAACAATTAATTAAGATCACAAAAAACACCAATTACTCAACGAAAAATTACACTCAAGACACAAATAATTCAGTAAGGCATCCTATTATTCGATTACCACAATCACTCACCCCATACGAATAGCGACACAAAAGCACACAAAAAAATAACCTGAATAATCACGACTTCGCGTCTCTACTTCCAGCACACCAATGATGCTATTATTCAATTACCACAATCACTCACCCCATACGAACAGCGACACAAAAGCACACAAAAAAATTAACCTGCATAATCACGACTTCGCGTCCCCACTTCCAGCGCACCAATGATGCTATTATTCAATTACAACAATCACTCGCCCCATACGAATAGCGACACAAAAGCACACAAAAAAATTAACCTGCATAATCACGACTTCACGTCCCCACTTCTAGCGCACCAATGATGTTATTATTCAATTCTAGAGTTTTTTTTGATTAGGTCCTATAAACATATGAAAGACAATAGTTTATTGGTCCTTTTCAAAAAAAACTCTGGAATTACAACAATCACTCGCCCCATACGAATAGCGACACAAAAGCACACAAAAAAATTAACCTGCATAATCACGACTTCGCGTCCCCACTTCCAGCGCACCAATGATGCTATTATTCAATTACAACAATCACTCACCGCATACGAATAGCGACACAAAAGCACACAAAAAAAATTAACCTGCATAATCACGACTTCGCGTCCCCACTTCCAGCGCACCAATGATGCTATTATTCAATTACAACAATCACTCACCCCATACGAATAGCGACACAAAAGCACACAAAAAAATTAACCTGCATAATCACGACTTCACGTCCCCACTTCCAGCGCACCAATGATGCTATTATTCAATTACAACAATCACTCACCGCATACGAATAGCGACACAAAAGCACACAAAAAAATTAACCTGCATAATCACGACTTCACGTCCCCACTTCCAGCGCACCAATCTCCAGCTGAGCAATAAAAATTCAAATGAAATACGTTTTAAATGAAGGAGTACATTTTGATAAAAATGTAAAACTCACAATAAGGAAAGAAGAATCAATAGGTGAGCACCATACGCAAAATCAAGTGGAAAAAAAAGTGGAGCTTTGGTGTCTTCAGAAGAGTTATTGCAAATGGGAAAGGGCAACTTTTGGTTTGATTCACGATTAGGGTGATTTTGAAAATGTAACATTTCAAGAATATTATTGGGATTTTTATTTGCCTTCTAGAAAGTTGTTGGGCTTGCCAATTATTGTCCAAGACACCAAAATTTAATCTCACAATCTACGCCTTCTACGACCAAATTTAGACAAAGCATTTGAGCAAACCTTCGAAAATCAGTTTTTTGAACGTGGCAATTCAGGGTTATGTTTTAGAGAAAAGTGATTTTCGGGGCACTTTTAGAGATCTGAAAAACAAACATTTTTATTTTTGACAAGTCGATTTGTCTTAAGGGTCAAAAGTTACAGCCACTAAAAAAAGTTAAAAAATTTAAATTACAGACCACGGTTTCTAAATTTGAATGAAAAAAGAGTTTTAAAATGCTTTACACATTTGTCCAGTTGTTTTGCAATCATAAGTTTCAAAAAATTCTAAGTATTGACGAAAATTTTATTTTTGCGAGAAAAACTTTGAACTTTGAAAAATATTTGCAATTATATTTTTTTTTTCAGTGTACCGAATGTAAACATTAACTTTAACATTTAACATTAAGTAAAGAAATTCATAGCAACTGATTATGATTTGTAAATGCAGCCCCGATTATCTTAATGGGTCATTTGAATAAAATACATTTTATTTACAATAGGTAGACAAGATTTTTTAGAAAAAGGCGATTTTTTTTTATTTCTATATAAAGTTATTAGTTATTTGAGAAGTAATGTCACCATCCCTGATAATACACAGCAGAAAAAAATGATGATAATATCTGCGAACAGAGACTTTTGTGTAAAAAAAAGTTAAATTTTACATTTGTATCAACAGTTTCTGTAGAATTTACTAATTATTTTAGGTAACATGAAAGTTAAAAAGGGAATATTCAATCAACCAAATATTCAACCTTTCTAAAGTCCACTTTTTCTTACTGTTTATCAGGGTTGTTAAAATATCAAAATATCAGCTCTCAGCAACTACAATTAGCCCGCATGAGTATTCATGCCTCAAATACAACTACTCTTCTCTCCTCATTGAAACTCTCAGCGCCAAATATAGCCGAACGCGTTTTCGTGCTTACCCACTCGTGATTGACATTTTTCTTTTCTCTCTTCACGGTGTGTTTTTTAAGAACAAACTAATGATAAAAAATTCGGTATGTCTGGTATTTGGCACCGTGAAGGAAGGGCTCTTTCCCGACATTTTGCGGGGTATACCAAAATATTTCGTCGTAGGGGACCAGAATTTTTTTTTTTGAAGATTATTTTCGATTTTATGGGATATTTGTTCAAAAAAATCACAGAAAATCGTTGCATTCATATTGATATCACTCAAATTTCTTATGAATATGCCTTGGGGACTCTAACCAACTATATTTGACCTCCAATAAAAAAAATCGAACCAAGCTTACCAGATTTCTAGCTTTCTTTGAAATTACCCCAAATCTAAGCTGGAAACCCGATACGAACAAAACAAAAAAAAAACAAACCATCCACATTAACGACCCCCGGGTCTTTTGTGGTCTCTATTGCAAGTTTCTGCTCGAACCTAGGAGTCCGAAGGCTTGCATGGGGAGAGCACCCAAACCTCTTTCTACTCCAAGGAACCTTTCACCCCAGTGTTTGAACTGACGACCTTTGGATTGCGAGTCCAACGGCGCCAGCGATTCCACCGGAGTAGGCTTGGCTTGGTGTGTTGTTTGTAGTTATGGCATGGAGACGACTCCTACACCTGGAATGATTTAACGGCCTAACAACCAAGGCCGGGACCGACATTTTACTTCCTCATCCGATGGAAGGTTGGAGCAGATGGGAATCGAACCCAGAATCATCCGCTTACAAAGCGGACAGCGTAACCATTCGGCCACGCACTGCCAAACCCGATACGACCGAAAGTAAATCTTTTCTTTGTACAATTTGTCAAGAAATTACAGCAATACATTGCCCGGAAACAAATTTGAGCATTAAACAATGCAACACCTAGATTATTTATTTAATAAGCTGTTTACTGCCCATGTTCGCATAAATGTCCCATATGCAAAAACAGCAAGCTGAGAAAAACGCATTTGAAGTTTGTCCCATACATAAGGCTACGTGTTAAGTTTTCGCGAAAAAACTGGATTTCCTCCAGATTTCTAGAATAAAGTTCTGGATGTTATAGGCTCTTTCGAAAGAGCATACGATTTTGAACCAAACTGCATCAATAACTCGAAATCGATGAAAATGCATATGGGACATTTATGCGATCATGGGCAGTTTATTACCCAATAGGTTCCGAAAATTATTTGTTCAATCCTCTGCCACATCACACTATTACATTTTAAAACATTTTGAAATCAATCACATTGTAGAGAACAGTTTTCTGAATAAGTTCCATAAAAAAGTATCAGTTTTGGTTTAATATAAGCAGAGATATGCCAAATTTCCTGATATAAATAGTGCCTTTCTCCAAAATTTCTTTATTTTATTACCTTTCACATGATGGGCACTGTCTACTGAGTTTTGTAAAGAATGCTATAGAAATATTTTCATGAATTTGGTCTAAACTTGTTATAATTTGTATTTTTCAATAAAATATTATCATCATAAAAAATATCTTAGTAGGCAGTGCCCATCATGTGAAAAAAAACGAAACTATTGGCACTACGCCCCCCGGGGCATGGCCTTCCTCTAACGTGGGATTTCTGCTCCAGCGCCTCTGACGAGACAGGAGAAACCGGGACCGACGTTTTACTTCACCATCCGATAGAAGCTCAGTGGATAAGGCGGGAATCGAACCCGCGTCTCATAGCATCATCGGGATCGGCAGCCGAAGCCGCTACCCCTGCGCCACGAGCCCATCATGTGAAAGGTAATTATATTAAAAAAAAAAATGGAGAAAGGCACTATTTATTTCAGAAAATTGGGCATATCTCTGCTAATACTGAACCAAAACTGATATTTTTTAATGGAACTTGTTCAGAAAACTGTTCTCTGCAATGTGATTGATTTTAAAATGTTTTAAAATGTAATAGTGTGATGTGGCAGAGGATTGAACAAATAATTTTCGGAACCTATTGGGTAATAAACAGCTTATTAAATAATTAATCTAAGTGTGATTTTTTTGAACAAATATCTCATAAAATCGAAAAACAATCTAAATATACCCCGCAAAATGTCGGAAAAGAGCCCTTCTTTCACGGTGCCAAATATTAGACATACCGATTTTTTTAGCTTTGGGGTCTCGAAAAAATACAACGTTTCTTATTCCCGCTTCCACGATCATCCTACCGCAACAGCGTTTAACTACAAAAGCCGCCACAAACCAATTTCGCAGATAAACGGGACGTCATGCGTGGTCGGCTCCTGATCGCCATCTCGCGTTCTCTCATTGCAGTTTTCGGAGATATTGAGAGACTCAGCGGTGAGAGCACATAGTCGAGGAAAAGGGGAGGAGTGATAGAGAGAGAGAATGACATCGCTGGGAATCACAAGACACAAGAAGAGATCTCACAAGCTATAGTGACGGCCGCTATACTCTCGGATATTTTTGGTGCAGAGATAATCTATTGATAGCTTTTTTATCACTCATTTGCAACACTGCTGTTTATTTATAACAACTGGAAAATTCCCTACAAACAACAAATAGAAAAATAACGTGTTAAAATTATTACTTTTGAAATTTTCTAGGTCAAGTCGCAAAACTAGAGCAGATTGGTCTATTTTTATATTCACCATAAATTATACAGCATTTTCCCGCAAACACAACACAACAACTCCACGCCGTTTCAACCGATTTCAGCTCTCTTGGACGAAAATTTATGAAAAAATTACGAAAATTCAGATTCTATTTTGGAGGTCTCGCGTCAAAGAGCCTATGTTTCAAAATATGGTTATCGGCTTCCTGGAAAAATTTTACGTAACATATATCCAAATATGAGAGAGATATTCAGTGAGAATTCCGAGTATTTTTAGAAATTACAAACAGGGTTTTTAGAAGCGAGGGAAAATGACAAAATCTGGAAAAAAACTGCTTTTTCACCAAAACTTATAACTTATCTTTGAAATTTTGAACCATAGCAAGTCCAATAGATCGATGACTCGATCGATGACTAAAATGTTATAGATAAATATTAATGTAAGACAATGTATAACATTTTGACGATTCGGACTTTTGGGATTATGTTTCTCGATTATTTTATTCAAGTCAGGGAGAGAAAAATTATATCAAATTTTTGAGTAAAAAAAGAGAAGGGGAGAGACATAAACTTTGAAAAATATTTTCTACGGCATAATTTAAAATTAAAAATCATTCAAACCATTATTAAAATAAATAAAATAAATCCGAAAAAATCATTTTTAAAATAGTCGTAACTAGAAAAAAAATTTCCGAATCAAACTGGACTGAAATAAATTTAGATTGTAATTTTCAACTCACACTTAAATGATAGATTTTCGAGTATTGATATAAACATAATAAAGCCAAAATACATGGCTTCCATATCGACCAAGGAAAAGAAAGACAACATTGATTGATTTTGCATTTCTTTTTATCATGTGTTTAACAAATTATTCCATTTTATAATAACTGTAAGATTTCTTAGTAAAGACATTTAATTTGATTTTCAATATTCCGATATTTCTAGATTTCAAATCATTCTTAAGGACGTTTAAGTGTTACCTGTGGTGCAGGGAATGTTGCTGGTTCACTTGCCAAGTTCCATTTATTTTTGCGCTTTACCAAAACCATTATCTTTTTACCGCGTGATCTGTTGGCAAGTAGCGGAGACTGGGGAATAATTTACATTTAATATTTTGTCGAAATTTAGATTTTTTTGTCAAATCTAAATACTTTTTAAATTTTATATCATCACTTTTCAATTTAAAAGTTCGAAACTATTCAGTTTGAAAAAAAAAACACACACACACACACGCACACACTTCATTCCACCACAACCTACCCTACACCGTTGCTTTTCCCTGTTTCAAACACTGCTTGATTGGGAATTATGTTTGACACTTTAATTTCAGAATGTTCGCGAGTACTGAGCACTCTTTAATGGGCAAAGCTTCCCTTAGCGAACGGAGACCTGCAAATCAAAGGATGAAAAATCGAATTTGACGTGATGCTAGGGTGAAAAAATGATAAAAAAAACTGCTCGTTCCCTTTCACTCTTTTTAGAACTGCATTTTGCACCACCCCGATGGCGTCATTGTGCGGAAATCTGTCACTGTTTAGATAAGGATGCTTGCTTTTTTACTCTGACATCCGGCGGTTTTCGAGGTTCACCAGGATCGATAAAAATAATTAATTATTGTGCATTTATCACACTTGCCGCCAGGCCGGTGGTGTGGGTTTGGGTTTCACTGTCACAGACACGGTTCGTTATCGCGCGCACATGTCAAAAATTATTGGCCCGATTGAAATTGTCGAATCGCGGTGCGGGTTCATTCAGATGGCGGCGCTTAACGAACCGGAAGATTACCGGGAAAGTCTTCTGGATAAACAGGTTGATTGGGAATGGAATTGAATGAGCAAAAATTTCAGAATGTCTTTTCTTTAATTTGAATTTTTGTATTTTTACAATCCGGCTGAATCTTTTGTGGTGCCTTCGGTATGCCCAAAGAAGCCATTTTGCACAATTGGTTTGTCCATATAATTTTCCATACTTATTATAGATTTTAGAAAATTAAAAAATCTGTATCTTTTGCCTAATTTTTTTTATCGATTTGGTGTCTTCGGCAAAGCTGTAGGTATGGACAAGGATTACACGGACAAAATGACACACGGTAAATTTTTTTTGGTGATTTTTAATTTCACTTTTTGTCACTAAAACTTGATTTGCAAAAAAAAACATTTTTTATTATTTTATAGGTTTTAGGGGACATCAAATGCCAACTTATCAGAAATATGCAGAATGTACAAAAAATCTTTGACCAAGTTATGAATTTTTGAATCAATACTGATTTTTTTCAAAAAATCAAAATATTGGTCGCCAAAACTTTTTAACTTAATTTTTCGACGTAAAATCAATTTTGCAATCAAAGACTTTAGTGAAATATTGATAAAGTCCACCGTTTTCAAGTTATAACAATTTTTAGGTAACGTTTTTGAATATTTTCTACATTTTTAGATGGAGTAAATCCAATAAACTATCAAAAAACTGTCAAACATATCGAAAAAAATTGTATGCAGCAGTCACTTATCTTTAGAATTTCATTGCAAACATTTTATGACAACTTGACATTTTTGATAAATTCTAAGGACAGTCTGAAATTAAGAGGCTTTACCAATGCTGTGTTTTCAAAGTTTATATGGGGAAAATCGCGAAAATGTATGCAGACACACATCGTTTCAGTATTTTTCTGTTTTGCAGGAAATTCAATTCCCTAAAACTTTGCGAAAAGGTGCAAAAAATGACCTTGGTCTTCATGTAGAGTATCCAAATTTCAAAATTTTATTTTTATATTTTTTGGTTTGTAAATTTTTGGATGAAACTTCAAAAATTTAAAATTTTCTTGTTTCTTTTTCTTTTATTCGCTGTATTTCAGCAACCAGAGGTCCTATATTCAATGTCTCTGAGGCAATTTTATTTCATATTTTCTAAACTTTTTTTTTTGCGGAGCGAGGTGGGATAGCTTGGATCAAGTCAGTCCAAGTCCGGTTTATTTGTTATTTTCTAAACCTTTTGAAAAAAAATCAGGAATGAACAATCATGGACACTATTTAAAAAAAAAAGATGTACGGGATTGATTCATTCAAAATTAAACTCTAAGTGGTTATATCTTGAAAAAGATCCCCTTTGTTAAAAAACCTAAAGTACATTTCGATTGCAAATTTGATTTACTTTAAAAACTAATGTCGAAAACATGTTTTGACTAAAATTTCTATTTTTCCAAATAGATAACATAACTCGTCGGCAATATTTTTTCCACACGGAGAAAAAAGAGTTCCCAAAATCGTGAACAAGCGTTCATGAAAATGGGAACCACGAACAAAGTGTTCAAATTTCATGATACGTTTTTCAAAATCGTACCATGGGATTTGAACACATTGTTCGAGGTTCCCATTTTCATGAACGCTTGTTCACGATTTTGGGAACTCTTTTTTCTCCGTGCATACTCTCTATGACTATGCGGTATTTGTCCTCTAAAACATATAAAAAAATCAAAAAATAAAAATTAAATGGATTTTGGAAAATTGAACTTTTGTAAAAAAAAATTAGTTTCAAAATCGACCAAACTGTTTTTCCAAGAATCGTTTTTTTTTTCAATAGCCCACATCAATACCTACAATTTTGCCCAAGACACCAAATCGATAAAAAAAATCCTTCAAAAATTACAGATTTTCGAATATTTACGTAACATTTTTGGATGGACAGCTGCCAAAATTGTAATGGGTCTTGTATGGGGGGTGAACTAATTACACAAAACCCCACAAAGTTTGAAATTGCACAAAGTTGTGAAGAATTGCTCATATAATAAAATTCACATCAGCAGGTTTCGTTTTTCAAACATCACAAAATTCAATAATCAAATCAAATTAAACAACTGGTCTATTCAAAACTAAATCTGCAACTGCACAAAACAATTGTCGACTTTGTGACATTTAGAGCGTCAAAGCGTCACATTAACCAAAGTTTATTCCACTTTTATTCCACTGTAACATAAACTCAACATTGTCACGAGCAAGGCAACAACAAAAAAACGGAGCGCGCGACTAAAAACCGCAAAACAGTCATTTGAATCGTTTGTAACTTCTCCAGTGCCTCCTCCTCCACGTTGAGATGTCATCTTCCGTGTTGGCAAAACTGCTGGCACCGGCGGAAAACAGCATCAGCCCCGAAAGGGGATTTCAGCAAAAGTCAGGTTGCAAAACCTCGTTTTTCGCGTTGCACACGTTCCTGTCAGTGGGAGTACCTTCCTGTCACCTGCGCGATCCTCACCAAAACTGTCCACAGTCAAGGGGAGTGACTTTGGTTGCTCGGTGACAATTAAATTTTGGGCCTTATTTTAAGTGAAGTATGACAAAATGACTTTTTGTAAACAAAAAAGGATAAACTAACTCAACTCAACAGTTCCACCAAAGCGAAACATACAAATGACAATCAGCGGTCCTGGCGGAGAGAGAATCCGAGTGCCGTTGTTGGCGAGGTTTGGTGAAAATTTTCCTGCCAAGTCAGCAACTCAATTTGGTGAACACAAGAATACATGCAATTCAACAGAAGGACATAAATATTGTTTACCTTTCAAATTCTGTCGCGAGTCGTTCCGAGTGCTCTCTCTTCCCTTTGGTTGGTTAACCTTCACCTCCCTCCCAGAGTTTCCCACAGGAAATCGTTTCAGGAGTTGTGTTTTGTTGGCGGGGAGTGATGTGGCTTCTCTGGTTATTTTGAGCGCTGAGTTGTAGTTTCTGACTGGAGCAGGTTCGCCGGTGACTAACAAGTATGTGGAGCAAATTGAATTGTGTAGGATTTATTACTTCTGGAGGGTGAAACATTTCCATTTTTTTGAAGTTTTTACTTTGCTTTTCCTAATTTTTAGGGAAATGGTATTTTGTTTCTTTTGAACTTTGAATTTATAAAGAATTCAACTTTTTTTATTCAGACTTCTTTCAATGCACTGTTTTGCCTTTCTTACTGAGGTAAGGCTATAATTCTGCGCTATTGAATTGTTTGAAGTTTCGATAACTAGTTCAAAAGTTATGTATAAAAATGTGCTTTCACATATATCCGGATCTCATTTATATGCATGTAAACGATGTTGGTTAGGTAATCGAGAGACCTTTCCAACAAGTCCACAACATTGATAATCTGGCAACCCTGTCTCGAGCTACGACCACTTAAGTTATATATGTGAACCTATTTTTCTGAATTTAAAAAAAATAGCTGAAATATGTGTCCAAACCACTCATATTACCCATTGTCTAATCTAATCTAATCTAATCAGACCCTAGCGCAGCCAATCTTTCGAAGGGATCCTGGAGAGTGCCTTAGGTTAGATGACGCCTAGCACTCTTCTTGTCATTTATTAACATTTGTAGTGCGCCATTGCATTAGAATGCATTGAAACATCACAAGCGTTAAAGCGGCCAGGCCTACTGCGTAAAGCCGTATCGCAGAGATGACTCGTAATTGGATTGAGTTTGAGCACTGAGTGTTCGAACAACAACACAATTCTGAATCGACAGGGGAGGAAGAAGCGTGGGGACACACCACCATACGCTCCGAGATTTGTTTGTATTCGTTAGAAGCACCATGCTAAGAAGGTTTGGTACTCCGGGACCCTCTGGGATGGGACATTGTATTTCCACGAATGCCCTGGACACTATTTGCCATGGTTATAGCGCCACAACTCGCTCTCTGTAATAGTATTCCTAATTCCAGTCCAAGTTCACCAAGTCGTCATGGCCTAGTGGTTAGCATTTTTGCTTACCAATCCAAAGGACGGAGGATCGAACCCCGCCTCGAGCGACTTTGATTTTTCTTTCATATTCATCATTTCAAATTTCTGTGTTCTTTAACTTTCTCGTTGGGAGCAGATGGGCATCGAACCCAGAACCATTCGCTTACAAAGCGAACACCGTAACTAGAGGGTGACGATTCTCGAGATTTTGAATTTCCCGGGAATCGAGAGTTGAATTTGGCCATTTCCCGGGAATTCCCGGGACCCGGGAGTTTTTTTTGAGTATGCCAAAACTGCTAACAATTTAAAAAGGAAAGGTCATAAATTTGTTTTTTTTTTTTTAAATGAATTCAGTTGCAATTCATTCATACTTATTTAAAAAAAAACGTTTATTTAAGAAGCCTCATTATTTCAAGGAACTATTTCAACCTTTAGATTTTTTTCTGAATCCGCAAATACAAGATCATTTTTTGCGCTTTTAGGGACTCAAAATTGTAGTTTAAAATGTTTACGAGTCTTAATTCGCACAGAGTGATTTTTCAAAAGTTGCACAAGCTTGTTGCATGAACTTGTTATAAGATTTTTGTAAAGTAAAAAAATAGCAAATATATTACTTCCCAGTATCGGGATTTTTGCAATATGACAAATAACAACTCAAAACAACAAATTGAAATTGATTTTTTTTAAGGTAAACTGAAAATATTCATTGAAGAAATATTTACATTTATCAGGAAAACCCGATTGTTCACAATTGGTGGACCTTAACAAAGATTAAGGCAATCTTTACAAATAGCCAGAGATTTTTCTTCCACAATATATCCTAATATTAAGGTTGATGCGAAACACCAAATGACTTATTTACATCAAAAATGAAACTGCTACGTCGAGAGAGAATAAGGAAATTGAACTTTTTGAAACGGGCTTTCCCTATTACAAATAATAAAAAAAAACTTTATAATTCATTTCTGGGATGTAACTGCTTAGTATGCTTTAAGGAAAATTTTAGGGCTTACATTGTTTGGGCTTCTCTCAATTATAGTTTTTGGAACATTCGACAAGTTAACATCCATTTCGAATTTTTCGAATGTTTTTCTGATTAGTTTATAAAAATTTAGTTCGATATTTATTAGTATAAAATTTTCCGGGACTCTCGACCAAATTTCCCGGGAATCGAGAGGTCCAAAATGGTCGATTTCCCGGGAATTTTTTCCCGGGAATTTCCGCTCGTCACCCTCTAACCGTAACCAGTCAGCCACGGCCGCTCCAAACCACTCATATTACCCATTGTTGGTAAAAAGTGAGGAAGGCATCAACACCACATAGGTGGATTAAGTTAGTTTTTATTTAATATTTGATGTCCTTATTTTTATCACTTTTTATTTGGTCTGGTTTTTAGGCGCAAAAGAAAATTCAACTAAACAATGCAAATAGGGCACCAAAAATTTACATTTCCAAATCCAATGGATTTTCCTTTTGATCTCATGGTTTAGCAAAGTGAGTAATTCCTTAGAATTACGCCATTTTTTTCAAGATTTTGATTAATGTTAATGTAGGTATGTTTCGAGTTGGAATCTCGCAATAGAGAACACCAAGGCAATACTGTAGAGCTTCGCTATGTTTTTTTTTGGTTCATGTTTTGGTTAATTGTTAAACAAAATATGTCAACTTTTTTTTTGATGAAAGATTTAACTTGCAGTCGAAAATGACCCCCTGAAAAAATATTAATAAACTGGAATAGCTGCTAAACCTTTAAAGAATTTTTTTTTCAGTTTCTTTAACCTTTCGGCAGTCGCACTAGTGTACTTTGTGCAATGTTTTTAAGGACGTTTGTAAAGGAGGCCGAAAAACGACTTCCGAAAGGATAAGTTAGAATATGTGAAACTTATTGTTTCTCAGTGGCACCTAATTGGCCATCATTTTTCAACTATCTTGAAAACTATTTTGTAATTCTCTAAAATTTTGCAATTTTTCTTTCTAGATTTTAAATTTGCATTTTTTTTTAATTAAATTAAACTTTGGAACTGCATTCCCTATGTAAAAAGAATATTTTGCGATACTTTTTCATGCCAGAGTCCATGCAATTTGTGGGTTGATCACAAAAAATAAAATCGGGATCTGTTTCTTGAAAAAGGATTTTCTGATCGCTTTGGTGTCTTCGCCAAAGTTAAAAGTTATGATGAAGATTTTTACGAAAAAAAAGTTTAAAAGGAAAGAAATCCTGATTATTTTTTTTGTTGTTTATCAATACAAAATAAATATGAATTTATTTGAAGTATGATTTATTTGATTTTCAATTTATTTATTTTTTTGTTATCAGAAAATAAAAAAAGGCTTCTTTAGTGCTTAGTCTAGGATGTTGCAAAGTCGGATACCAAAGATTTTTTTTTTTGAAAGATTGTTATTATTGATTGAAATACCGTCATCAGGGGTGACATTGGGTCTGGGGGATTGGGTCATACAAATTTCAGCTTTTTTGTATGACCCAATCTCACCCCCATACACAATGTCACCCCTAATGACGAAAGCTGACAGAATTTCCCACATATTTTGACTTCAAGAGTGAAATTGGTGAGGTTTGAGTTTTTTTTTAGTGTCGTCTAATCAGCCCTAAGTTTTGAAGTTGCGATAACTCGAAAACTATTGGTTCGATTTTCATGTTAAAAAATTTAACTTTTTTTTGAAAATTTATTCTCCTTTTTATAACCAGCAGGTCGGTCAACAAAGGCATGGTAGGAAATTATCTATGTTTTTCAAAAATATTTTCTTCTTGAAGTTTATCCACTTTTGCAAAAAAAAAATCAAACATTTTTAAAAAAAAAAGCGGATTGTGAATTTGATTTTTGAAATCTTGTTTGACAATATTTTAGATAAATTACATTACTCCAGAGCAAAAGATGCCTTATTTAGCCATCTGAAATAAATAAATATAATCATAAAAAATAAATAAATAAGTTTTTACGAAATTCATCCTCTTGTGATTAAAAGACAAAAAAAAATTGGGATATTTTTATCGGTGCATATTTTTTTTGCTAAAATTCATCTTATCATAGCCGTATAAAAAAAAACCTGTCTCTTGCCACTTTTATCCTGAATTCCTTTCATGAAATAGATTTTCGAATTTTCATATGGCGAAATGTATGGCAAAATTGCATCTTTTGACATAGGTGGACAAAGTTTCATTCAAAACATAATATACGAAAAAATGTGCAATTTTGATTTAGTTTAATTTAAATGAGCAGTTAATTTTTAAACCTTTTATTTTTTAACATTGAAAATCCAGTGCAAAAGATTTTTGCTTTTTTTCAACTATACATTTTTTATGAGAGAACTGTCATTTCTTCTACTTGTATTGGGTTACCTTATTTTGTCTTATTAACACTTGTAGCCCCAACGGGGTCAAAAAAGTTGGAAATGCAATTTCACCGGCTCATACAACCCTTGTAAAAAAAGTTGGAAATGCCTTTTTATTATAACTTAAGGTAGATGCATCTGTTTCGGATCTACCTTGTTGAAGGTGATTCTTGACATTCTTCCGGATCGAATGCAACAAGAATCATCCAAGTCGGTTGAGTTTTCGCCGAGATACAGCCGGATAAAGTTGCATTTCCAACTTTTTTGACCCCCTTGGTGCTTTGCGTAAGTTTTGACCCCGTTGGTGCTACAAGTGTTAAATATCACTGAAAAATATGATTTTTAAGATTCAATCTGCGATCTGAATAACTGACATTTTTATAATCTGAATATTATTTTTAAACCTTTTTCAATATAGCTTCGTCGTCATCCTTATCGGCCAAATTTTATTTTTTTGAATGTTGTAAAAATCATTATCAATAGTTTTTTTTTAAATCTGATGATTTAAGCATATTAAATCTATCTTCAAAACTCCGTTTCTTAATGCCTTGAATTGTGTTTAATTTATGAGTAAAGTTTATCGAACATTAAAGGTTTTTTTAAACAATTTTTAAGACTAAATTTTTAGTATTCAAGAAATAGTTTGACGTAACGTCACAGTCTCACGTACCCCCCCCCCTCTCCCCCTTGTCACACTTTGTCACACTTGTGACAACCTCCCCTCCCCCCTAGAGCGTGACGTACTTTATGGATGACGCCTTCTTAACATTTATCTGAGTTCAAAGAGCTCCTTACAGTGGACTCTCTGACTGTCGATCTTCGCGATATCAATACTGCTCCAGCTGTCAATAAATTTTTCAGTCCTGTTAAATCTGTGCTTCAAACTGTTATTTGTACACTAGAGTGAATTTGCCCAAACCCGTATATTTTATAATTTTTTGTTTTGTTTTGGAGACATTTAAATGCATTTTTTTAAGTTAAGGAAAAGTACAAAAAAAAATGTTTTCATGAAGTAATGAATTTTTGAAAACAAATGATTTTAAATATTCACAGGTAGAAGAAAACTTGAATTTGCAACCAAAACCTACTGCATTTTTTCTGTTATTTTAATCGCATTTATGTTATATCCACAAACCTAGTATTGTGTTTTTGCACAAAAATATGTATTTTTTCGAATGCTAGAAAATAAAAGGGGCTGGGGCAACTTTTCCGATTACCTATGAAAATACTTTTTTTTCTCGCTTTGAAAACCAAAAAACAAATGTTTTTCAAATATATTTCAAAAAAGTAAAGTAAAAAAGTAAATATTTCCCAGTTCCTGAGGGGAACACCCTTGAAGAGTATCGGGGCCGGCATTTACAAAGCGGATTTAGTGGCAGTTTCATTCTCAACTTAATGTTAACATGTTAAGGTTAATGTTAACATTCCATAGGTCGCCTCCCTAAGGTGTCGTGATAAGGTCCAGTTTGTGACGATACACTACCTTCCCTTTACTAAGCAATCGATTCCAGAAGGGAAAAGATCACCAGTTGTGTTGGTCCGAGCCGGGATTTGAACCCCGATCTACCGCTTACGAGGCGGAAGCGTTACCACTGGGCTACGTGGCTCGGTCTATTTCAAACTGCATTCAAATACAAAAAAGATCAAACAAAGCCCTCATCGCGTCCTCTCCGAAACGATAATGCCAAATTCAATTAAGGTGCACACGGAGCCGGCAAACGAATTCATTTATTCGCTCGCTGCTTTATTAACTTGTTTGTATTTTATTATTTTTGTTCCGTCCCCGGACTCCCAAAGCACGAGGAGCAGCAGCAGTGCAAACAAATTTCCAGTCCGGAATCTCCCATCAAAGCGAAACCTTTGACAGCCCTTACTAACCAGCAGCAGCAGCAGTGTCTTCTGATGTTCCCGTTTTGATGGCTGAAAATTGCATACAATGCGCGCAGTTTCCACCCACCCCTTCAGCTGAATTTCTTGGGAGAGAGATTTTTTTCCTCGGAAAGGACGCAGCCGAAGCGCGATTGTCGTATCATTTTTCTTCCTATAAGAGTTCTACCGAAGATGCAAAACAGTTATGTTTCAGCATTACAGGATGAAGGAGTTTGAAAAACCTGAAAAAAAATAAAGAAGAGAAAAAAGATAGAACTTAAGAACTTAAAAGATAAGAACATAAGAAGATAAGAACGTAAGAACATAAGAACATAAGAACATAAGAACATAAGAACATAAGAACATAAGAACATAAGAACATAAGAACATAAGAACATAAGAACATTAGAACATAAGAACATAAGAACATAAGAACAAAAGAACAAAAAATCAAATACCTTGTCCAAAATCTTTCAACCGCCCCCTTCAAGTGGCAAAATTTCGTATTCTTCCGCAAAACTTTTCATCTCAAAGCAGTGCTGCCAGCGTTTGTTCCTCGATTTCGATTTGCAAAGCAAACAAGCCAGACACGGCAATAGTCCGGGTGTGTATGCACGAAGAAAATCTCCCACAGTTTCTTACTTATTGTGGCCTCCACAATCGGTGCTGAGGAGGAAATGAGGAGGAAAATAGCAGGAGACAGGAAAATTTGCATTTATCAGTGCTTTCATCATAAATACTCTGATGCTGCTGCTGCTACTGTCTTTGGAAAACAGTCGACGTTGTCTTTCCGTTGTGCGCAGAGAGTGATGAATTCCTGCTGCCAGTCGCGGGCTTGATGATCTTTGATGATGACACGGTACTGTTGGTCAGAGTGAGTTGGAACGTTATCACATTTTAGTTAAAAAATAACTTGAAATTCATTTCAAATCAACTAAATTTGTTAGTTATCTTCATTTTAATTATTTTTTAATTATTTGGAAACAAGCCTTATCAAGGCCAAATAACATTCATTTTGATCATTTATCAATGTTATAAGGCCATTGCAAGTTTTATTTCAAGTTTTCGTGAACATTCGAAAATTTGTATTTTTAAATGAAAATTTTTGATCGATTTTGTGTCTTCGGCAATTCAACAAAACAAAATTGGAGCACGGATTAAATTTCCTATTCAAATAACCTGTATGCCTTCCTCACCTTAGGAGAGGCCTATAATCCTGCTCGGAAAATGAACTTCTTTCAGAAACGTCGTAGACCCACCTTCATGTATACCTATCGACTCAAAATCGAAAACTGAACAAATGTCTGTGTGTATGTGTGTGACCAAAATTCTTACTCAGTTTTCGCAGCGCTGGCCTCACCGATTTTGTTCAAACTGGTCGCATTCGATTCGGTTTAGGGTCCCATACGTCGCTATTTAATGATATGAGGTTTTGATTTGTACTTCAAAATTTATGTATAAACATGTGTTTTCACAAATATCCGGATTTAACTTAAATGTATGTAAACTATGTCCACATCTATCATCCGACTCATCGTTGGTTAGGTTATCGAAAGACCTTTACAGCGAGTTGTTGATCTGGCAACCCTGTCTCATGTTATGACCGCTAAAGTTATATTTGTTTACTTTTTTATTCCGAATTTTAAACAAATAGATGAAATATACGTACAAATGTATCCCATCATGTCATCTACTGTTTTTAAAGAGTGAGGAAGGCACCAACCACAAAGGTGGATTAAGTTATTTTTTTTTACAAAAAAAAAAACAATTTCTCAGCATCCGTGTTTATTTATTATTGAAATTATTTTAGATGTTTCAGGGGACAAACCCACAACTTGTGAGCCATAGAGAAGTACAAATCAAAATGTCGCCAGCAATTTTTGATTTTTTTTTAAATGTATTTTTTTATTGAAAAAAATAATATAAATGATTAACCATTTTTGTCAGCCTTCTATTGCAATTAAAGTTACTTGAAAATTGTCACAGATATAAGTTTTTTTTTTCCTTTTTTAATTTAATGTATCATCAAAAACAATACTGCAAATTATTGTAATTGCAATGAGGGTATCACGTGATTGGGAGTTTTCATACATTTCGACAGAAATATTTAAATATTTAAATACTAAAAATTTTCACAAAACTACGTATTTTTAATGAACTACTGAAAGAGAATAGAAAAACGTTTTAAAAAAAAATCTTAAAAATTGGTTTTTGCCATATGGCAATCAAACCATCGAAAAAAATTCATGCAATTCGAAATCTTAAAAATAACACTCAAAATTTGCACAAAACTACTTTTTTTTTTAAATAACAAAAAAAAAGGTTTTGCATTATTGATATGGAATGGTCGGCATTTTTTCATAACTGCAAAAGTTATAATACTTAAAAAAATAATTTTTTTCGCCAAACCATGTATTTTGAAAAAATTCTTTAAATTTGTGTTTATTAACACAATGAAAAAAACATATTTCTTTTGAAATTTATGAAAATCCCAATCTTTTGACATCCAAATTAAAAAAAAACTTAAATTTTCAAGTAATTTTTTGAAAGAACGTGGTTTTTTTAAATATTTTTGAAACTATTTTTTTTCGAAAAAAAGTTGTTTTGTGAAAATTTAGAGTAATTTCCAAAAGTATGTTTTTGCTTTTGAAAAAATCCCGATCATTTGATACCCATATTGCAATAACTAAAACTTTGAGATACATTCAAGTTAAGAAATAGAAAAATTGAAGTTTTCTCAGTCTCACCCAGACATGAAAATATCTCAACATACACAGTAAAAAAAAAACCTGATAATATTTTAGCTGGCAATAGCTAAATCTTTTATATCAGAATAAATTCACCACTTTTTCGTTGTAGTTCCACTTTTTTGATATTTTTTTTATATTTGTTTATTTTGATGACATTAAAAATCACATCAATAGTTGTTGACTTATCGGCATTTAAAGTTTGATTACAATTTGATTGATTTTCAAAAACCTTGTGAGTTGTGGAGAATTGCTCATAACAAATAGTTACAAATTTGGTCAAGCTTGATCACGACTTCTACAATTTGATTTTTTTTTTAAATTTATTATAAGGAGAATACAACATGAAAATGATAAACATTTTGGATTTGATTTTAGAAAGCTTTTCAATTACCATCATTAGAGGTGACATTGGGTCTGAGGGGTGAGATCGGGTCATCAAATTTCAGTACTTTTGAATGACCCAATCTCACCCCGTCTTAAAATGATGGCAAAGAATTTTTAAGACAATATTTTCAACGTTTTTGAAAAACCATGACTTTGCAAAATTTGACAACACTGCCACATTTATTCGAACATTTGAAGCAAATCGAGGGTTTTGATAATTGAACGATTTTTTAAGGGCTTTGTAAAAATTAAGTTAAAAATTACATGCATAATTATAATCCTAATTCTTTAAATGTTTCAAAATTATTAACAGTAAGCTTAATACACATTGTTTTAAATTTTGTAATGCTTTTTATTTTGATAAATTGCAACTTATTTCATCACAATAAAAGAAACTCAAACCCATATTTTATTTATTTAAAGTTAAATTTTTCTCGCTTTGAGACTCCTAGTAATCATGTTGAACAAAATCACCCAAGTTTAAGGTTCACGAGCGAAACTACAGTCTTGCTCAGAAACGAAGCATCTTGAACCAAGGCTTTTGTCTCAGAAGCCTCCTCCGACTAAGCTGCACCACCAACACTCGCAATGTTCCCGGGAAGCGAGAAAGGGAGAAGCCACATTAGTGAGCTCATTGAATTTGTTTTATGAATAATGTTTCAAAGCGAAAATCTGTATTATTTCTTCCCTGAAATGAATATTAAAATCTGTTTTGCAAGTTTTCCCCCCAAGAATCGATCTCCGTCGCCGGCGCGTCTATCCCGCGTCCGTCCTCCTAGGGCCGGTTGTTCGTCAACAATCGTCAATCATCGGTGGCCGAAACAATGGGGTTTGACCATGGGCTTGGCTGTGGACCGGGACAGGACAGGACAGGAACATAATTCAATGCCAGCGGCCTTTCGCGTAACGAACGGTTCCCATTTTCGATCAAGACGCCCTCGGGGGATAGCGGGGAATGTCCACAGCACACAGACATCAGAGAGCGTTCATGGAACTTCAAACCACGTGGTCCTGGTGACATGATGCCTAGCTCAAAGCGATTTTAAGGAGATAAGCTGGGTGATAATTTGTCAAGGAGCGGCCGTGTCTGACTGGTTACGGCGTTCGCTTTGTAAGCGGATGGTCCTGGGTTCGATTCAAATCTGCTCCCAACGAGAAAGTTAAAGAAATATTAATCTTGAAACTCTGAACATGAACGAAAAATCAAAGTCGCTCGATTCGGGGTTCGATCCCCCGTCCTTTGGATTGGTAAGCAAAAATGCTTACCACTAGGCCATCACGACTTGGTGAGCTGTGACTGGAATTAGGAATACTGTTACTATCAACTATATACGCGCTGGGTCCTTGTCCATTTGATAAGGGTTCGGAAGTTCTAAATAACGTTTGAATCGGATTGGTGCAAACGTTCTTCAGGGCGGGGCTTGTCGATAAAGCTGAAGTACCTCGCGCTCGGCTAGCCAGCGTAGAAATGGGTCACCGAAGCTCGGCAGAGCTAACACCTTCCAAATGCCTATGCGAGTTATTTGCATGTTAGAATGTAGATCTAAAAATACATGGAAACAACTCAATTTGTAAGAAGTGGCCGCGTTGTCCCGTTTGGTTGGTTGCACACACACACACACACACACACACATAAGCTGGGTGATAATTTGTCACCGGGATTTAATGCAATGATGGTTTGGCCTGTAATTCTCTATCAGTCAGGCGAAAAAAGGGAACCATTTTTGGGAACATTAATTTTGGTAAAGTCGGACCAATTTAACAAAATTAAAATACACGCACCTGTAATTGAATTAACGACACACGTTGCCTTTTTCATTTTGCTACGATTAACACCTGAGTATAATTAAGTTAATACATTAAGTCTTGTGTTCTTCGAATATTCCACCTGTACGCCATTTAATTGTATCGTTTTTACGAACGATTGGGTATGGATCTTTAATTTCACAATTATTATCCGCAAAAGCAGGATCACGTCAAAATGCCAATTATTTGAACTGGCGTTGCTTTTAAAACATGAGATTTTTCTTACTAAGCTGATAAAAATATCAAGTTATCTACTATTCCTTGGGAAATTTGGTTTACTTTCAAATCTGCTTTAAAAAGCTTTTTTTAACCTACTAAGAAAAGCATACTTCTAATCAATGTATTCACAAAGGCTGTTTTAGGCAGCAATGTTTATTTTTCACGACTAAATTTAAGTAGGTTTTTTGATGGTGAATATCGCACATAAAAAAATTAAAACAATTTCTCATATCTCTGTATCAGCCTTAAATTGTAAACATGTTTTGCCCCTAATATGCGACTGTTGCTTATTGGATGCGGCCTAAATACGATGTACCTAAATTCAAATCATCTTCTGATTGGTTGAAGCACGTGCTCAGTAAAAAAAAATAATGCGCATATTACATCCGAGGATGGTAATAATTTTTTATCAAAAATAAAAATGTAATTTTACATAAGAAACCGGTAAAATTTCCAACATTTCCAAACCAACTTAACAATGATTCATCCAGTAGCAGTTAAATTACATGTCAAATTTTCAAGAGAATCATTTTTATCATTTATTTATCGAACAATTCCAGCTCAAATCAGGAATTTTTCTGGTACTTTTGAACCCGACCCTCTCCGATTTCAACGAAACTTTGTAGACATGTTATCCTAGGCCTATATAAGTATTTTTTTGTATACGGAGCCAATTGTACTCGAAAATAACATTTGAGAAGGGCGTAATTTATTTAAATATTTTTGTATTTTGCAATTTAAAAATTACTGTATCTCGAAGCCGTTGCATCGTAGCAAAAAGTGGTCATAGACAAACTTGTAGGAAATTGAACGGGCTTTCTGAAAAACATACACTAAAAAACAAAAATACACGCCACGCCAAATTTTTTGAGGAAATAGCTCAAGATGTTAGAAAAAGATTGATGAAAAATGCACACGGTGTATTTTTTCGAGACCCCAAAGATAAAAAATTCGGTATGTCTGATAATTGGCACCGTGAAAGAAGGGCTCTTTCCCGACATTTTGCGGGGTATACCGAAATATTTCGTCGGGGGGTCTAGAGCAACTTTTTTTTTTGAAGATTATTTTTAGATTTTATGGGATATTAGTTCAAAAAAATCACAGAAAATCGGTGCTTTCATGTTGATTTCACTCAAATTTCTTATGAATATGCCTTGGGGGCTCTAACCAACTATATTTGACCAATATTTGACCTCCAATAAAACAAATATCGAACCAAATTTACCAAATTTCTTGCATTCTTTGAAATTACTCCAAAATCCAAGCTGGAAACCCCGATACGACCGAAAATAAATCTTTTCTTTGTACAATTTGTCATGATAATACAGCAACACATTGCCCGGATACGAATTTAAGCATTAAACAATGCAAAAATGGATTTTTTAATAAATAAGCTGTTTATTACCAAATAGGTTCCGAAAATTATTTTTTCAATCCTCTGCCACATCACACTATTACATTTTAAAACATTTTAGAATCAATCACATTGTGAAGAACAGTTTTCTGAAAAAAATCCATAAAAAAGCATCAGTTTTGGTTCATTATATCCAGAGTTATGCCCAATTTCCTGAAATAATTAGTGCCTTTCTCAAAAATTTCTTTATTTAATTACCTTTCACATGATCGGAACTGCCTACTAAGATATTTTTTATGATGATAACTTTTTTTTGAAACATAAAAATTATAACAAGTTTTGACATAATTCATGAAAATTATTCTATAGCATTCATTACAAAACTCAGTAGGCAGTGCGCATCATGTGAAAGGGAATTAAATTGAGAAATTTTGGAGAAAGGCACTATTTATTTCAGGAAATTGGGCATATCTCTGGATATAATGAACCAAAAATGATGCTTTTTTATGGAACTTTTTCACAAAACTGTTCTCCACAATGTGATTGATTCTAAAATGTTTTAAAATGTAATAGTGTGATGCGGCAGAGAATTGAAAAAATAAATTTCGGAACCTATTGGGTAATAAACAGCTTATTTATCAAAAAAATCCATGTTTTTTATTGTTTAGTACTCAAATTCGTATCCGGGCAATGTGTTGCTGTATTATCATGACAAATTGTACAAAGAAAAGATTTATTTTCGGTCGTATCGGGGTTTCCAGCTTGGATTTTGGAGTAATTTCAAAGAATGCAAGAATTCTGGTAAATTTGGTTCGATATTTGTTTTATTGGAGGTCAAATATGGTTCAAATATGGTTAGTTAGAGTCCCCAAGGCATATTAATAAGAAGTTTGAGTGATATCAACATGAATGCACCGAATTTCTGTGACTTTTTTGAACAAATAACCCATAAAATCGAAAAATAATCTTCAAAAAAAAAAGTTGCTCTTAACCCCCCGACGAAATATTTCGGTATACCCCGCAAAATGTCGGGAAAGAGCCCTTCTTTCACGGTGCCAAATATCAAACATACCGAATTTTTTTATCATAAGTTTGTTCTAAAAAACACACCGTGTGCAGGATGGTATGTCTCTCCTAAAAACATACAAAAAATGGGAACCCGATCAGACGGTAATAACTAAATTCATGCCATTTCAATAACATATAATGTTAAAATAACAGAAAATGTTATGAATGCTTCTTGAAAAATCATTTTTTGCATAAGAGTTTAATAACAATTTATGTTATCATAACAAAATTTGTTATTGGTCTGATATTGATTGAATGCCAAAACAACTTGGAAATACCATTTTTTGTTATGGAAGAATAACTTTAAATATTATTGGGATGATCGGATTAGTTGATAAAATAACAAAACATAATAACAAAGATTTGTTCGAAGAATAACTAAAAGTGTTTTTAGTCTCTTATTACAATAACAACCCAATAACAAAAAGTTCATAACGACGAATAACAAATCTTGTTATAACTAACATAAATTGTTACTGGCCTAGTATTTTTAAATATCAAAAAATGTTATTCCAAATTTCTTTCCGTCTGTTCGGGAATCGATTCCCCAGACGATTTTACATAAAAGTCTCCATATTGGTCATTGTCTTATTCCATAAGAAAATTCAATAACAGGATTTGGGATAATTGCCGATTTGTTATTGAAACGGTTTTCTCCCTGTTTTTTGGGAAATTGATTTTTGTTAAAAAAAAGCAAATTTTAAAAATCGGCAAAAACTAAATTTTGTGCAAACATAAAAATTCGTAAAGAATTGCTCTGAGTGTAAGTCGTTCCTTAAAAGCAGAATCCTGAAAATGTTTGCTTAATTCTAGAATTTGGTTGGTTGGTATTTTCAATTTAGGTAGTAGGCCCATTATAGGAACATATATCCTGTAAAAACTCGTTGTTTGAAAACTTTTTTTTTTTGTGGGTTGAGACCACTGCGACCATGACTTTTATCTATTGCGGTATACCCATTTTTATTAGTTTGTTATCAAAGAATCCATTCTGTTTTATGGAAACAAATCTAGTGTGATTTGAAAATCCAGACTTAATAGCACCTTTCGGAGCTATTGCAACGATAGAACAATGGCATTGAATTTATTTCAATATTATCGAAACAATTTTGTTTTTAGTCAATTTTATTATTTTTCATTCTGTGTTTCAAATCGGAAAAAAATGCTAAATGATACTTCAGCATTTTTTCGATTATGTTGTTGTTTTTTTTTCATTATTTTTCAAAGTATTTTTATGTTTCCATTTTAAATACCTTCAATGGAATACACTTTTTCTCAACTAAATTTTTAAACCAAGTGAAGTAATTATGTAAATAGCAGCCCTGCACAATCGACACAGCAAACAACTGTCAACCGCAACCATAATATTATCATCTTCACCATAACCATCACTTTCGGCAGGTCATTTCCATTGATGAGCTGCGGCAAACGAAATTTTGATTATGTTTTCCCCTCCTGAAACATGTGTGTCAACACTCCTCCACACAAACTTTGAAGTCGTCAGCCTCGAAAACGCCCGAAGCGCCACTTCAAGGCAAGAGCGCCCCTAATCAAAGGCTGAACGACAACACCGAAGGAGAGGATATTGGCTTTTGATATTCACCCACCAAATCAATGCCGCCGTTGTTTAACACTCCAACTGGAGGATTCTTGTAACAGGTCCTGCGGCCACAATCGATGGCATCGACGACGAGGAGTGTGTTTTGTCATTTGATGTGGAGGGTAATCAGCTGATGCCCGAGGCTCTTAGACGGTTACATGTTACCGCAATAAGCATTCTTGAGATTGTGCAAATTTGAGCCTGCAGGGGCTGGATATGCCTTCTGTTGGAAGGTTTTAGGAAAAAAATCGGTTCAGTAGCTATTTTTATCTAAATAAGACACTTTCGAAACCAATATGAATAGGAATAACTTGCCTAACTTCTATTTAATCAGGTTAATTGTTTTTTTAAATCTGTTCAAAGTTTGTCCTAAAAACTTGTAACCAGTTTTGTTAAATAGTGTGTTTAAACAGTGAGAAACAGCCAATTGAATGAAAAAATTATCGAATCTTTAAAGTAGCAAACAAGTTGAACAGCAGTTATTATAACTGTTTTCTGACTGAAAATGGTTAAACAAGAGTTGTTAGAACCGTTGTTCAACAAACTTGCTACCTGCCAAACATATGAGACTTACCTTTATTATAAACAAAACGACTAGAACTCTGTTTAATAACTTTTGAAAAAAAACGAACTGTCTAATTGAAATCCAAAGATTTGGATTAGAATCATGAATATCTGCTCACTTTTAAACGAAATACTAACTGACTACCTGAGTAGACGGAAATAACTTGGGAATAACATTTTTTGATATTGGAAAATACTAGGCTAATAACATTTTATGTTATTTATAACAAGATTTGTTATTCGCCGTTATGAATTTTTTGTTATTGGATGTTATTGTAATAACATACCAATAACAATTTTAGTGATTCTTCGAACAAATCTTTGTTATTTTAACAACTAATCCGATCATCCAAATAACAGTTGGAGGTATTCTTCCATAACAAAAAATGTTATTCCAAAGTTGTTTTGGCTTTCAATCAATATCAGACCAATAACAAATTGTGTTATGATAACATAAACTGTTATTAAACTCTTATGCAAAAATGGATTTTGCAAGAATATTCCATAACACTTTCTGTTATTTTAAAAATATTTGTTATTGAAATGGCATGAATTTTGTTATTACCGTCTGTCCGGGTAGACAACAGATATTAGCAGAAACTTTCGATTTCCATCTACCATCACTCACGTGCGCAGGTAAACCTGCCAACAGTTGTTTAGTTTTCGTTGCCTTTCCACACCCTTAATAACACTGTTCCTGTTGTATTCTTCCGAATTCAAATGCCTTCAACTGGCACGCCACGAAAGGCCCGACCTCCAGGCCGGCACAATCGGCATAATCGTGTCCCGAAGATCGTTCTGCCCCTAATCTCTTCATCAAGTTGGCGCAGTTTCTTCCTTCCCCGGGAAGGACGGCACTCGCAAACCTATAATCAAACACTTATTCACCACATCGCTCGCTCTCGGTAAGGAGTTTTGCGCACGAACTCCTTTTAGTTGGTTGTTTGTATCTTGCATAATGGTCTTTCTCTCTTGACTTCAAGGACCAGCAGCTGATGTGATGACGATAATCACAGGGACCCTGCAGGCTGCTGTTGTTTCTGACTTGCCTCAAAACTGACTGACTGACTGATTTTCGGCGTTGAACTGAAACACTGAAAAAAGTGTAATACTGTGTGATAGTTTCTTACCAAACTTATTAAAACCTATAAATCAGATATTTAACTTGATCGTACTTACTTGTTGCACGTCGTTTTTTGACGTTCCGTAAAACCTCGTTTTAAGGGTATACAGCAACCAAAGAAGTTGTTGTCTTCTTATTCCAAAATTGTTGATCTTAAGGACCCAATCCTGATTCAAATTCAAAACCCAATCCTGAAATTATTTGATTATACAAATTGACAAATTTTGTTGTTAATCTTTATGGAAATAGTAGCTTAGGAGATGAACAAAAAATCATATCGATAGATTCCGTAGTTTTTAAGATACTGAAATGTCTGTAACAAAAATCTGGGTGCAAGTGCTCTGGTTGATGTCAACCGATAATGGTTAATAAACATAAACTATAGCACGAAATGTAAACGTTAAAAAACAAGTTATGTTTCGTTGACCATTATGTGCATAGTCCCTATATTTGGTTGAATTTGGTTGCCGGAGTCCCAAGTTATAATTGCGCTAGTCGGACATGTACGTGTGTCAAACGCGTTCTGACTAAAATCCCTTGGGCTAGTTGTGTGTCAAGATAGCACGATCAAATCGAAAATTCCTTTATATGAAGAGCAGTGTTGCAAATGAGAAAAGCTTTCAATAGATTATCTCTGCACCAAAAACATCCGAGAGTATAGCGGCCGTCACTATAGCTTCTGAGATCTCTTCTTGTGTCTCGTGATTCCCAGCGATGTCATTCCTCTCTCTATCACTCTTCCCCTTTTCCTCGACTATGCGCTCTCATCGCTGAGTCTCTCAATCTCTCCGAAAACTGCAATGCAAGAACGCGAGATGGCGATTAGGAGCCGGCCACTCATGACGTCCCGTTAAACTGCGTTTGCAAAATTAGTTTTGTGGCGGCTTTTTTGGTTAAACGCTGTTGCGGTAGGATGATCGTGGAAGCGGGAATGAGAGAGAAAAGGAAAATGTCAATCTCGAGTGGGTAAACACGAAAACGTGTTCGGCTATGTTCGGCACTGAGAGTTTCAATGAGGAAGGAAGAGCAGTTGTATTTGAGGCATGAATATTCAGGCGAGATAATTGTAGTTGCTGAGAGCTGATATTTTGATGTTTAACAACCCTGACGAAGAGTGACAACAATGCACTTTTTTTTGGTTTTTGTTGAAAATCTCGGAATTGATAACGAATTTTGGGGATCTATGAAGGTCGAGAGGTGAGGCATCGAAAGTGCACAACATGGCGTCCTTAATTCAATTTGGCCTCTTTATTTATAAATCGAAAAAAATTTTTTTTTGTTAACCCTCTACTGTCCAAATATTTTTTTTCAAAGATTTTTATTTTTCCCGTGTTCAGGAGGTCATTTTGAGCTACGTTTGTTCTACACAAACCTTACTTCTCTTGTTTTATGTTTTTCTTGTTTCATTTTAAGTATTTTGATTTGCCTTTAACTTGTTAAAAAATGACATTTTTAAAATCATTGGCAAAGTCACATAAAACAAGTCACACTTCTAACCCAAAAACTTTCTGAAATTTAAAAGTTCTTATTTCCAATGCTTTTTAAAAATCAAAAATTAGTTGGAAAATTGATTTTTGGCAAATTTTAAGATCGAAGCCCGTCTAATGGCGGGATTGTGTTGTAGAGGGTTGAAATCAAATTTGATGTGGCTTTATCACGAAGACGGCGCACGTTATCAAAATTTCTAAAAAGTACATTTTTTTCAAAAAACTTCAAAATTTGATAAAATTGGACGTGTAATCAACTGAAAACATTTCAAATTGCATTGTCCTGCGTAATCACTTTGAGCATGAAGGAAACAGTTAAAAATATTTTAAAGTTTTGTGAAATTTCGATGTTTAGGTCCGCAAAAAGCTTTTTTTACGCAAAATATATTTCTTGAGATTTTTGGAAAATTATTGATTGTTAAACAACTGTACTGATGCACAATGCATTTCACAACACTTTTTTCATTGAAATATTAAAACAATGGCAAGTTATTTTTTTTTTTCATTCACAGGGCAAAAGCAAAATATACATGATTGTTCTGCTTTTTCAAAAGTTTGTGTTCGAAATGGACCCCACCTCCTTAAAAGAAACCTTTTTATGGATCCCCTAGGGTCGTGAAAAGATCTTGTTTTTCAAACCGTGTATTTATGCTATAAATTTAGAAATGACGGTTAGGACCGCTTTTAGCGAATCTTCAAAAAAACTTTTTTTCAATTTTCAATGTGATTTTTCTTAATAAAAGATTTGATTTTATTTAAGATTCGATGATTTCAATATGATTTCAATACGTTTCTTGCCTAGTAGTGAAAGTTTTAAAATTTTGATTCATAATATTTTTTCAAAAGGATACCACACGTTTTAAAGAGATTCATTTTTTAACGTTGGAATTCGGATCAAAATAATATCGATTGACCATCGATTGAAAAATTGAAGCTGAGTCATTCTCAGAAAAGCTGATTTCACATTTTTTTTTCTTTCTTTCCAGTAATATTTCTAGACTCATGAAACCAAATATTTTCAGAGATGAACACATTAAAAAAAAAACAATGTTTTTTTGTTTTTAAATCAATGATGATAATAGTTATTGCCATTTTTACATAACATAAAAATAAACTCTATAAACTATAAACTCGACGATCCTACAAAGTCAGCGTTTCTTTCGATTAACGATTATATAGCAATGACTTTTCTACCGTGAAAATTTAATTTAATTGAAGATTCGATATCGACTGGATAACCCTCTGTCTTTTGAAGCACAATTACTGCGACAAACTAAGCTGACGGCGTGCCTTCCGAGCAATGATGATAAAGGAAGAACTGACATTATCATTGCTAGCAAGAAAAAGGACACCCAAAAACACGATCGATTCTGTCAAGTAACCACGTTGCCCCACCGTCCGCAATAGACTCACACAAATCGCGACAAAAATGCGAAACAAAAGGCACACCCAATACAAATCATTTTCATTCGAATAATTATTTTACGACCGCACGCCCCCGTTGCCAATTCACTCTGTACTGCAATTTTATTTCTTTTTTTTTTTTGGATAAAAAAAGGGTTTAATTTAATTCTTTTTTTTTGTATTTATTACGGACCTTTTAACTATGAGTCTTTCGGGTCCAATTCTTTTTTTGAAATTAAATCTTTTTTACATTTTTAAGATTTCCAAAAATCGTAGTAAAACACTTTTTACCCATTAAAAAATTAACGTAAACTAAGTGTCTTAAGGCCGTCGCAAATATTTTCCAAAGTTTATGTTATTATTTATGCACTTTAAAATACTTTTTCCATTCAAATGTTGAGGTATTGGCTTGTTATTTAAATTTTTATATTTTTTTTTGCCCTCCCCCCCGCCCCTCCCTCGACCCTGACCAGAGTCGAGGGACACAAACTTCAAAAAATATTTGCAACGGCTTAAACGAAAAATAAGAAAATATACAAATTAATATTTGTATTACACTTTATGGACATTTGTTGCATACAATTTTTAATAAATTGCGTTAAACCAGATTCAAAGGAGAGGTAATTTCAGATAAATTTGGAATTAGCAAATTTTATTATTTATCAAACTGTCAATAAAAGCTTTATTTTTTTCAGTGCATCCACAACGCACCTCCCGGTCGTGCCGCCAATGAAACCACCGAAAACAAATCATACCAGGGTAACTAACAAAGGAGAGAAGCTTCCTTGCGCTCAATTGCAGGGTACAACAAAAACGCACCTGCTGCTGCTCTAATTCGCCCTTGTTCGCCGGGGAAATGTCTTAATTTTCGTGGCGTTTGTTTCAGTTGCAGCTTTTCGCCGTGTGGTGGCGCTGTGCTCTTCGTTTGCTGCGCGGTTCAAATACGATTTCTTGAGCAGTCTATAATTTCGAGGTTTGTCGACGACTGCGTGTCTTCAAATTTATGGTTCAATTCCTTTTTTTTTTTTTTTTGAGGGTTTTCTTCGACCTGGGATTTTTTAAATGTCAATGAATGATGATGCATTTCGATGTGGCAGATAATGATTATGGATTGTTTGGATTACCGATAAGCTTTTTGTTTGCACGCTGTCAACTGCTAGGAAAAAGGGAAGATCTATTCGTTATCTATGGTAAATTTACCCTTTCTGAAATACACACCCCGTAAAAGTCCAAACCCATTAAATGGACTTCCCCCCTCATAACCTTTAGTGCCTAATCCAACAAATCCATGGTAGTTTATCAAGTTGGCCCTTTCACTTTTAACCCCCGGGAGTTTTTCTTTCCACCCCCAAAAACGCCCTCGTTTGAGAAGACAGTAGCTGCTTCGACAGGAATGTTTTTGTTTGCTCAGGATTCCCGCATTTTTCGAGTTAGCTTTTGGCCATTTGCATACTAAATACCGACCAGAACTAGGTGGGCCTTGCCGTGATCATTCCGAACAAATCTTTGCTCGAGATAATGGCCACTTTCATCAACAGGAGTTTGGAACCGTCAGCAAAGGATTGGCAGCAGTGCTGCCAGAGTTGAGTGTTTATTTTATTCACAAATAAGATCACAATTATAGTCTCACTTCAGTGAAGGTGGCAAAACAAATAAAGGTTTTTCTTTTGTTCATATATTTTTATTGAAATTTTGCAAAAAAAAAAACTACAATAAACAAGTTGAAAATTCGTCAAATCTGACCACACTGAAACCATTCAGAATCAACCCAGAGCTAACGTCCTCATCGACACTTTTCTGCACCCTAACTTTTGTGTGCAAAACCGAGCTGTAGGAAAACTGTACGTTGTTTACTCTAGGGGTTAGTCGGACCGAAGAAAACAACCGACGAACGCAGTTTTGAGTAAGTTTTTAATCCTAGTCCAAGCAAACGCCGACGGTTTGATTAAGTCAATCTTTCTTCCCGTTTTCCAGTTTATTTTGGAGTAAAGAAAGTTGAATTGACTAGGCAGAATTTAAATGTTTTAAGTTAATTAAAGGTAACGGGAATCATTAGGCAATTGTCACAAACTTACAAAGACTGTTAGCAATCCACGCTTCATTTCATTTACCGCAAAAGTTTCAAGCCGTTAAGTTAACAAATTATTTGATTAAAGTTGCAAACTTTGCTCAACCCTTTCCGGGTTGAGCCATCTAGCGGACATCCAAGTCCAACCATGATGACACCGACAGATTTGTTCAGTCAACAGTCACAAACTGGTCCCAAAAGTTCAATACGGTGTCGGACTGCCCGGAATCTCGAGCAAAACTTGCTCTACCACCAAGAGCTCACTTGGTAGGACTGCATGGCCATCGAAGGAAATAGAGAGAGAGAGATAGAGAAGTCATCACGTAGCAATAGTTGGGAAGTTTGTTCTGGAACTTGTCAAGGGTTTGCAATAGACTGAATAACATTACATTAAACATACAGTTACGCTATTGATTTTCTAATAACACGGTTTAACGTAAAATGAAACAATATAATCGAAATATTATGAAGCAAAATTATTTATAAAATATCAAAATCTCCTTTACACAGCTAAAACAGTAATAATCCAGCTGCGTGTAAAAGGCCTGGGTGTAAAATAAATATTGCATTATTATATGCAATTTTATGTCATTTTAAACCTTGAAATATGTAGCCCATTAGTATGGGAAACCTACTTGACTGAAATGTCAAGCCCATATATGCGATGGTCGAGTGGGCTAAGGCGCTAGTCCTGACTGTTGGTGCTGGGTTTGAATCCCAACGGTTGCAACCTTTATTTTTGTGTTTGCAAAAATTTTATATGCGGTGTGTAATAGTAAGTGTCTATTGTGACGAAGGTGATGTGCATTTTGCATGCGATTTTACCATCGGATTTTTTTTTTGTGTGTGGAAACAACTCACTTTGTAAGAACCGGCCGCGTGGTCCCGTTTGGTTGGTCCCCGTTGGTTTTGGTACGTGAATATTAGAAAATCTGATCGATTTAGTGTCCTTGGAAAAGTTGTAAGTTTTTATGAGGACTATTAAAAAAAAGGTACAAGATTTTTTCTTCAGATTTTAAAATTAAATTACAATTATTTCACTAAAAATCAATTTCTCACTCCTACTTTTTTTATTTATTTTTTTCATATGTTTTGGTGGGGCCAAAAACCTCAAATTTTAGCCAAACAGAAATAAGGATAAAAATGTTGCCAGTTAAAATTTTTAGAAATTGTGTTTTTGAAAAATAGCAAAAATGTTAGTTAAAAAACATTTCATTTTATTTTATAATTCGTCACCGTCGTGCTAACTGTCGTACGTGCATTTTGGACCAAATTGAGTTAAAAACGCCATTTTGTGCAGCTCACAATGCCTCACCTTTTGACCTTCACAGATCCCCAAAATTCGATTTCAATCCTGAGATATTCAATAAAAACCAAAAAAGCTCCGTGGATTTTTGTCACTTTTCACATGAAAGAAGTTTCAATCTTGTCGTGCTATCTTGTCACTCCCTGAAAATGTATGTAAGTGCGACAACTGGCCAAAGGGATTTCAGGTCAGAACGCGTTTGACGCACGTACAAGTTAGACTACCGTAAACATTTGTAATTATAACTCGGGACTCCAGCAACCAACATCAACCAAACTTCGGGGCAATGCACATAATGGTCAGCCAAACAAAACGTGTTTGTTATTGTTTACATTGCGTGCTTTCGTTTTTGTTTATTCAAGGTCAAACATTAAAACGCGTTTATCTCGGAACGTCAAAATGGCGGGTGCGACAAGATAGCACGACAACGTTGAATTGACAATCAAAACGGATATAATTGACAAATTTTTAAGGATTTTTCAAGATTAAGATTTTTTATCATTGTGTAAATTTTTAACAATTTAAAAAAATAATTTGTACTTTTTAAAGATTTTTTAACTTTTTGTAGAGATTCAAAAAAATTGATAAAAAAGTAAAAATGGATGAAAAAAAATCTTTTCAAAGCTTTTTCAAGATTTTTTAAAGATATTTTAAGAGATTTAACTTTTATTAATTGTGTTTTTTAAATAATAGATTTTAGTTTAAAAACCCTTTTTTTAATTTAATTTTACAATTGACAGTAAAAAAAACTCGAAAATTTTAAGGATTTTTAATTTATTAAGATTTTTAAAGTAGAAGATTTTCTATCATTGTTTAAATTTTAAACATTTTTTTTTTAAATTAAGGATTAAAAAAAGCATTTTTAAAGATATTTTAAGCGATTTAATAAAAAAAAAATTAAAAAAAATATAAAGGTTTCATGAAAAAAAAGCTTTTCATAGATTTTAATTTATTTTTAATTATAAAATAAACCTTGTTTTGCAAAGGTTTTTAAAGATTTTTGTTGTTTCTTAAAAATGTTACGTTTTTTTTAATTATTAAAGATTCTTAAAGATTATTGAAGCTTTTTAAAGATTTTTAAAGAATTATAAAGACTTTTAATGATTTTAAAGAGATTTTTAATGATTTTTAATGATTTTTAAAGATTTTTAAACATTTTTGAAGATTTTTAAAGATTTTTAAAGATTTTTTTTTAAATATTTTTAAAGACTTTTATTTTTTTTAAAGATTTTAAAAAATTTATTAAAGATTTTTGAAGATATTAAAAGATTTTTAAAGATTTTTAAAGAATTTTAAAGATTTTTAAAGATTTTTAAAGATTTTTTAAAGATTTTTAAAGATTTTTAAAGATTTTTAAAGATTTTTAAAGATTTTTAAAGATTTTTTAAAGATTTTTAAAGATTTTTAAAGATTTTTAAAGATTTTTAAAGATATTTAAAGATTTTTAAAGATTTTTAAAGATTTTTAAAGATTTTTAAAGATTTTTAAAGATTTTTAAAGATTTTTAAAGATTTTTAAAGATATTTAAAGATTTTTAAAGATTTTTAAAGATTTTTAAAGACTTTTAAAGATTTTTAATTTTTTTTAAAGATTTTTAATTTTTTTAAAAGATTTTTAAAGATTTTTTGTTTCAAGACTTTAAAAGATTTTGAAAGCATTTTTGTGATTTTTTTTTCACGATCTTTCAATATTTTTTGAAGATTTTTAAGATTATAAAATATTAGATCTGGATTTTGTTATAGATTTTAGTTTCTTTAGAAATCATATTTAAAACAAATAAAAAAAAAAAAGAATAAAAATACGTGTTGTGACAATTTAACTGTCAGTGATAAAAAGTGACAAATAATTTGGATTTTTTTGTGGGACACGAAATCTAAGTCACCAAATCGATCAGAAAATTCTCTTTCATGATACAGATTTTCGAGCATTCAGATGCAGACTTTGTATGCGAAAGTTTTTTTTTGGGTTTTTTTCAATCAGAAAAAGATATATTTTAAAAATATAGATCATTTCCTAATCTAAACCATCTTTCAAAATACTTTGTGATTTATTGCTAAATAGTTCAAATTTTTCAAACACAATTAATTTTGCCAAAAGATGATATTTTATTTTTAATAAACATCTAGATTTTACAAGAATCTAGCAGTAATGTTACATTGCACGTTTGAACCCGTCAAGAAACCCTTGCTTCAACCGGAAGGGAACCTCCCATCCCTGGATCTGGTTCGAGTGGCAAAACTGGTCGAAAGAACAACTCCAGCCCAGCCACATGTCAACAGAGGCGATAAAACTTTCCTCAACACTTTTGTCCTTTCTAATCCCCCCTCAGCTGCATTGCATGTATGTGAGAAACAAAGATTCGCTCGTCCCGTTGCTCAGCAGGTTCCTCCCCGTATTCCGGATGTTCCGGGGCCGGTCCATTCTTCGGTCACGGCTGTAAACTTTACTGGCACGTCCACAGTCCAAAGGGAGGAGAGAGGTGGCGAGCAAAACTTGCCGAAAGTATGACATCACTTTCGAAAGGTTGGACGTTGTCCTGTCTTGGCCAGTCAACCCCTTCTTGGTTTTGGTAGTGTCTCGGTCAGGACTGCTCCTTTGACCGGGAAGATGGGATAAAGTTTTTGTTTGCATTTGGGCTGTATCGTTTCCGGACGTTGGCCAGGATCCGGAAGATGACAGGATGAAGGCATTCCAGTAACCTAAATTGTGCAAAGAAAAGAATAATTCATTCTGAATGTTAAAGGTGTGTTGACCTTTTTCAATATTAAACGTATTTTTTTATATTTATAACTTATAATATAACTTCAGAGACTTTTGAACTGATTTTATTCCTTTGTTGTAACCCCATCTCACCCCAGCTTTCACAACTGTCAGCAATTCGATTGCAAACGCCAAACTTGCTTTTCCCTTCGCTCGACCGACGGTACAACTCTGACAAAGATTGAAAACTTATTTAACTCCACTTTTAATCCTTTCGATGCGGTTTCAGCACCAATGTTTGCCGATAGCAACACCGAAGACCATCTTGCAGGATAAATCCCAGATCCCTAGCTTAAGTTTCTTGTTCCTGCTGAAGTGTCGTGTTTGTGCGGGATTTGAAATTGAGATCCCCTGCTGACACGGCCGGTTGGATGACTGGACCGAATTTCCGAAACAAAACAAGCAATCTTACGGAAAATGGTCGAACCATAAAAGTGAGTTATGAGAAAAGACAAACCACAAAAGTAATTTGGAAGCTTATAAAGCAGTAATTTCGTCTCCTGGCAGTTTTTCACTGCTGTTCTGGATTTTGGGTTGGAGAAAGTAAATGAGAATTGGAGAAGAAGTTGAGTTTTAGTAAGTTAAGCAAGGATTATGAGCGGAGCAAGTCTCCACCAAACCCGAAAATGGATTTTATTTATATTTTTTAATTTGGCTCAAACTTTGTGGGGGCCTTCCCTATGACCAAAGAAGTAAATTTGTGTTACTGGTTCACCCAAAAAATTCTTTCAACAATTTTGGCTGCTGTTCATACAAAAATGGTACGTGAATATTCGAAAATCTGTAACTTTTCAAGGAATGTTTTGATAGATTTGGTGTCTTGGGCAAAGTTGTAGGTATTGATGGCGACTATTCAGAAAAAAAGAGGCACTCCGAAAAAAATTTTATTTTTAAATAAATTAGTTATTTTTCTGTACATGAATTGCTTAACTTCAAAACGCATATTTGCTTTCTTTATTTGTTCGTTTCACACTTAAGCTCGACAATCAAAATGAGACGAAGAAAAAAAAAATCTTTTTCGTGACTCGATTATCCGAAGTGTTTTTTTCCGAGGCCTTCGGATAATCGAGTCTGGACCGTTTAAGATTAATCCAATTGTGAACTGATTCGCTTTCTTCTATCATGAATAGTCAAGCAAAGCAATCGTCACAGAAAAAAAAGTTGAGTTTTGGAAGGTTGAAAATTTGGTTGGTTGAATATTACCTCTTTTTTGAGTAATTCTACATAAAAAAATGTGTAAAAATGTGAACCTGATAAAAAATCATCAAAATCTGATGAAAATTCACCAGTACCTAATGCATTATAGGGGAAATATACCCTTTCTAATCAAACACCTATCTTCGTCATATGAAGAGTTTGATGCTAGATTAAAGCTCCAAAAATACTATTTAGGATATAAACTTACCAGCAACAGCACCGCCTCAAGTAAGCACGCAAATTTATGCAATTTACTGGCCTAAAAGATCAAATTTAATGCACTTTTGATCATGATTTCTATGTTGCAAGACCATTTCTCATCATTTTGGTGGCACACACATCCACACGCTCCAGCAGCGCCTGTTGGAGTGAGCCAGTGATGCTAGGAAACTTTATCTATACATGCAATTTTCGTGAGTGTTCGCTTAAAATTTCATCAATTTTGGCAGCACTAAGCAGACCCAAAAGAGCGCTGGAAGAAAAAAGAATTAAGCTGAAAATAGGAAAATGGACGTGGCCCAATGCACTCGACTGATTAGAATGCATTTGGGAAATATTTTTTTAAATGCTTGTAAAAGGAATAGCATAATTTTTAATAAAAGTGAAAATAAACAGAAATGTTCACAAAAAGTTGCTCTACTCGTTGGTGTACTTGGTTTGAGTAAATTTCAGGAAACACTCCAAATTATCCAGCATCATTCAAACACGACCGCTTATTAGGCTTAAAATGGGTATATTTCCCCTAACTCTTTTTTACACAAAACTTGTCATCATTTCCTGATTAATATTAACGTCTTTTTTTCTGTGTAGTCATGCGACGTATCAAACTTCTTGATTTTGATCAATTTTGACAGGAATTTGGGCTGCAGCCGAAACTGTTAGGCATTTCAAAATTATTTTTATTGAAAAAAGCAGAAAATTTCGCAAAAGTTTCAAAAAAACATTCGATTTATCTTTCAAAATCGAACCAATAGTTTCGAAGAAATAGTAAAACGGGGTGACTTTGATAGGTTTGTGATTTTCCCGCAAACTGAAGAGTATGTATGTATGTATGTATGATCCCCATACCCGCAGGCAACTTGGTCCTGGAACACATGTGAGCGCTAGATGAACAATTCGATCATCTTTTACTCCGTAATCTGTACACCCACGTGCATAAGTTTTTTTGCACGAATTTTAGTGCTACAAATACCAGCGCATAGATCAAAATGGTTTCCCGTTTCCCTCCCCAAGCGCTAGAAATTTGTAGCGGGTGTAGGGACACTTTGCATAGACGCCCTTGCTCCCATCACGTCACTGAGGGTATGGAGCGACGAGAAATTAATAAGCATGCCCCCTCAGTCGAACCTTCATTAGAGAAGCAGGCAATCCACAACTCACAGCGAACGACCAAGGGAACACCCTACCGCGTATATAATATGGTTGGCGTAGTTGTCTTCAGTGAAATGTATGAATGTTAGAGTGGATGTAAGGGTTATTTGAAATTTAAAAATGGAAAGCTCTCACCAAAAACACGAATCCTTCTAAATCGTCTCGTTATGTTCCACTCGAATCTTCGTTTTTCTTGAATTCTTGTTTTGAATCTGCGAACTCCCGGCAGCGGACATGGTATCCCACGATATACGGCAAGCGTCACATGACTCTGAAGTGGCCAGACGATGAACATCACCCACACCTACTTCAGTCATTCTTGATTGACGCTGTTGACGGCAAGGCCATCCAAAACACCCCCAACGCCGTCCTGGATCTTATGTGGCTGGAACTGGAACTGGACACAGGAACTCTTCGTTGAAGGTCACTTTTTGAATGTTGTTCCTGCCTTTTTTGCTTCCGTAGTCGTGGATGTTGAATTTCCAATGTTCCTCGAAAATAATTTCCGACGCACTTTCACCAGTTCCGCTGTTAGTGTTTGGCACCCGAAATAGTAACAAAGTCTTCTTATTTTAACTAATTTCGCACATTTTTAAGAAAATTTCAAAAAAGACGGGAGGTAAAAAATGACAGCAAACAAAAAAACGCGTCCGACTACAGGCACAGTTTGCTTCGATCCTATTTTCCCGCAAACTGAAGAGTACAATTCTTGAGTTTTTTTTTATAAGGTCCTATAAACAAATGTAAACATTGAGTGTATCCCGCTTACTCCGATGGACTTTGACATAAGGTGTGAAAGGGATACACTCACTGTTTACATTTGTTTATAGGACCTTATCAAAAAAAAGTCAAGAATTAAATTACGTACGGAATTGTTTAGAATCATACTGACCGTGGTAGAGAAGTGTTCAAAGTACCTCAAAAAGTTTAAAGTTTAAAGATTAGTTAACTATAGTTAAGAAAATGTTCATGAAAGTTATTATTTTAAACTTCTCAAAGTTTCATGATTTTCTCAATGAACATGATTTTAAATCGGATAACGGAATGCATTTTCAGATTCTTTAGACAATTTTCCACTAGGAGAATGTTAAATTAGTTTGTAAATAATAAATAATATGGGTAATTCTCCGCCAAATCACACAGCAGTTGCCCCGACCCCTCTTCGATTTGCGTGAAACTTTGTCCTAAGGAGTTACTTTTGTCCCTGATCACGAATCCGAGGTCCATTTTTTGATATCTCGTGACGGAGGGGCGGTACGACCCCTTCCATTTTTGAACATGCGAAAAAAGAGGTGTTTTTCAATAATTTGCAGCCTGAAACGGTGATGAGATAGAAATGTGGTGTCTAAGGGACTTTTATGTAAAATTAGATGCTCGATTTTATGGCGTCCTCAGAATTTCGAAAAAACGTATTTTTCATCGAAATAAACACTAAAAAAGTTTTAAAAATTCTCCCATTTTCCGTTACTTGATAGTAAAAATTTTTGGCACATGTCATTTTAAGGGAAATTTAATGTACTTTTCAAATCAACATTGACCCAGAAGGGTCATTTTTTCATTTAGAACAAAATTTTTCATTTTAAAATTTCGTGTATTTTCAAACTTTGCAGGATTATTTTTTAGAGTGTAACAATGTTTCACAAAGTTGTAGAGCAGACAATAACAAAAATTTTAATATAGGAGCATAAGGAGTTTGGATCACGAGTTATTAGGATTTTACGAAAAAAAAGTTTTGAAAATGTTGGTCGTCGTTGATCATGGCCGTTCATGGTCACACAGACGACGAAACAAAGAGAAACGCAAAAAGTAACTTTTTCAAAACTTTTTTTTTTTTTCAATTCAATTCAATTCAGTTTATTTCTTTAGTTTATCGACTAACAGTAGTTTTGTAAGTGCAGTACAGAGTTTTGGGGGATCCTTTCAGCTGTGTATAAGGCATTTATCACAATGGATAGAAATAAAGTTGGTTGTAAAGGAAACAGAAAACAGGAAAACAACTCGCAAAAAACCTGTCACTATTGCTGCGATTTTCAAAACTTTTTTTCGTACAATCGCAATAACTCGTGATGTTTATAAGCAAACCCCTTATGTCTTTGTATCAATTTTTTTGTAATTGTTTGCTCTACAACTTTGTAGAACATTGTTACACTCTAAAAAATAACCCCGAAAAGTTAGAAAAAACATGAAATTTTAAAGTGAAAATTTTTGTTCAAAATGAAAAATGAACCTTCTGGGTTAATGTTGATTTTAAAAGTACATTAAATTTCCCTTAAAATGACATGTTCCAATTTTTTTTACAGTTTAGTTACGGAAAATGGCAGAGTTTTTAAAACTTTTTAAGTGTTTTTTTCGATGAAAAATATGTTTTTTCGGAATTCTGAGTACGCCATCAAATCGGACGTCTAATTTTACATAAAAGTCCCTTTGACACCAAATTTCTATCTCAACACCGTTTCAGGCTGCAAATTATTGAAAAACACCTCTTTTTTCGCATGTTCAAAAATGGAAGGGGTCGTACCGCCCCTCCGTCACGAGATATCAAAAAACGGACCTCGGATTCGTGATCAGGGACAAAAGTTACTCCTTAGAACAAAGTTTCACGCAAATCGAAGAGGGGTCGGGGCAACTGTTCCCGATTTCGTGTGAGTTGGTAGAGAATTACTCATAGGGGAAAGTGGGGCAAGTGTAACAAGCTAAGGAAATGATCGTTGTAACCCATCAAAAACGTTAAAAATCTGTCGGATTTTTTAATTATCATCTTATTTCAGGTCTTGACTAAGACTTTGATAGAGCAAGTTTAAAAAAAATCCTGTTTTTTAATGCAAAAAAATGATTTTAAAAAAAATGATTTTCCGTACGTTCTACTCAACTAGTGGGGCAAGACGAACAACCCGTTGGGGCAAGAGGAACAATGCATGAAAAAACATGTAAATTTGCTAACAATTGAACTGTTATCACATAGATACATCAGATTAGGATGTATTTGAAACATTTCTTTCATTTTTAGATTAAATAATAGTATGTTACTAAAAATTTGATTGCTGTTACGAAAAAAAATATTACATTGATGAATAAAGGGAAATTTTCATAATATCACTATATTTTGTATGGACAATTTTTTTAACAATTGTTTACCAGTTTTTAAGTACGTTTATGTATTTATTTTCCAATAAAATATGTTGTTGCAGCAATTCGTATTTTTTTCCATACTAAAAATGCATATGGTACACTTGCCCCACCTGAACAAGATTTTTTAAAAACTCTCAACAAAAATAACCAAAAGTTAAATCATACTTTAAAATAGAAGCAAGTCATTGGTAGGGACACTACTGATCTAGGAAAAATTGCATTTTGATAAAATGAGCCTTAAAACGAACCCTAAGCCTTATTTTGTACTTTCCAAATATTATAAGAAAACAAAGGGTTTGAAAAAAACTTCATTAAATCTTATGCTCCGTGGCGTTTACGTCGTTTTGGCGGTTATGTGGTAGCAGAATCAGCTGATTGCATTGTTAGCAACAATTCCTCATACTGGAAATAATCAAAATTGTAAAAATTACGACCGTACGAGCGCTTGTTCCTCTTGCCCCATATGGTCGTCTTGCCCCACCTTCCCCTATGTGTTTTTGAAACACAATTACACGGAGAAACCGGCCAGGGCAAATCTAAGAAAATCTTGGTTAATTTAACTAAAAGTATGGGTCAATTTTTTACACAGCTTTTTTTCAACAATCGATTGTTAATTTTGTTAACCCGAAATTGCTGACCACCAGTAACTAAAAAGAACTAAAAAAAAGTTGCAATTGCCATTTTTGTTGGTTAAATGGTCGAAAAAAAAATTCTAGCGGTTGACTGCTAGAATATTTTTTTGAGAAAATTAACTAAAATTTGTTGTTTTCAGCTGAAATATTGTGAGAAATTCTGTGAAGAACAGGCTGGACCCTATTTTTCAACTATTTTTCAGCATTTTTTTTTGTTGTATCAACCGAAATATTTTCGCATGCAGCAAATTATTTGGGGTTTATAACAAAACATTGCTTAATTAAACAAAATCATATATATCGATATATATTTTCTTTAAATATCTAACAATACAGGCTGGGCCGAATTTCTAGCTATATTTTCAACTAATGTCTTACTTGAATACACAAAAATATTCGTACATGTTATCAATAATCAGCTGTTGTCAGCAATATTTTTTATTGAATTTGCAGTAAATTTTGTAATACTGCCTCGTAAGCAAATGCTGGGGGTTTTTTATATTCGCATTTATTCTGGCCCGCCCGTGTGGATCAATCGGACCGCGCACTGGACTCACAATCCAGAGGTCGCCGGTTCGAATCCCGCGGCGGGCGCTCTAAAATTCTTTGTGTAAATATGGGTATTCGGCGCCGTCGCTCCGTGCCATACTTTCATACACTTAGGAGCCCAGGGCGGCGAAGTCCTTGCAGATAAAAAGGAAGACACTAGTGGTTGGTACTAGCAATGGTGGCCGACAGCTATAAAGTCAACTTCGTTTTTTATTTATTCTGGCTAAAATCTTAACTGTTTATACTATTTTTTTCATGAAGTAATTTAATTACTTGTAATAAGTATAATAACAAAACTTTTTTTGCAAACTGTTTTTATAAAACATGTAAAGTTTGATTAATGTTTTAAATGATTACCCTGCATAAATCTAAAAAAATCATTAAAAAAAACATATTAAAAATGTTGTTAAAGATACTAAAAAGATGTTTCATTTAACATGAATTCCTGGAAAATAGAAACCGAGCATAATGTTCACCATGTTATTAGCTTTTATTTTTATTACTTCGTATAAAATTAAGAGTTGTATTTACTTACTATCATTGTGAAATCATCCGATAAGTCATCATCTACAACGGTCTCAGATTTAGTTATTTTTCTGTTGGTTGGACACAGAATTTTCACAAAGCGAACATTTTTGCTTCAAATAAACATATGAAATTTATTAGTCCCCGAACAGACGGTAATAACTAAATTCATGCCATTTCAATAACAAATGCTGTTAAAATAACAGAAAGCGTTATGGATTCTTCTTGAAAAATCAACTTTTGCATAAGAGTTGAATAACAATTTATGTTATCATAACAAAATTTGTTATTGGTCTGATATTGGTTGAAAGCCAAAACATCTTTGGAATAACATTTTTTGTTATGGAAGAATACCACCAACTGTTATTGGGATGATCGGATTAGTTGTTAAAATAACAAAAAATAATAACAAAGATTTGTTCGAAGAATAACTCAAAATGTTATTAGTCTGTTATAACAATAACAATCCAATAACAAAAAAATCATAACGGCGAATAACAAATCTTGTTATAAATATCATAAAATGTTATTGGCCTAGTATTTTGCAATATCAAAAAATGTTATTCCCGCGTTATTTTCGTCTGCTCGGGTCACTTAAAAAGAAATTCATGTTCAGCTATAAACTGAAAAAAGAACATTAGTAAATGTTGCATGCATTAAAATAATGAATGAAGATTAACAATAATGCTACCTACCAAGTTTGTATTTATTTAACTACTTTTGGCAACACAAATTCATAGCATTTGATTTAAACTTAAATCATCGTACTCCGATTCCTGAAAAAAATATTTTGAGTTTTACTTACCAGTTTATTAAGCATTCCTATTGCAAAAAAAAAAAAATTCAAGATAATAATTATCTTCTTTTATATATTTTATATATTTTTATTTTTGTGATATTTTCCTTCATCTTTATTTTTATGTTGTCATGTGTACGCATTTCTATATATTTTATAATTGATGATTCTGAAAAAAATAATGGTTCATTGAGATTTTATCCGTCGTAAGCACGAAGCTTTTTAAATGAATCAGTTTTCTAAAAAGAATCACATAAGATAAATTATTGTGCAAAAATAAACCCATAATACATAGATTAACCAACATTTTGTTAAATTTGCCCGTGCTGCTCTATCCGTGAAGAGTTGGCCCGCATCTCCCTTCTACTGCCCTCTCTTTCCTTCAAACATTCTTATAACGTGTTCAACTCACTCGCATCAGAGGTCCTCATGGCGAAGGTCGTCCTCTTGCTCTTCATAGTTTATCACCTGCAAAGAAATCATCAACAAACCTACTCACCAATTCCACCTCCCCAGTTGCAACACTTTGATTTGCCACTTCAACATTAGCCAAATAATGTAATTTTCACCTTCCACATCCTCTCACTTCACAATTAACAACACAAACTCAACAAATCAGTGTCTTGCGAACCTTCGAGGTGAACGGACACTAGAGCTGCGGTATTTTTTTTTTTTTACTACCTAAGCTCAGAGTTATTTCAAAAAAAATTCACAGTCTTTTTAAAGACTACCTGAGTTATTTTCCCAAATTCTTAACAGTCTTTTCAAGACTAACCCCACCTGAAATTTTGTTGTATTTTACAAACGAAGCCATCTTTTTAAGAGAACTTTGATTGCAAAATGCGTCAAAACAAAGGTAAACGCAAATCTTCTGAAGATTTGGTCGTTACGTCGGTGAAGCGTTTGAACGCTAAACCGGCTAACGGAAACAGAAAAAGAAAACAGCCTCATCCGAGGTCTGATTCTGATTCTGAAAGTGAGGTCAATCCTCCAATTCCATTGGCAAACAGTTTCGGTGTTTTATCCGAAACTGTTGACAAGGATCCTTCTCCTCGTACTGAGCCTTCTGCCGTCGAGAAACGAGTAAAGGCTCCGCCAATTGTAGTGACTTCCATCTCCGATTTGGCCAGCTTTCGAACGCAACTGAAGAATTGCAAGGAAACTTGCAATTTGAAGGTTTCGTTCCAGCTTGGTCGAAGAGGAGAATGTCGCTTGTTGACGGAATCTTTACAAGATCACCAAACTTTTGTTGGTTATTTGAAAAACCACAAACACAATTTCTACACGTATGAGACCAAGAATGCTCGTCCATTCAAGGCGGTCCTGAAAGGTCTCTCCAACGACTTGTCGGTGGATGAGATCAAAAACGAACTTAAGGTGTTACTTGGCTTTGCCCCATCCCAAGTAATACCAATGAAGAAAAAATCAAACGGGAATATTTCTCGCTTTGGTTTGACTTCACAATTTTATCTGATTCATTTCAACAGAAATGAAATCAACAATTTGAAACTTTTGGACAAAGTTCAGTTTTTGTTCCATGTACGGGTAAAGTGGGAGCATTTTAAGAAACATGGCGGTAATGGCCAGAATCTGACCCAGTGCCGGCGTTGCCAGGCATTCGGTCACGGTACTGATCATTGCGCTATGGTTCCAAAATGCATGGTTTGCGGGGATTCATCTCACGACAAGGACAATTGTCCCGTGAAAGAAGTCACCCAATTTAAATGTGCAAATTGTGGTGGAAATCACAAATCAAATTTCTGGGATTGCCCCATCAGAAAAAAGGTTTTGGATTCTCGAGCTAAGCATCAGCCGAAATCCAAACCGAAATTTTCTCAAAGTCAGGTTGTACCTGCATCTTTAAATCAAACGTTCGTGCTGTCTCACTCGAACAATGCTAGAAATACCCCTACCGTGGAAAAGTTAGGTAACAGCAATGGCATTTCTTATGCCAACGTCGTTTCGGGTTCGGGTTCATCCACGAATTTTAAATCCTCTACCAATTTTCAAATTGGGCAGGTACCTCAAATTTCATTTGAAAATTTTTCTGCTGGCAACGCTTTGGGATCTTCTGATCTCGGCGATGTTACGTTTGAAAAAATGACTTTTTTGCAAAACTCACTGTTTGGTTTGATTCAAACAATGAGTAATGCTACATCCATGATGGAAATCATCCAGATTGGATTAAAATTTGCGAATGATGTTGTTCTTACCCTGAAGTTTAATCATGGATCTAAGTAATTCCATCAATATTATGAATTTTAATGCTCGCTCTTTAAAAGCGAAAGAAAATGAATTTTTCAACTTTTTACGAGTTCATAACGTGCATGTTGCTGTTATAACCGAAACATTTTTAAAAACTGGCACTTATTTGAAAAGTGATCCAGATTATAAAGTTATAACCAATAACAGAATGAATCGAAATGGCGGTGGAGTTGCAATAGTTATCCACCGTAGTATGACTTATAGCACGTTACGTGACTTTAAGTTAAAAGTTATTGAAAGTTTGGGCATTGAACTTGAAACTTCTTTTGGGAAAATTATGATTGCAGCTGCATATTTGCCTTTCCAATGCACTGGGGAAAATAAAAATTATTTCAAAGGGGATTTGAATAAACTTACTCGGCATAGATCTCGATTTTTGATCATCGGTGATTTTAATGCCAAACACCAATCTTGGAATAATTCTAAAGTAAATTCCAATGGTAAAATTCTATTCAGAGATTGCACTTCTGGTCTTTATTCGGTTTTATACCCGAATGGGCCAACTTGCTTTTCTTCTGTTAGAAATCCATCAACAATTGATTTGGTTTTGACAAATCAAAGTCAGTATTGTGGTCCTTTAGTGACTCATGCTGATTTTGATTCTGATCATCTTCCAGTAACTTTTTCACATTCTCATGAAGCAGTTACCAGACCCAATAGTTCTGTGTTTAATTACCACAAAGCTAATTGGGACAGGTATCAGCATCATATTGAGAATAATTTAAATCATGATTTTGTTTTAGAAACCAAAGCTGATATTGATTCAGCCTTGGAATCTTTAACTAATGCAATTTTGGATGCTAGGAATATTGCTATTCCTAAAGTCCAAGTCAAATTTGATTCTCCCATTATTGATGACGATCTTCAGCTTCTGATTCGTCTGAAAAATGTTCGCCGAAGACAGTATCAACGTTCTCGTGATCCTGCACTGAAGCGAATTCAAAAAGATTTGCAAAAGGTTATTGACCACAGATTCACTCTCCTGCGAAATGAAAAGTTCGCAAGAGATGTCGAACAAATTAAACCTTATTCCAAACCTTTTTGGAAACTTTCAAAGGTTCTTAAGAAACCTCAAAAACCAATCCCTTCTTTAAAAGATGGTGATAATATTCTATTAACTAATGATGAGAAAGCTCAAAAACTTGCTTAGCAGTTTGAGAGTGCTCATAATTTCAACTTAAATGTTTTGAGTCCTATTGAAGATCAAATTTCAATAGAATTTCAGAATATTGTTGAACAACAGTTTTCATCAGATGATGTTTTTAATACGGATCTGAATGAAATAAAATCTATTATCAAAAAATTTAAAAATATGAAAGCCCCTGGTGAGGATGGCATTTTTTACATTTTAATTAAAAAATTACCTGAAGCAACTTTAAGTAGCTTGGTCAAAATTTGCAACAAATGTTTTGATTTGGCATATTTTCCCAGTAGTTGGAAAAATGCCAAAGTAGTTCCGATTTTGAAACCGGATAAAAATCCTGCTGAAGCCTCAAGCTATCGGCCCATTAGTTTGCTTTCATCTATTAGTAAATTATTCGAAAGAATAATTCTTAATAGAATGATGACACACATTAATGAAAATTCAATTTTCGCTGATGAGCAGTTTGGATTTCGCCTTGGGCATTCAACTACTCATCAGTTGTTGAGAGTTTCAAATTTGATTCGAAGCAACAAATCTGAGGGCTATTCTACTGGCGCTGCTCTTCTAGACATAGAAAAAGCATTTGACAGTGTTTGGCATAAAGGTTTGATTGCGAAATTAAAAAGGTTTAATTTTCCGATTTATATCGTGAAAATTATTCAAAATTATTTGACGGATCGTACTCTGCAGGTATGTTATCAGAACAGCAAATCTGATCAACTACCTGTACGTGCTGGCGTCCCTCAAGGAAGCATTTTGGGTCCAATTTTATACAATATTTTTACTTCTGACTTGCCTGATTTGCCCCCAGGATGTCAGAAATCACTTTTTGCTGATGATACAAGCATCTCCGCCAAAGGTAGAAGCCTTCGTGTCATCACAAGAAGATTACAAAAAAGCTTGGATATTTTCAATTCTTATTTGAAAGAATGGAAAATTACTCCAAATGCTGCAAAAACTCAACTTATTATTTTCCCTCACAAACCAAGGGCTGATTTTCTTAAACCAAAAAGTCATCACATTATAAAGATGAATGAGGTAATTTTAAAGTGGGAGGATCAAGTGAAATATCTTGGACTTGCTTTTGACAAAAACCCTACTTACAAGGATCACATCGAAAGTATCCAGGTTAAGTGTAACAAATATATTAAATGTTTGTATCCACTTATAAACAGGAATTCTAGACTTTGTCTCAAGAATAAACTGTTAATTTATAAACAAATTTTCAGACCTGCCATGCTTTATGCTGTGCCGATCTGGACAAGCTGTTGCTTAACCAGGAAAAAAAAACTTCAGAGGATTCAGAACAAAATTCTGAAAATGATTCTGAAACTTCCTCCCTGGTTCAGCACCAGTGAACTTCATCAATTAGCCGAAGTTGACACTTTGGATGTTATGTCCAATAAGATAATTGATGCATTTCGACAAAAATCATTGCAGTCTTCAGCTGCATTGATCCGCTCTTTATATAGTTTATAAGTTAGTTTTAAGATATCCCTTTTCCCTTTTGTACATGTAGGACCTCCTACATTTGAAATCACTGAATAGCGAAAGCTACAATATTTCATGAATAAATGAAAGTTGCTTGTATTTAAAATTGAGGTGAAAAGTCATCGATTGTGATTGGACACTCAATAATATTTTAACTGAATGAATGTACATGGAAGAGAAAATCTGAATAAATATAAATTAAAAAAAAAAAAAAAAAAAAAAAAAAAAAAAAAAAAAAAAAAAAAAAAAAAAAAAAAAAAAAAAAAAAAAAAAAACTCAACAAATCGACCGCTCACGTTCGAATCCTGACTTCAAATGACAGACGTAAACAAACCCAAGTTCATCTTTTAAATATTCAACCAATTGTTAATTATATTCAACCAACAAAATTCTTGATTTTTCTAAAACCAAAGCTAACAGTCGAGCACGTTCATTCGAGTTCGGGAAATCTGTTAGCTTTTTGCCTTTAGCATTTTCAACAAACGGGTTATTAAATTAATATTGAATTTTGGTTATTTTAACTGAAAATTGCCAGTAACAAGTACGTTTTTGTTAAAATTTACGAAAGTTAAATCAACAATTTTAATTGCTAAAATTTCTGGGCACAGTCTCTCCGTGTAAAAACAAATCTCAAAATGTATAGGCAATTTCAATTGAACATATTTCACGTAAAATGTGAAAACTTGTGTATCGTGCTTTGAATCCAGTATAAAATGCATTGCATTTCGTTTACATCACATACATTTGGTAAAAAACAATTAATAGTGAAGACAGCATAAAACATATTTGCAACGGCTTAAAGTGTCACAAACAAAATCAACAGTTTGTCGCTGTCGTGCTCACTTGTCGCACGTGCATTTTGGGCCAAATTGAGTTAAGGACGCGAGTTTATGTAGCTCACAATACGTCATCTTATGACCTTCACACATCCTCAAAATTCGATTTCAATCCTGAGATATTCAATAAAAACCGAAAAGAAACTCTGCGTATTTTTGTCACTTTTTATATAACAGAAGTTTCGATCTTGTTGTGCTATGTTGACACGCCCTGAAAAGTGATGTAAGTGCAAAAACTGGCCAAAGGGGTTTCAGGTCAGAACGTGTTTGTTATTGTTTACATTGCGTGTTCTCGTCGAGTTGCATTTTTACAGCTCAATGTTTTAAGTTACCTCATTATTTCTTCAATTTTTGTATCATATTACCAGTAAGACCTATCATGGAAGATTTTTAGTACAACTTTCCATTTGCAGCCCTTGAACTTTACCCAAAACTGAGTGCCAACCACTACTAGTGTTCACACCAGCTTCACAGTAAAACTTGTCAGCCGCAGCAAAAGCAAGCAAGCAGCCAGTTAGCAGTGTTGGGAGGGCATCAGCGTCAGAATCAATTTTCCCAGCGCAACATAAAATTTGCATTTAGAAAGCACCAAAACTTGCTCTCTGCTCTGCCCTGACGCCGGGGGTTTGACACTTTTGCCATAACTGTATGAGAGCAGGATCTAGAGGGGGTGGGCGTGGGGGGGGGGGGGGGTTCGAATGGTTCACACATGCTTCCAGCGACCAACCTAGTCAAGCTATCCGCCCTTCGCCATCAACCCCACGAGGGAGTGTGCCAACTTTGCTATGAACCAGCAAAAAGGGGTGTAGGGGAGGCTAACTTGGTAGATGGCCTCATTTATTTTTTTTGAATGTTTTAAATAGTCATGCTTGCAAACAGTACTAGAAATCAATAGTCTTTTTTTCACAAGGTAGTCCAACCTCCCCTAAAACGGCAACCATCACACTACGCCCGAGATTCCATCAGCAAGCAGAGCCAAACTTTTCAACCAACCATTTCGCTATCACTTATTTATCTAAATGGACAATCGGAGACAGTGCAGTGCAGCAGTAGCAGCAGCATCGGTGGTAAACTCTTACTGTGTGGAAAAGTTAGTTTGTTTTTTTTTTTTTTCAGTTTAGAACAACTCTTCTATGACCACCGTGATCGTGCTGGATGTGTGGCGAGAACATTTCCGAACTACTTTTGGTGAAACTGGTTGAACGCTCCTCCATAGTGTTGGGAATGAAAATTGTTGAAAGTTTTCCTCTGTTTTGGTTGTAATGAAGATTGACCTGGGGAAGTTTGAATTTCAATAAGTTTCCTCTGTGAAGCATTCCCCTTAACTCCGAACAGGAATAACATGTTAAACAGGTCAAAATCGATCAATCTTCAATATTCAACCAAAAGTCCATTACCGTTAATCAAAACTCAATTTCCAAAAGAGAGAAAAAAGTAAACGATGCAGCAGCACGATTTGTAACAAATTGCCCAAATGGTCATTTCCCAGCAAAATACTACCCAAGGGAGGAAACAATACCTAGGGGAGAATTCGTTTCCCATTTGTGGCCCGCTGTCCAACCCAGTCAATTTTCGGTTCGATCCCCCATCGGCTAATACCGAATGACTAACGCCTAATACACTCGGCGAGCAAGCCAAGCCCATTACGGCGATTTGTAACAAGAAACCACCCACTTCCACCTCTCCCCACTAATCGTCTTAATCGCTGTTAGCTATAACATACATTTGGGCGAATCAAATGTGAAAGTGTGAGTGTTTGTGTGTGTAGAGTAGAGGCTTTTGACACCCTAAAATGCACCATTTTTCTATTAGAATCGATGAAATTTAATATTATTATCGAAGTGTGAAGATTGAATGAAAAAATATTGAAGTGAAGTTTCGATCAGGCCAAGTTATTTTGACACATCTTTGCAACAAGTCGCCAAAAAAATTGTAATTAAGAGGCCTTTTTCGCTTTTTGAGATTGATTGAAAATCGCATTTCCGACAAAAACAAAAACAAAAACAAAAACAAAAACAAAAACAAAAACAAAAACAAAAACAAAAACAAAAACAAAAACAAAAACAAAAACAAAAACAAAAACAAAAACAAAAACAAAAACAAAAACAAAAACAAAAACAAAAACAAAAACAAAAACAAAAACAAAAACAAAAACAAAAACAAAAACAAAAACAAAAACAAAAACAAAAACAAAAACAAAAACAAAAACAAAAACAAAAACAAAAACAAAAACAAAAACAAAAACAAAAACAAAAACAAAAACAAAAACAAAAACAATCAACAATCAACAATCAACAATCAACAATCAACAATCAACAATCAACAATCAACAATCAACAATCAACAATCAACAATCAACAATCAACAATCAACAATCAACAATCAACAATCAACAATCAAAAATCAACAATCAACAATCAACAATCAACAATCAACAATCAACAATCAACAATCAACAATCAACAATCAACAATCAACAATCAACAATCAACAATCAACAATCAACAATCAACAATCAACAATCAACAATCAACAATCAACAATCAACAATCAACAATCAACAATCAACAATCAACAATCAACAATCAACAATCAACAATCAACAATCAACAATCAACAATCAACAATCAACAATCAACAATCAACAATCAACAATCAACAATCAACAATCAACAATCAACAATCAACAATCAACAATCAACAATCAACAATCAACAATCAACAATCAACAATCAACAATCAACAATCAACAATCAACAATCAACAATCAACAATCAACAATCAACAATCAACAATCAACAATCAACAATCAACAATCAACAATCAACAATCAACAATCAACAATCAACAATCAACAATCAACAATCAACAATCAACAATCAACAATCAACAATCAACAATCAACAATCAACAATCAACAATCAACAATCAACAATCAACAATCAACAATCAACAATCAACAATCAACAATCAACAATCAACAATCAACAATCAACAATCAACAATCAACAATCAACAATCAACAATCAACAATCAACAATCAACAATCAACAATCAACAATCAACAATCAAACACCAACAACCAACTTTTTCTAATAAATTGCATGGATGAAATTGTTCTGAGTTTTCATAAAATGAATAATTTTTTAAAATTTTATTTGATTAATACGTATTCAATTCAATTAAAAAAAAATACTTAAATTATATTGATCATTCCGCACATGACCTGCATTTATTTTGGTATGTTCCAAAAATGTTGCTACAAATATAGACAACATTTTTGGAATGCCAATTTATTTCTAGTTTCCCAAGTACCAAATTGTCACTCAGTTATCTCAGCACTGAACCAATTTTGTTCAAACAGGTCGTATTCGACTTTGGTTTAGGGTCTCATAGTTCGAGTTCAACAAAATTTAAGTTTTGATAAATAGTTCAAAAGTTATTTAAACAAATGTGTTTTCGCAATTATCTGGATGTTAGATAAATACCCATAAATTGTACTAAATATCATCATTTATCATATCGGTAATAAAAAAGACCTTTTTAATGAGTTCAAGAGATCAAAGATCTGGCAACCCTGTCTCAAGTTATGTCCACTTAAGTGATAATTATTTACTTTTCTGAAGCCGGATCTCACTTATCTGTGCGAAAACTATGTCCGGTTTATCGGTTTACCGGTTATTTGATCGTTGGACTGCCACTGCCACATTACGATACTTTACCTATAGTTATTGTTATAGTATACTAGTTTTTGTGATTTATCAGTTTTGACAGGGAAACGTCATTTATGGATGACCCCTTAACCATGAATAATGAAATAACAACTATAAAAAATCATTCAATTTCATTATTATGCTTTTGGAGATCATTTTTTTTTCAATCATGTTTGAGTGCTAATCAACATCACTTGCTACAAATCTGCTGCTGCTGCTGCTGGTTCCCCGTGCTGCATTTTCAGTTTTCCTTTTTGATGAATCATTTTTTTTCGAGTTTTACAAGCATGTTTCATTTAAGTCTGAATAAACTTTAAAATGAACCATTCGTAATCCGTGGCTAGATTTGGCATTTGTGTTACACAACGTTGTTGAACAATGGTTTTTTTTTATCAATGTGTGAACAATTGACCAAATTTTATGACACTTGTTCAATTATTAGCGTATAAAAACGCTTGGGCAGTAATTGTTCAACAAAAAATTAAAAGCGATATTTTACTTGCTTCTTGGGTTATTTTTCGATGTTCGGTTCAGAAATCGTAACAATAAAAATATTAAAAAAGTACAGAAATTGTTTCGCCTCACTTCAGGTGTACGATGAAACCACATAAATAAATAAAAGATTTTTCATTTAATATGAAAACGGTGTTATTTCCGATACAGCAAAGAACCATTGTTGAAAGTTGTAATTAAAATCAACGATCGTGCGTTGGTTGTTGAATGTTGAAATAATGTTGTGGTGGATTGCTATCGACAAGGTAACCAACAATTTCATTGTTGACAAACTTGGCATTTCAATTCAATCAAAACGATTAAAAACATGTTCAAACAATATTTTGTTTGTACCTGGTTTAGCCAAATCATTCCTGTTTGTAACCTGAGAAAAAAAGCAGTTTATGGTACCGTCATCAGGGGTGACATTGGGTCTGGGGGGTGAGATTGGGTCATACAAAAATGCTGAAATTTGTATGACCCAATCTCACCCCCCAGACCCAATGTCACCCCTGATGACGGTAACCCGAACCTTTATTATCATCACGCAAATGAATGGCTTGCAAGCCACCGTCGTTCGGGAAACATGTAACCGAGGCGAAAAACCAATAAAAGAGCTTAATTCAATTGACAAAGTATTTTTTTGTGCTTCATTTTCAACACCACCGGCACTGTTTGGATTGATTTTGTTGAGTTAAAATAAAAATGTTGTCGAATTGTTTCTTTTAAGGGTAAATAAAACAAAAAAAAATATGGTTTCGCTCGATTTTAATTACCATTGCCACATCATTTCGTCACCGTCGTGCTAGCTTGTCGTACGTGCATTTTGGGCCAAATTAAGTTAAAAACGTAATTTTGTGCAGCTCACAATGTCTCACCTTTTGACCTTCAAAGATCCCCAAAATTCGATTTCAATCCTGAGATATTCCATAAAAACCGAAAAAACTCCATGCATTTTTGTCACTTTTCATATGAAAGAAGTTTCAATCTTGTTGTACCTGAAAATTGATCTTGCACAGCATGAAAATTGATGTAAGTGCGACAATTGGCCAAAGGGATTTCAGGTCGGAACGCGTTTGACACAGGTACGAGCTCGACTACCGTAAACATTTTCAAATATATTTCGGGACTCCGGCGACCAAATTTAACCAAATTTTGGGGCAATGCACAGAATGGTCAACCAAACAAAATGTGTTTGTTATTGTTTTTGTTTATTCAAGGTCAAACATTAAAATTCGCTTTTCTCGGAACGTCAAAAAGAGACATACGACGAGGTAGTACGACGGCGTCGATTTGCTTGATCTGACGACTCAATTGTTTGCACTTTCTCCGAAAAAGCTTTCGAGGCAAAACTTTTTTTTTCATTTCCATTTTTTAGCAAACTTTACGCAAGCATACAATTTCATCACAATCGAGAACATTTCCAGGCAAAAGTGTTTCACCAGAGAATCATGTGTAAACGAAGCAGAATCAAAAGTTTACAGTTGTTTCCATTTTCCGAATCTGCTTTTTTTTTTCGAAAAACTTATGCGATCTTTGCGAACTGCATGCATCACAACCGCACAATTGCATTTGTATGATATGCAACAAACCTTAAAAAGGTATGTTTTAAAAAAATGTTTAGTTTATTCTTTAATGATATTTGAGTAATTTTTGAATAATATTTTGAAAAACTTAATATTATCCTACAAAAACAAATAAACTCAAATGTTAGTACATTTTTCACATTTTTTTGCTGCGATCCATTCCGGTGCCACGGAATGTCAACACACTCGTGTTCTGGAAGCCCTCGAGCAATGAGCAAAGTTTCCTGCGACGATAAACTTATTTAATTCTACTTTGTTTTAATTCCCCGACAACTTATTCCAGTGGTTGGGGAATGCTTCACTCGTAACGTTTCGAATTGTTTCGTGAAGCAACTTTTCCAGTGCACTTCTTTCTTTTTTTTCTTCGGGAGTTGTATTAGCATTCAGGCAGAGGAAAAAAAAAGCTGCTAAATTTATTAACATTATTTAACACATGTTTTAACTTTTCAATGTTTTTTAAAGTCTTATTTTATAAAATTTTATACAGAGATTATTTTATATTCAAATATTTAAAAATCAAGCAAATTTGGCCCGAAACGAATTAAAGCTGCCGAAAAGTTTAACTTTCCAGAATTGAAATAATTCTATTTAGCCTTCTGCTATTCAGATCGAGCAGTACCCTAAATAGGAATAATGACTGGATTGACGGGAATAATTGAATAAATTATGATTGAGAGATTTTTATCTCAAATTGATGGATTGCCATCCAGATGGTTGACGAAAATCAGGGTGGTTCCGAATTTTTTCTTCATTTTATTAAAAAAAAACATTTAATTTCTGGAGAAATGCGTTTTTAAAAGTTTCTTTTAATCATCATTTTAATGATCCACCCTAGCAAAACAATCTCTCAAAAAAAAAAACTCGGTACAAATCCAAGCCAAAAGAGCCACCCACAATATCTGGCTGGCATCGGTCGCACACCGATGCGTGATATTTGACGAGGGTAGCAGCAGCAGCAGCAGCACCAGCACTTTCAGGTGCGGATTAAGTGAAATCTCTACTCACTTTGTCACTGATTCCGGCCTGAATGGAGATTGATTACCGAGCTGAAGGAGGAAAAAAAGGCAACGGGAAAGGCGTAACATGGCTGGGGTTTTTGCTATCGAAAGCGCAGTGCTTAAATTTGTTTGCTGATTTGTTGTTGAGATTGTCGAAATTTGAGTAGCTACCTTTTAACTATCGGCCCTCAACTGAAGTGGTTAGATATAGAGCAATTCTCTACGAAATCGGCCTTTTTTGCAATTTACTATTTTTCAATCTTTGCATGGCAATATTTCAGCACCTAACGGTCGTATCAACAAAGTTCATAAAATCAAAATATAGAGAATTGTCTCAGCTTTTCAAAAATATTTTTTTTCAAGAGTGGGCAACATGCGCACCAATTTAAAAAAATGAATAACTGCTACTGTTTTCAAAAAAAAAAATACCTGAAAATGGCTATAACTTGAAAACGGTGCACTTTATCAAAAATTAAAAAAATCAAAAAAAATAGTTTTGATTCAAAAATTTATACTCGGTCAAAGATTTTTTGCCCGTTCTGGAAATTTCTGATAAGTTGGCATTTGATATCCCCTAAAAAATATCAGAAAATAAAAATAATTGAAAACAGTGTTTTTTTTTGCAAATCAAGTTTCAGTGACAAAAAGCGAAATTAAAATTAATTTAATATAAAATGTAATTTTGGTCCCTATTCACGAATCTGAGGTCCATTTTTCTGAAATTTTGATATACTTTTTAAATTTAAATAACCCAAGGGTCAATTTTTCATTTCAAACACATTTTTTCATTTAAAAATTACGTGTTTTTTTGTATTTTTGCAGGGTTATTTTTAAGAGTGTAACAATGTCCTACAAAGTTGAAAAACAGACAATCACAAAAAAAATAATTATGGGGTTTATATGTATTCTTTACGAGTAATAAGAATCTTACAAAAAAAGCTGTTTGAAAGCTCGACTATTTATATTATATTATTTTTATAACTTTTTATAAGGATCTTACAAACAAGTTGTTTGAAAATGGGTAAAAAAATGGGCAAAAACTCAATCGTGAGCTGCCGTTCATCATTAAAAAAAATAAAAAAAAAATGTCTGACTAGCAACGCACGAGTCACAACAATCGTCCATAGCGTTTTTTTTATACAAAATTGGCTGATTTTTTTCGAAAAAAAAAAAACTTTCAAAAGTACACGATTGAGTTTTAGGGGTTAAAAAATCAAAAAAAGGGGGAAAAATGGTCAAAATCATCACTTTTCCAAAACATTTTTTTTTTGGTAAAATTCTGATAACTCGTGAATAGTACACATTAAACCCTTATGTACATGTATCATTTTTTTTTGTTTTAGTTTTTCTTCAACTTTGTGGAATATTGTTACACTCTTAAAAATAACCCTGCAGAACCGGCTCCTTGGCTTAATGGTTACGGCTTCTGCCTCACAAGCAGAAGATTCAGGGATCAAATCCCGGTCGGTACCTTTGAAATTTGGAATCAGGAATTTAAACTTTGAATATGATCAAAAACGAAACAGAATCAGGTGGGATTCGAACTCACACCTTTGGATTGATGGTCTCTGGATTGATGGTCTCTGGGACTCTAACCAGTCGGCCATCTAAAGTTTATAAACATGTTGTATTCTTCTCCAAATTCACACAAAGTCCCTTTGTCACCAAATTTCTATCTCTTTACGGTTTCGAGCTACAAATCATTGAAAATCGTGTATTAGTAAAAATTCAGAAAAATGAAAGGGGTCTTACCGCCCCACCGTCACGAGATATAAAAAACGGACCTCGGATTCGTGATCAGGGACCAAAATAATTCCTTAAAGCAAAGTTTCAAGGAAATCGAAGAGGGGTCGGGGCAACTTTTTCCGATTTCGTGTGAGTTGGCGGAGAATTACCCAAAAAATAGATGCGATGAATATTCTTATTTTGAATTCTGGGAAGACTTTGATGGTCATATTTTTTCTTGATAAAAACTCATTTAAGGTTTTTAAATTTAGTTTAAAAAATCAATGAGTGATTTTTTTTGTTTTGAAGCTTTTTTTTACAAAATACACACAAATAAATGGTAAAAATGTTGAAAAGTCAGAATTTAGCCCAAAATTCGTGGAAACTATTTTTGTTTTGTGAAATTATCCATGAATATTGCATTTTAAACTGAATTCGAAGCACGAATTAAAAGTTTCTACATGGTATATCAAAAATGTTTTTGTAATATGAATTTGTAGATTTTTTGGAATTATGATACTAAAACATGTAATATTTTATATTTAATCCGAATCTGAATCCGCAAATCCAATCCGTTTTCTGATTCATATTCATTTTCATGGAGAAAATCAGGACACGTTGAGAATATTTGAAAAATACTATTTATCAACATTTTCATAAGCACAGTTATTTAACCTTTTTAAATTTTCAAAATTTATGAAATCTCCTTCTAGCAGCACTTAGAACACTTCTCTTCCACGGTACCATACCATTCCATACGAATTTGATTTTTTCTTGTCATTTTTGGAAAAATCTCAAACCTATCAAAGTTTATTTCACATGGTCCCATTAACATTGGAATCTCAGTAGCTGATAAGACCTTTCCTGAACCATTTGCGGGACGGAAAAAAATATTAAAAAAGCAAATCTTGAGTTCTTATAATCAAGATTTGCTTTTTTAATATTTTTTCCGTCCCGCAAATGGTTCAGGAAAAAAGTATTGCTAGAAGAAGCCAACAACTTCTTCGTTTATGTGTACCCCCAAGAAGTGGTGCCATTTTTTTTTTAATAATTCTGCAGAAGTGTATTTACTCCCAGCACGAGTACTAATTGCAAACTGCAACTGACTCTTAAATTTGCGCAAATTTCCCGTTTTTCCACGCTAGAAAAACAAGACTTCATCAGTTAACTTGACTCATGAATAGCTAATTGACAATCAACAACGACAGCAGCGCGCGCAAAAGTAATATTTGCAAAGCTTTCCAGCGCTCGAAACACCTGAAGAAAAATGCCAAGACCAAATTGGATTAGGCGCCGTCAAGCAGCAGCAGCAATTCGTGCTCGATTGTGATTTTTTCGCTCTAGCAGATCAAACAAAGCTGTTTTCCGATTGGGAATTTCCACCGGAAGCGGAAAAGTACTCAAAGCTCTCGGGGGAAAAAAAATGGTTGCAAAACAACCGCCCGACTGACTCTGCATGCATGTCGACTCTTCGGTTCATCAACGAGAACTGTGTGTGTGTGTTGATTTGACGAAAAAGGAACAAAAAAGTCAACAGAGGCTCTCTGTGGATTTTTTGAATATCGAGCGATGGCTGCATCCATCGGTTTTGAATAATCGTGAACAAGACGATTGGACAAAGGTTGGACTAATTTTAATATTTTTTTTATTTACAGATTGATATGCTAGAAAATTACATTAAAAGTCATAAAGAAATTCAACTCCAAATTGGTTTTTATCTTAAAATATGAATGGCAAATATGCTACACCCGTGAGAATAAAGAACACGATCTGGTAGTATAAAGGTACTGTGAACGGATACTGAGGATAAATCCCGAGATTGACGAGAGCGTTATTCTCATGGATTCATTTTTTAAACCGTTATCAATAAAAAAAGGGCCGATATCGAGACTCGAACCCAAGACCTTTGACATATCGAACCGCGCCTTTGCCGTATAGGCCACCGAAGTTCGACGACTTTGAGATGGTCATTTGCCATTATAAGCCACTCAAAGGGATGAACTGTTGCAATGAACAAATTAACCCAATTTCGTGGTGGTTCACCCGCGAGAGGGTTATTCTTCCATTTAACAGAGGAGAAAATCGTGACGTCAGAAATGAACTCAAATCACTCAAAGTTCATTTTGTGAGTGACTTTAACAGTTTGGCCTAGTTTGACAGCTACATTGTCCCCAGTTTTTTCTGTGTAAGAGAAATGGAGGCGAATAGAGGAGAAAAGCAACTCGCGACAAAATTTTGAGGCTAGGAATTTTGACAGGTATGATTTTCATAAAGTATTCGCCTCCTTTTCTCTCCCACAGAAAACCTGGGAACGAGGTAGCTGTCAAACTAGGCCAAAATGTTAAAGTCACTCACAAAATGAACTTTGAGTGATTTGAGTTCATTTCTGACGTCACGATTTTCTCCTCTATAAGAGGAAAAAATCGTGACGTCAGAAATGAACTCAAATCACTCAAAGTTCATTTTGTAAGTGACTTTAACATTTTGGCCTAGTTTGACAGCTACCGTGTTCCCCGGTTTTCTGTGGGAGAGAAAAGGAGACGAATACTTTATGAAAATCATACCTGTCAAAATTCCTAGCCTCAAAATTTTCTCGCGAGTTGCTTTTCTCCTCTATACTTTACGAAAATCATACCTGTCAAAATTCCTAGCCTCAAATTTTTTGTCGCGAGTTGCTTTTCTCCTCTACACGGAAAGACTGTGCCCAGAAGTTTTAACAATTAAAATTGTTGATTTTACTTTCGTAAATTTTAACAAAAACGTACTTGTTACTGCCAATATTCCGTTAAAATAACTAAAATTCAGTAATAATTTAATAACCTGTTTGTTGAAAATGCTAGAGGCAAAAAGCTAACAGATTACCCGAACTCGAATGAACGTGCTCGACTGTTAGCTTTGGTTTTAGGAAAATCAAAAATTTTGTTGGTTGAATATAATTAACAATTGGTTAAATATTTAAAATACGAACTTGGGTTTGTTTACGTCTGTCATTTGAAGTCAGGATTCGAACGAGAGCGGTCGATTTGTTGAGTTTGTGTTGTTAATTATGAAGTGAGAGGATGTGAAAGGTGAAAATTACACTATTTGATTAGTGTTGAAGTGGCAAATCAAAGTGTTGCAACTGGGGAGGTGGAATTGGTGAGTAGGTTTGTTGATGATTTCTTTGCAGGTGATAAACTATGAAAAGCAAGAGGACGACCTTCGCCATGAGGACCTCTAATGCGAGAGGACTTTATGATAATGTTTGGAGGAAAGAGAGGGGCAGTGGAAGGAAGAGGCGGGCCAACTCTTGCACGACAATACTTGCACGGGCAAATTTAACAAAATGTTGGTTAATCTAAGTAAGCATGGGTTTAATTTTACACAACAATTTATCTATTGTGATTTTAATTAGAAAACTGGATCATCAGGAACCTTCGTGCTTACGATGGATACAATTTAAATGAACCATTATTTTTTCAGAATCATCAACCATAAAATACATGGAAATGCGTACACATAATATCAAAATAAAAATTCGATGGTGGGAAATGTCTAAAAAAAAAAAAATTATAAAAGATATACAAAAGAAGATATTAATATTTTAAAAATACTGTTGAAAAAGACTGCTCAATAAACTGATAAGTAAAACTCAAAATATTGTTTTCAGGAATCGGAGTACGTTGAATAAATTGAATCAAATGCAATGAAAGTGTGTTGCCAAAAGTAGTTGTTAAATTAGTGCAAACTTGGTAAGTAGTATTATTGATATTTCTTGTTAATAATTACATTTATTTGCGTTCCTTTTATCAGTTTAGAGCCGAAATTAATTTTTTTTATTAGATTAATAATAAATTTCATATGTCTATTTGCAGCAAAAGGTTCGCCTTGGTGTAAATTGTGTGTCCAACCACAAGAAAAATAACTAAACATGAGACCGTTGTAGATGATGAGGACTCATCGGATGATTTCACAGTGATGGTGAGTGAATACAACACTTAATTGTATACAACATAATAAAAATATAAGCTTAAAACTTGGTGAAAATTTTACTCGGTTTCTACTTTTAAGAAATTTACGAGAAATTAAACATCTTTTTGAACATGTTTAACAAAATTTGTACAATGCTTTTTTATTATAATTTTTTTAAACATTAATCAAACTTAACATGTTTTATAATAACAATTAAAAAAATACAAATAAGTACAAGCACAACAAATTAATTTGTGAGGCATTTTTACAAAATTTACTGCAAATTCAATAAAAATATTGCTAACAACAGCTAATTACTGACTACATGTACGAATATTTTTCTGTATTCAAGTAAGACATTTGTTAAAAATATAGCTAGAAATTCGGCCCAGCCTGTATCGTTAAATAATTAAAGAAAATATATATAGACACTAACATAAATTATGTTTAAATAAGAAATGTTCTGTTACATACCACTAATAATTTGCTGCATGCAAAAATATTTCAGTTGATACAACGAAAAAAGCAGTCGACCGCTAAAATTTTTTTTCGGTCATTTAACCAACAAAAATGGCAATTCTAACTATTTTTTTAGTTACTTTTACCTACTGGTGGTCAGCAATTTCGAGTTAACAAAATCAACAATCGATTGTTGAAAAAAAGCTGTGTAAAAAATTAACCCATACTTGTAGTTAAATTAACCAAGAATTTCTTAGATTTGCCCTGGCCGGTCTCTCCGTGTATTGATCCGACACGCTACCACCGCGCCATGGACGCTTGATGAAATGTGTGTTAGGATGGCTCGACAAGGTCGATTTTTCAGAACAAAGTTTTTTCGGTCCCTTTTGGGTCCCTGAACAACCCCCCAAAATTTGGGAGCGATTGGTTCAGCCCACACTTTGCGCAAAGCGATTCAATTTTGTATGGGATTTAGTATGGGAAAACCAACTTTTTTGTATTTTGATTTTTATAATTTTCAGGGTTCACTGAATTTTAAAACCAATACCGTAGGAGTGTAGCCCTGATTGTCCTCTAAAACTTTCCCGAAGAAAGTATGGTCCTATCTCTCTTCTGAAAAAAGATATAGCATTTTCAAAAGTGCTCTTCAAAAATAAATTCTGAAAATAATATTTTCTGACAACACTGGCAGTACATTCACGGACTGTGAGTACGAAATATATTTCTAACTCGTTCTAAGTGTATCCTAGCTTAATGGTGTCTTCGGGAAAGTTGTTGTATACATACAGGGCTATCTTTTAAAAATATTACATGTACAGGGTGACATCACTACAGGGTGTCAACTCAACCCTAACTATTTATGTTGACCATTTAGAGCAGTGGTGTGTTCGGCAAAGTTGTCGAGGAAATAATTTTAAGCAAATATCAATTATTGGGGTAACATGGTGACCCCACCACAAGGTGTCAACTCAACCCTAACTTTTTTTGTTCGCTAGTTAGAGCATTGCTGTGTTCTACAAAGTCGTCGAGAAACTTATTTTAAACAAATATCAATTGTTGTGACAAAAGGGAGACTCCACCACAAGGTCACAACTCAACCCTAGTTTTTCTGATAAAACACACACCTAGTTTGTTTTAAAGCGGAGTCTGTTTTTATTAAGTGTCATATTCTTTTTGCATGGAAATAAAAAAATTAAATTGCTTAACGGTTTAAAAAAAAGTTATTTTTATTTCATGTTCTGCAATAAAAAAATAAAAAAAAATTAGCTAGCTCGTTTAAAAGTTCACAGTGAGCTCTTTTTTCTTTCTTTTTAACACTTATGTAATGTCATGTCATAAACACTACCATTTCTGTGGATGCTTGCTCCTGTGATGTTCCAACACCTGCAGCATAAATTGCTGGTGCTGAGGGTCGCGTGTTTCCTTATTGTTGAATTCAGCTATCATGTGGCAGCCGCGTTCCGCGATATCGTTTACTACTACTAATGATGACACCGTTCGCTTTGCCTTGTTATAACTCTCGTCGTCAGCCCATGTTTCCACTGGTTTCTTCAGAAATGCGTTAGAAATTTGTAGAATTTCGAAGAAATCTGCGGTTTCATGAGTAACAAACGATGCCAGTTGGTCTTCAGATTGTACGGATGTTGGTTTGATGGTAACTTTTGAAGTTTTAACCTTCGCTGCAGAAACCTTAACTTCGAATGCTTTGACCATAGCATCTTTCTCTTCATGCGAAACGTCGTCGTCGAAAAAACTAAGTGCTACATTACGGGGCGCGAGGTACCAAAGATGATTGTTGAAAGATTTTGCTGCCGTGTTTGCATACTCAGGATAATCGAAATTGCTGATTGCTTTCCAGAAGCGTAAATCGTTAGATGGAGCCTTGTTCTGAAAAGTTAAACAACATTTAAGAGCTCAACACGAGTGTTTGTAGGAATGTAAAGAAACATTATTAATTAATTAAACATGTTTTTCCAGGTGTTATTTTTTATTCTGGTTGGCTGTTTCAATTTCTAGAGTTTATTTTTTGAAAGGTCCAAAAAACATTTGAAAGACAATAGCATATAGGTTCTTTAAAACACTCTAGATTTGTTTATTTTTAATATACATTTAAGACTCACAACTATGATTTACTACGAAGAAAAGACCAAAATATATTCTATTTGAAATTGCTTGCCATTGTTATACATTTGAATGAAAAATTGTTGCATAATTGATTATAAAATAGTGAAAAGTATAGCAATTTTAATGTTAATTCACTAATATATTAAAACATAAAAAGCTTCCTCAACCATGATATAACTGAGTATCAGTTAACAGGGAAATAAATATTTTTATAAATATTTTTTTTAAAGCGAAGACAACATGGACTTTAAACAATATTTAGAGCTATGTCATTGATTTCAGGAACTATAAATAAATGTTTAAGATCATTATTTTTTTAAACGTGATCACCAAAGGAAGTCAAACCCACTTTTCCAGTTCAATGCCAGTTTAACCCCGAGTTACATTACAAACCCGATGAGATGGAATTACCTTTTACCTGCCCTGACCTACAAAAAATTACTAAAATGACTGCGCAAGCTCAACTCGAGGGGAAGCATGAAGTTTGGGGTCCCCAGAAACACGTGCATTTTGTTTTTTCAAAAATATTTAGAGAGGGCCTAATGTTTTTTCTCCAAAGTTTGTATGGAGAATTAGGGCAGTTCATCGCTGTTGCATACAAGCAAAAATTTGCCTGCAATATGTGGGAGTAGCGAACAGCACTGATTCTCCTTACAAACTTTGGAGAAAAACTTCCCCTTGAGTTGAGCCTGTGCTCCCGGGCAGACGGTAATAACAAAATTCATGCCATTTCAATAACAAATACTGTTAAAATAACAGAAAGTGTTATGGAATCTTCTTGAAAAATCAATTTTTGCATAAGGGTCTAATAACAGTTTATGTTATCATAACAAAATTTGTTATTAGTCTGATACTGGTTGAAAGCCAAAACAACTTTGCAATAACATTTTTTGTTATGGAAGAATAAGTTGAAGTTGTTAAAATAACAAAAAATAATAACAAAGATTTGTTCGAAGAATAACTAAAAATGTTACCCAAGCAGCATTTGTTGTTGCCAAGCCTTATTTGCAACTAATTCAAAACAATCCAATATCGCTGTGGCAACATGTACGCAACACTCCTGGTGACAAAAAAAGCGCACGACAACAACGCGATTGGCAACAATAGCCAGATAGTTGTGAGCTTGTTGCGGCAATGTTTCCTATGCGATGCTCAGTTTTGTTGGAGAAATGGATGGTGTTGCAATAATGTAACAAATATGTTGCAAATATGTCACCATTTAGGTGAAATTTTTGGTTGCTTGAAATCAAACGTGCACCCAAAATGATTTCAAGCGCAACAAACTTCTAATTAATCTTTTAATAAATATGTTTCCATTTTGGTTTCGCTACAAAACAAAAATGGATAAGTCTGGAAAAATAAAACTGTCGCAGTTTTTGTCGACAACAAACAAAATTGATTTTCTTTAATGTATAGAAGGTTTATGTCTTTGGCCATTTCAGGTTTACCGAGTAAAATTGCATTCTGCTCATGATTTTTACATGCGCCCTCAATCTTTTTTAAATTTGCTATCTTTTTTGGAGCAATTTTGGTATCAAAATTTTCAAAGCTGGCTAATATATCTGAAAATTATCAGAGCTTTAATACTAGCTACGCAAACGTCAATTTTGTATCAAAAAATTATACAAAATGGGTTAAAATAGCTGAAAATTGATTGTTAAAATATTTTTTTTTCCAATCTACCATCATGGCGCTTGCATGCACAGGGGTGTATTCAGGAATTTTTAATAAAATAAGCTGTATGAAAATTGCTGTTTTTATGCAATATCAAGCAAAACTATGTAAATGGACCACACAAAGGTGTAAACAAATAGTCTACCATGTTCACGTCAGTTGATGTTTACATAAGGAACGGGCAGTATAGACTCTTTGTTTACATTTCGACAATGGCACTAACTTGAATTTGTTTTCATTGAGAATCTAGATAAAATTTAAATTTGCTTCACAAATCACAATTAATTTTGCTCTTAACAGGAGTCGGAAATTTCAAGTCTACCATACATTTTCATGTGTGTACCCATCAAAAATCAAACCATCCACATTAACGACCCCCGGGTCTTTTGTGGTCTCTATTGCAAGTTTCTGCTCGAACCTAGGAGTCCGAAGGCTTGATTGGGGAGAGCACCCAAACCTCTTTCTACTCCAAGGAACCTTCCACCCCAGTGTTTGAACTGACGACCTTTGGATTGCGAGTCCAACCGCCGCCAGCGATTCCACCGGAGTAGGCTTGGTTTGGTGTGTTGTTTGTACTTATGGCATGGAGACGACTCCTACACCTCGAATGACTTAACGGCCTAACAACCAAGGCCGGGACCGACATTTTACTTCCTCATCCGATGGAAGGTTGGAGCAGATGGGAATCGAACCCAGAATCATCCGCTTACAAAGCGGATAGCGTAACCATTCAGCCGAGGCACTGCCACCCATGTACCCATGCAAATACCCAATATTAGATTGTTGTGAACGAGACTAAACACAAGTTTAGTTAATAAAGCTACGGTGATTATTGAATAAGATAAGTGCAGTGCTTCTGGGGACGCTTAGTCCTGTTTTTTCGCGATAATTGTCGTCTCTTTTGTGTCGTTATTTGTGTGCATGGGGTGATTGGTCATAATAATTGAATAATGCCTTCATAAGTGCAGTGCTTCTGGGGACGCGCAGTCCTGTTTTTTCGCGATAATTTTCGTCTCTTTTGTGTCGTTATTTGTGTGCATGGGGTGATTGGTCATAATAATTGAATAATGCCTTCATAAGTGCAGTGCTTCTGGGGACGCGCAGTCCGGTTTTTTCGCGATAATTTTCGTCGTAAATGATCGTAAAAATTTATTCCAACTTTCAGTTTCAGTATTAACTCATCAAACTATCGATTTGATGAAGAGTAAAGCGTCATTTATTTACTATTTTTGAAATTTGCTCGCGTTATCTAAATTGTAAAAACAGTAAAATTATACTGATAAGTCCAGCCCATAGCACTACTGCTCGGCTGGCACGCGTTCGATAAAAATAAACCATTTTAAATAATCAATTATCTATCTTTCCGCAGCCGGCTGCCTAAGATTTAAAAATTTCAACCGATAAACAAAATGCTCATGGTCACATCACTGCCACTCGTGAATCCTGACCTCATACCCATCTACTAACCCCCTCAAAACTCATGTGATACTTTGTCGGAGAAGCAGTCGATTGGGCGGTCTACCACTGGTCGTGGCCGGCGCCGGTATTGATCAGCATGATAGGGGCCTTTGAGAAATTGCGAAGCGAGGAAAGATAGCACCCACTCATCTTCCACGGCTCGTGGATGTAACTTCTGGAGGTCCTGGTCAATAACGGAGTAGCAATTGCGGGTGGGCACCTATGCTTATGCTTATGCTTATGCTTATGCTTAAAGCTACGGTGATTATTGAATAAATCTTCTTGACATAGCAACATAAACGAGGTTTCCTGTAACACCAAACCTATTTGCACTACAACCTACATGTCGTGGTGATCTCTAAAGCATGATTTCTACTCGAAAGTTAATGGAAATGTAAGTGCAATTGAGAAAAAATTATTTAAAATGCTTTCTTCTGCGTTTAGAATAAATTTTAGGATGTTTGATTTTTTTCAAAAATCATCTTAATTTATGTAAATTTTCGATGTACAGTGAAATTTTTTTTCGCTAAAATTGTTGTATCGTCAAGTCTTTTTTTTTTAAACTAATGATTGTTAAACAACTGAACTAGTGTAAAAAGCATTTAAAACACTTTTTGCATTCAAATGTTGAAACTATGGCTTTTTATTTATTATTATTATTTTTTGTAAGGTAACCTCCAATAACTCCGAAAAAAGTCTGACAAGAGCTAAAAACAGGGGGCCTAGAAAGGGCGCGGTAGACAGCTGAAAACTAAATTGTACAATTAATAAACTCTTTTGACGTAGTGCTGGTCTTCCACTATCCACTTCCAGTCTTTGCCATAGAGGAGAAAAGCAACTCGCGAAAAAATTTGAGGCTAGGAATTTTGACAGGTATGATTTTCATAAAGTATTCGCCTCCTTTTCTCTCCCACAGAAAACCTGGGAACGAGGTAGCTGTCAAACTAGGCCAAAATGTTAAAGTCACTCACAAAATGAACTTTGAGTGATTTGAGTTCATTTCTGACGTCACGATTTTCTCCCTTATTACAGCATACTGTCCACTGCCTTGATGTTCCCTCTCCGATCCCCGGCGCTATTATTACACAAAAAAAGTTTACCTTGTAGAGCAGCGATTCTCAACGGGGGTACCGGGTCTACTTTAAGGTTGAGATTCGCTGTTTTAGAGCGAATTTTCACTTCCAAAAATCATGAACACAAGCACTAGACTAAACTTCCAGATAAAAATTGATGAAATTGTTTGCATGACTTTCCAGTGGTCGAATTCACTCAATTCCAAATAAACAAATGAAAAAAGCGTCTTAGTAACCAGTTTCGTTAGAGTGCAAGTGCGAGTGCTATCATTGAAAGAGCAGTGTCATTCGCTAAAATAGCATGCGTGCTAGCCGCTCACCTTCCCTTTCCTGAACCAGAACCGAAAGTCAAAAACATTTAATAAAATTTATGATCCATAGCCTTATTCATAATGTATCGAACATAATAATGCCAATCTTCAAAGTTCTAGGATTTTTATTGTGTTATTTTCATGTTCGATAAAATATTACTTCATTTTAGGCTATAGCCCCCGTTAATCATTATAAAATTGATAAATTGAAATATAAATTGAATAAATGTGATTAGATTAGTGAAACATTCACCCTTAGTACGTCCCTGCTTATTACTCTTTGAGCAAATTGCCACACTTCACTTCTGCTGCAGCAACGTTTCGGATATGTTGCAACAAAGTTGAACATACATATCGAACACCCCAATTTGTGTAACGTCGTGGTAACATAATGGAAACATAACATTTTATTTGTCTAAAGAACTGTCAAACGAAAAAATGTTCTCGTAATTGATGAACTGCGTTTGTCAGGTGTGTTCTAAGCATAGCAGAATAAAACTTCTGGATTGCGGATGGTTCTTGGTGAGTGGTTCCCCTCCTTCTTGTAAAAAAGCAAGTGGGGTGAGGAACCGGGCGCGGGTACCGTCAGCCCAACGCTGGATTCGGCTTTTCCGCACCCCAAAGAGGATGTTGTGTTGGGTGGTGGATCACCTACTGCCGGTCGGAACCGGGAAAGAGTCTCGCTAGGAATAAGGATAAGCAAGGCTGCCCACCGGCGGGAAGCTCAGTGGCTACGGGTAGGCGGCTCGGGATACCCAAGTACGCTTCCCGTGTGTGTGTGCAAAGTTCCGATTTGTATTCAACTGCCGAGTTTTGGAGGTCATCCTGAAAATCACACGGATTATTTTTTGACTGCTTCGGGAAATCCTCCTCATAATAAATAGCAGAATCATTTTATCAATACTGAAAACGATGTTGGCCGATTTATCATAGTCTCATTAAGAATTTTTAGGACGAACTGCATGAAATCGATTTCTTTCGCTGAAGTTGTGTTTATATTTACAATGAGCCAAGCAATTAGCTTTATCAAGGAAACATTGCTGCAACATATTCGAAACATTCGCTGCTCAACATGAAGTATGTTTTTTGTTTGTTTCAACATTGATGCAATAATGTCACCAAAACGTTGCATAAATAAACCAAATCAAATTGTTGCCTCAGCAAATAATGGTAACTATTTCATTAAGAACTATGTTTCGATGTTACATTTTCGCGAATTGCAACATTGTTGCTCCTTTGTTGTAACTTAATTGGACTTAGACGTTTTTAGCATGTTGCGCGATGCTGCTTGGGTATTAGTCTGTTATTACAATAACAATCCAATAACAAAAAAATCATAACGGCGAATAACAAAACTTGTTATAAATAACATAAAATGTTATTGGTCTAGTATTTTCAAATATCAAAAAATGTTATTCCAAAGTTATTACCGTCTGCTCGGGCTGAAATTTTGTTGGTCGGTGTAATTATTAATATTTTTCAAATTAGTTCTTAAAATAACAAAAATGAAAAAAAGGAATTGTTCGAAAAATAACTTAGAATTTTAGTTCTCTGTTTTAACAATAAGAACCCAAAAACAACAAAATCATTAACATCATACAACAAAAGTTGTTCAAAAAAATCTAACCATCCAAATTAACGGTCTCTATTGCAAGTTTCTGCTCGAACCTAGGAGTCCGAAGGCTAGAATGGGGACGCAGTAGAAGGAAATAACTTGGGAATAACACATTTGGATATTTGAAAATTATAGGCCAATATCATTTTGTTATTTATATGTTATTTATAACATGGTTTGTTATTCGTCGTTATTAGTTTTTTGTTATTGTTATAGCAGACAAATAACGGTTTTAGTTATTCTTCGAAAAAATCTTTTTTGTTATTTTAGCAACTAATTCTATCATCCCAATAACAGTTGGAGGTATTCTTCCAAAACAAAAATGTTGTTCCCAAGTTGTTTTTGCTTTCAACCCACATCAGACCAATAACAAATTTTGTTATGAAAACATTAACTGTTATTAACCCCTTATGCAAAAGTTGATTTTTCAAGAAGATTCCATTACACTTTCAATTATATTAACAGTATTTGTTATTGAAATGGCATACATTTTCTTATTACCGTCTGCCCGGGTTTTGAAGAAATTTACTATTTACAATCACATTTAAACGTGTCGAATGAATTCAACAAAATAGATCAAGGGTGCTCAAAGTTTTTGAATGGCGGGCCAAATTTGAAGCACAAATAAGTTTGCAGGCCTAATGTGAAAATGACTGACTTGAAAAAAAATTACGTTATTTCAATCAATAAAACAGAGAAGTACATCAATCAGTTGAAGTTCTGCAATTTTATTTGCCTTTTTAAATTTTTATCATTATATTAGGAACAGAAATGTTTTTTTTTCCAAAGGATTTGTCGAAAAAAGCTTTAAATCCAATTGGATTAAATTTATTTAAATCAAAAATCTTAAACATATTATTCAAAAGCTCATTACTGCAATTTTTAAGCTTCAACGAAAATTGAAATCAGGTTAGGCCGCTGCTAATATTTTTGTTAGAAGTTTATATGTCACGGTTTGGTCAAGGTTGAGCATTTTGTTGTTGAATGCTGAAGGCAAAGTTTTTTTTTCGAAAGGATGATACAAACTTAAAAAAAATGCATAATTATAATTTTAAATAAAGTGCAACTTTAATAAAAAATCGTGCAAAAGAACTTTTCAAAAATGATCCCTCCGTTTATAATATTTTTTAAATAAATTTTGGTCTGCCAAAATCAGATGTCAGTTAATCAGATAAGTAACCCAAATGCCATAATTTCGAATCCCGAAGCTGAAGAATTATAAGTAAAAAAAAGTCTATACAATATGGTGCGTTATATAAAAAAAATAACTATTTAAAAAAAATATTTTATTTTTTTATATGCTATTTTTACAGTTTTCTACTTTAGTCAAATTTGAACGTTTTATAACTCTTTTCATAAAATGTTTGATCAAAAGTTTGGTCATATTTTCAATTACACACATCAATTTTCAATAAAATAGATTACTTAAAAAAAATCTTTAGATCAAAGTATGTATAAATTATTCGTTTTATATTTACAAATAATAGGTTCACAAAAAGCTCTAACCAAACATTAATTTGTTAAAATTACAAAATCACTTTGCAGATGGTTCAAAGAGCCATTTTACGGGCCACAAAAAATCACCTCGCGGGCCACGTTTGGCCTTCGGGCCATACTTTGGTCACCCATGAGATAGATCTTTGAAATAAAAATTTGTTTTGTATAATCTGGACAAGTCTTTAGTTTTACATTGAATAAACTAAAAAGGTTCACAAAACGCATAAAGATGGGTCAAAGGGCCATTTTACAAAATCACTCAATATCCAAAATGGGTCCGCAGGCCATCAAAAATCAGGAGGTGATTTGGCCATAATTTGGTCACCCCTGTAATAGATTTATTATTAATTACCTCTAAATAATACTTACCGGATTGCACAATGTAAACCAATACTTCAGGTAGATCTTACATATAAAAATGCACAGTTTTTGATAGTGGTCCATCAACTCCTCACTGAAATCGTCAATGTGCTTGAAGTGCGGATGAAGCATCCAGATCTTGAGCACGTAGAGTGCACGACTCATCCATCTCGCCCTGCTGATTGAACCCGCTTTCCGGAAGGCGATCTTTGTGGTTTTGTAACCCAAGAATATGAGAGCAAGCTCCAGAAATTCTCGGTAATCGCCTCTGAGTTGATTCTGGGCCAATTGTTCGAGGCAAAAATTGATCGTATCTTGCCTCCACGGAGATGTAATTTGTGCGAGTTCGTCAAAATCCAGTACTGTCCTTGGTTCCATAGGGTCTCCCGCATCCCGTTTCGCGTTGAATTCGTTTTGGAAGCGTTTGAAATTGTCCAATTTATCCGAAATCGAACTATCACCGAGGATTTCAAAAACGTGTTTAAAAACAACCTCGGCAACGTGTCTGCGGCAGGCAAATGCGAGAAGCTTCTTTCCAAGAAGTTTGGGTAGCAACGTAATCACTCCACCATGGACGCCCGTATTGCTACTTGTGGTGTCAAATACCATGGCGCTCAAAAATCTTGTGAGGTTCCATTCACGGATCTCATCGGCAACGGCTTTTGCCTCAACTACAGCCTTCCCACTGGACAATGTTGGCACCGCGAGTAGTTTAGAAACACCTTCACCCGTGACAATTATCGGTAAACGGTTTTCTTTCCTTTGAGTGATATTATTGGGAATAAGTTTACCATCCCAATGAACTGTGAGGCGGACGTCTGGTCGAAAACTGTCTTTAATCTACATAAACCATGAAAGAAATAGAAATTGACATGTAAAAAACTGATTCAGTAAGGCCAAGTTTTTTCCTATCAGTTTTTTTAAGTAAGTTATTGGAAAAAACGTAGTGGCCTTACGTAACAGATGATTCGATAACAATTTCTGCAAAGTTTATTGTTGTGCACTTGAATGACTAACCTAAAGGGTGATTTGATATACCTTGATTTGATAAAATGTTGAAGTACATTACATTACAGACTATTGTCGATTAAAAAAAAAGGTTTGATTGATGACATTCATAAACAACAAAAATAAGAAAATTAAATACTTTTAACCAACAATTGATGAGTTTACCCATTACAAAAATAAGCTTTTATCTAAAAAAATCTTTCAAAAAATACAATTTATTAAATTTTTGTATCAAAACTCGAACTGAAAAATAGTTCTCATTTAATTATATTATAAATGAACAAATTTTTAAACATAAATTGTAAGAAAACACAACATAACAAGTTTTGTTTACTGTAAAGATGTTTTTTTAAATATAATAAAATATTTTAGTTTTTGGTTCAGATGATTGATTCAATTATTTACATTCAATTATTTAATTACACTATTTTCTCAATGCTAAAATTCAAGTAACATTGTAAAGTTATTAACGTTTTCTTTAAGAGAATTATACAAATTATTATGAAAAGCTACTACAACGTATTGAAATAAAAAATCGTTTTTATTTTTAATATTTATCTCAAAATTTAAATATTAACACGTAAACTCCCAAACTCGAGAAAAACAAGGGAATTTTCAGACAAATTCCCCCTTTTTCTCGGACTTGTGAGTTTAGGTGTCAAGTAGCGAGAGTATAAGAGATAGCTACACAGTGTTAAAAGAGGCCAATTCATTGTTTTTTTTTTAAGTTTTGAATTGGTTGATTTTTTTGGAATACTTGCTCTTTGATAAAAAAGCCATTTTATATATTTACAGTCCAGACTCGATTATCCGAGGGTTTGGTTGCGAGCTCCAGTCGGCAAAGATTTGCTCGGGGATGAGTGAGTGATTTCTGATCTTTGAACCGAAAATCAGGACCCTTGGTTGAAGGTATTGTTGAGGACTATTGAGAAAATAATAAGTACACGGAAAAAAATTGCCGATTTTTTTATTAACTTTTTTTCACAAAAACTCAATTTCCCAAAATACGTATATTTTTATTTTCGAGATTTTTTGATACAGTGTAGGGGACAAAAATCCGCAACTTTTGAGTAATAAAAAAGTATGGTCAAAAAATCTGCCGATGATTATGAATCTGTCGATGGTTATGATTTTTTGAAAATTAGTGATTCATTTGGTGGCTATATTCCGAAAACAGGGCCTTCATCGAAAAAATCTGTTAAGTATTTTTCGATTGCAAATTCAATTGTACATAAAAAATTAGGCCAATTTTTTCGATTTTTTCCAAAAATCACTATAGTTTTTTCAAAAAATCATAATTCGGCGGAAGATTTTTTGACCATACTTCTTTGTGGCTCCAAAGTTGCGGATTTTTGTCCCCTAAAACATATCAAAAAATCTCGAAAATCAATAAAATACGTATTTTGGGAAATTAAGTTTATGTAAAAAGAGTTAATAAAAAAATAGGCATTTTTTTTCCCGTGTAACTATTTTTTTCTCAATGGTCCTCAACAATTCCTACAACTCTTTAAATATTGTATGGAGACTTGTAGGGATGAACCAATGACTCATAATAGCTTCTTTGGTCATAGGGAAGGGCCCCACAAAGTTTTAGCCAAATAAGAAAATACAAATAAAATCAATTTCCGGTTTTGATAGCGAATTGCTTTACGGCAATTTTGGCCATCATCTGGGATTTAAAAATTCCTAAACTCTTTTGAGTAGTTTAGTTTTAATAAAAATAAGACTACAGAAAATATATTTTTTGTGATTTGATTATCGGAAGTGAAATTTTACCAAGGCTTTCGGATAATCGAGTCTGGACTACGGCGCTCAATTTCCCGGGTTTTGAATTTCTTGGGAGACGGAAAACATATTTTTGGAATTCCTTGAATTCCCGGGATACTGGAAAATTATTGAAACAGTCATAAAATGTATGTTTCATTCTATTTGTTATTTTTTAACAAGCCTTAAAATCATCTATTGATAATCAACACTCCAACCTAAACAAAGATGACAGTTTTTAGATAGTTTAAAAGAAATTAAAAATTGTATTTTATTATTATGTTTCTCATTTTTTTTATTTCACATTACTAGAAAAGCGTGAAAAAATTCTTTGAAAATGTCTAAAAAAGAAACAAGAAGCAACATAAAATAAAATGATTCAAGTAAATGTAAGAAAAGTTTTGAATTTTATATGATTTTTTTTTGAAGTTTTATATAAAACATATTTTACAAATTTTCTTTATATTACTACCGCCAACTGGGGAAAATGACTCAATTTAAAATTAAATTAATTCGAAATATAAGTATAAGGACTCCAACATATAAACTTTGCAAATCAATTAATAAAATGATATTTACCTCCTTAGCCATTTCCTTGATGCGTGCTTGTCGTGTCAATCTGATCGTATTATGATTAATTGCGTATGCTTGTTCGCTGTCTTCCTTCAGATGGTGATCTTGTATGAGTGCTTTAAATATAATGGAAGCGTTCCTGTTTGAGGTCCCGGTTCTGGTGAGTGCAGCTGCTACATTTGGGGTCACTATGTTCGTTTTACGATGTGGGTGTTCATTTGACCTTGGCGATTTTGGTTTGCTGATACCAGGCGTGTTAGTTAGAGCTTCAGCCTGACTTTCCAGGAATTGTCTCTTTCGTGGTGCCTTGTCCTTTAAAAGTTAAATTTATTATAAGTTGTTCAGTATGAAATGAAAAAAAAAATATATGACATTAATTTTGAATGTTATTCTACAGAGAGACAAGAAAAAACAGTTTAAGTTGATTTAACTTAAGAGCGTGTACTTTTATAATAACAAGATTCGCGCTTTAATCTAATTTAGAAAAGTTTCAAATTAAGAAGTAGTTTAGCATATTTGATTTAGAGTATTAATCGTCAAATAAACTAAAAACAAAAAATACCTTTTCCTGAGAACATTCTCTGATCATGTCAAACTTTTTATCCAACTTCTTCTGAAACTCAAATCGTTGCTTTAAACATGTTTCGGATTTTCTTGTTTGATTTCGCTGCAAAGCTGTTTAAAATAACATTATTTTTCGGATAAGTTTTTCGTTTATCGTATCTTACATCGCAGTCCGGAGTGGGCTTTTCTGATTTCACGTGTGATGTAGGGCTTAGCCTTGAATTCATATCCGGGAAATTGCATCGCCATCAACATGTCAGCAACTCGCGTGATGCAATCATTTATTTGCAGTTTATATTCAAACTTCCACCAAAACAACACTTGCAATACTTCGCGCACCGATGGAACAACACTTGGTCTCAAACATTTCTTGATGGGTCCAACGAACGCCACATCACAGTCTGAACGTAGTGTTTTTAGTTTCTTCTTTCGCTTGCGATTCATTTTGTGAACTGATTCAAGATTTTTTCAACTATTTTAAAATGATAACAACAATCGAAATCACCGAAAACTGACAGGCATCATCTTGTTTACCTTTTGTGTCACAAATACTAACAAAATTCGTGAAAAATAGCATCAGAAATTAAGTGTATTAGTTGCATCATCGAAATGTACAAAGCACGCTTACTTTGGGGGTGGTATGGGTTAGTTGTATTACGGGCACAGTATTTTTTACCAATCCCACCCAAATTTTAAACCGGCAAGATATTTTGATCCCTAAAATACTAAAACCAACCAACCTCCACCCCTTTCGGTCAATACCTTCTTGGCTCAGTTAAAAGCTGGCGCTAAAAAGTTAAACACTCGTGTGAGTTTCTGTGTTGTGTAATAAAGTAGATTATTTATGGCAAAACATGAAATAAAATGAACTTTTTTTTAAATATATTTTTTTATTATTCGCTCTACACATTGCCTTGGTATTCTCGATTGCGAGATTCCTACTCGAAGCTAGGTGTCCGAAGGCTTGATTGTTGAGGCAATTGCAAACCTCTTTTTACACCTTAGCTTCCATTCACCCCGGGATTCGAACTGACGACCTTTGGATTGTTAGTCCAAATGACTACCAGCGACTCCACCGAGGCAGGACCCAGGGAGACGACTCCTACACCTGGACTAAGCCAACGACCTAACCTCTTTGGTTAAATCGGGGCCAACATTTACTTCCCCGATCGAACCCAGGCCAACACACTGTAGTGGAGTCGCTGCGTTTAACCCACTAATGGAAAGTTACATAAAATATTGCTCGTGATAACTTTGACCATCAGGAAAACTAGGGTTGAGTTGTGACCTTGTGGTGGAGTCTCCCTTTTGTCACAACAATTGATATTTGTTTAAAATAAGTTTCTCGACGACTTTGTAGAACACAGCAATGCTCTAACTAGCGAACAAAAAAAGTTAGGGTTGAGTTGACACCTTGTGGTGGGGTCACCATGTTACCCCAATAATTGATATTTGCTTAAAATTATTTCCTCGACAACTTTGCCGAACACACCACTGCTCTAAATGGCCAACATAAATAGTTAGGGTTGAGTTGACACCCTGTAGTGATGTCACCCTGTACATGTAATATTTTTAAAAGATAGCCCTGTATGTAAACAACTTTCCCGAAGACACCATTAAGCTAGGATACACTTAGAACGAGTTAGAAATATATTTCGTACTCACAGTCCGTGAATGTACTGCCAGTGTTGTCAGAAAATATTATTTTCAGAATTTATTTTTGAAGAGCACTTTTGAAAATGCTATATCTTTTTTCAGAAGAGAGATAGGACCATACTTTCTTCGGGAAAGTTTTAGAGGACAATCAGGGCTACACTCCTACGGTATTGGTTTTAAAATTCAGTGAACCCTGAAAATTATAAAAATCAAAATACAAAAAAGTTGGTTTTCCCATACTAAATCCCATACAAAATTGAATCGCTTTGCGCAAAGTGTGGGCTGAACCAATCGCTCCCAAATTTTGGGGGGTTGTTCAGGGACCCAAAAGGGACCGAAAAAACTTTGTTCTGGGTTGATTTGATCAATTTGAAAATTTCCCATATAACGACGAGCCAGTCTAATGTGTGTGAAAGAGCACCAACATATTCTTCTCTTTTGAGTGTTGCTCGGGGATGGGCCAGCATTATATGTGTTGGTGAGAACTGCAGATCGCTGAAATGTTTACACGCGGGCAAAAATAATCTACGGGCTTGCTGCAAAAAAAAAGTAATAAAATGTCACATTTTCTGCAGCAAATCCACTGTTGCAGATTTTGAGCTATATTTTTCCTTTGGGTGTACCTGTCAAAATTCCTAGCCTCAAAATTTTGCCGCGAGTTGCTTTTTTCCTCTATTTTGGTGGAGCTATTCTCTCGGCTTTCTACTGTGGGTGTAGCAAAAAATCAAACTATCTTTATATTCACCATTGCAACAAAATCTTGATTGGTGAGGAAGAAAACGGTATTGAAGCTTTTTTCCCATACAATGCTAGACTTGATGTGGAAATAATGACAGCAAATGAAGCAGTATTTGTGTGTGATTAAGGTAGGAAAAAAGGAGGAAAATTTTCTTGTCTTATAGATAAAAGACATTAAAAAAACACTTAAATTAAACATTTAATTTCAGATCAATCTAGTGAAGCATATCAATCATCACAGCCAATTCAATGGTAATTTACTTGAAAATCCGCAGCATGAACTTTTAAAACATCGCATTACCTGGCAATTTCAATAAAACGTGATTTTAATATTCCCAGTAATTATTTGCCCGGAAAAGGTGCATTCATGTGCATCACAATCAGATACTCGGTTTGGAACATTTCGATATTAACTGTTTACCCCCCCCCCCCCCCCCCCCCACATTAACATTATTGTGGCCATGACGGGTACAATATCTTGTGTGGGTGGATTTAATGAATCCTGCAGGTGACAGTTTCCCACAGCCAAATAACGATACTGAAACAATTTCCGATAAATCAATTGTGGAAAGCGGTAGGAACTCGCACGGTGTGTTGGGTGACAAAAAGTTAAAATTGTTGATAAAAATGTGTGGATGAAAGATATTCTTTTAATTTTTAAAAATAAATTCTGTATTTAAAGTATTTGCATAGTTTGATAAACTCCTCATCTAAGATTATCTGTAATAACATGAACGTTTTTGACTCAATGCTGCACAGCAGCTTACCATGGTCTATGAGTCCATGAACACGTGTTTTAATTAACCCCTCACCCCCTTCCCTTCAACCTGCACACAAATTTTCAAACAGCTTAAATCCTCCCACGGCCTACTCATTGATGGTTACCTTCCAATAATTTTCCACACAAAGCAACCTCTGGCAATGCATTCATGCTCGATTTGTCCGATTGATGCCGTTGATTTGAAAAACCCTTTACCAGTGCATTATCGGGCATACATTCAACGGAAATGGACTGTGGACTGGCTTGCCACGGGCACTTTCCACGAAATTGAATATGAAAGGGAGCCGCGGGTAGGTTTTGCTGCTTCATAAGAAGGTTTTTCATCGCTTTGTTTTATTTTTCAAAATTTTTACATTTGCCGGGTCGATTTGTTTCTCGTAAACATACACATTGAGGTTCATTCAAATACGAAGTAACATAAAATTTTGCTTCTCGCTCACGTAACAAATCTTCGGTTAATTAAAATTTCAATGCACTGAATGTTACAAATATGTAAATTAACTTATTTTTTTAAACTTTGTCCGATGACAGTACAACTGTACAGCTTCAACTAACAATAGCATAGCATAGCATAGCATAGCATAGCATAGCATTTGTTGCAATTCTCTATGAAATCAGCCTTTTTTTTATTTTAATTTTTTTTTTTAATCCTGCTGAAACTTTTTTGGTGCCTTCGTTTTAGCCATTTTTCATCATAAGTTTGTCCATATAATTTTCCATACAAATTTGGAAGCTGTCCATACAAAAATGATGTATAAAAATTCAAAAATCTGTATCTTTTGAAGGAATTTTTTGATCGATTTGGTGTCTAAGGCATAGTAATAGGTATGGATAAGCACCGCACTGAAAAAAAAATTATACATGGTAAAAAAATTGATTATTTTTTATTTCACTTTTTGTCACTAAAACTTGATTTGACAAAAACACTTTTTTATTTTTTTTAAGTTTTCAAACGGTATTTTTTCAAAAATTTCCAGAACGGGCAAAAAATCTTTGACCGAGTTATGATTTTTTGAATCAACACTGATTTTAAAAAAAAAAATCGAAATTTTGGTCGGAAAAAAATTTCAACTTCATTTTTGTTGTTGTTGTTGTTAATTTCTTTATTTCCGGCAGCTTTAACCTTTCGGTCATTCGCTTCCCCAACTTCATTTTTGGATTAGGTAACTTTTTTTTTGAAAATAGTCGACTTTTGAAAAATATATTTTTGAAGAGCTAAGAAAATTCTCTATATTTTGCCCTTAGTTGCTGAGATATTGCCATGCAAAGGTTTAAAAACAGTAAAATTGATGTTTTCTAAGTCTCACCCAAACAACCCAACATTTTCAAATGTCGATATCTCAACAACTGACAAAACATTCGTGAAATTTTCCGATCTTTTCGAAAACATTATTTTCAGTTTTTTAATCAAGACTTACATTTCAAAATAGCGCAATATTTAATGTGTGGCCCTTTTGAAATGTGACTCTTGATTAAAAAAAATTAAAATAATGTTTTCGAAAAGATCGAAAAATTTTACGAATGTTTCATATTTAAACATGAGTAATTCTCGCTGAAAGTGGACCACTATTTACACAAGGTGCTCAAAAATCAAAAGCAATGTACTTTTCCAATAGCCCCCACCAAGTTATGAATGAAACCATGTTTGGTTGGTTAAATTTGTCCTCACCTCGGCGCCACGAAGCTAACACATTTTTTTAAATTGGTAATTTTGTGACTTAGACGCGTCCACAAAATTGCTCATAACTTTGCAAAACTTCAACGAACCCTTGATGTTTAGGGGTGTTTTGGAAAGGAAATGAGCAGAGCTTTCGAATGAACTTGTCAGAAAAATACCGTTCCATACATTTTTTAGCCACAAAACACCAATGTATTTTTAAAAGTCATTTTTGAAGGCCGGCGCCCCGCTTTATCGAAAAACTGACAAATCCATTCGAAAGCTGAGACGATTTCAGATACAGGACCAATAAATCTTAGGTGTATGTTCCTCCTATCTTTTTTAATCTAATTTTGATTCTGCGAGCGCAGCGCTCCGTTCGCATTTCGGGTATCCAAAATGTTGCAATTTGCTTGCCCCATTTTAAGGTTTTGTCAAAAAATACAGGTGCTCACTTTTTAAATGATAGTTTATTGTCCAAGGATCAAAATGCACTTTCGATAATTGACCAATATTTATGTTTTTGGGTTCTTCCAGGCAATTTAACGTCGAAACATTTTTTTTTTTTACTTTTTTTTTGTAAAATGCTCACTTACAACTGGGTGGACTTTTTTTTCAGTAGAAATAATGAATGTAGCATGTAGGAAATTTCACCACGGAAATTTTTCTCTAAGAGAAAACGTAATTTTGATACTCCATTGCCAAGATATTTTAGTTTAAGTGAGAAAAAAAGTGCCAATTTTACAAATTTCCCAGAATTTACAAGCACGGTCTATTATTTACATGCGGCATATGATTTGGAGGCCAGAGTATGGTTTCTTATAGTTATTTAAGTCGCTCAATTCGGATCTGTTTTGAGAGGCCTCGTGGCGCGGTGGTTAGCGGCTTCGGCTGCCGATCCCTAAGTGGCTATGGGGAATACACGCAAATAATATTTGAGCGTGGCTAAAATATCACTGTTCACTGCTTATCTAAATTTTGATTCCAGATCCGAATTGAGCGTCCAAAATAACTATAAGAAACCATACTCTGGCCTCCAAATCATATGCCGCATGTAAATAATAGACCGTGCTTGTAAATTCTGAGAAATTTGTAAAATTGGCACTTTTTTTCTCACTTAAACTAAAATATCTTGGCAATGGAGTATCAAAATTACGTTTTCTTTTAGAGAAAAATTTCCGTGGTGAAATTCCTACATGCTACATTCATTATTTCTACTGAAAAAAAGTCCACCCAGTTGTAAGTGAGCATTTTACAAAAAAAAGTAAAAAAAAAAATGTTTCGACATTAAATTGCCTAGAAGAACCCAAAAACATAAATATTGGTCAATTATCGAAAGTGCATTTTGATCCTTGGACAATAAACTATCATTTAAAAAGTGAGCACCTATATTTTTTGACAAAACCTTAAAATGGGGCAAGCAAATTGCAACATTTTGGATACCCGAAATGCGAACGGAGCGCTGCCCTCGCAGAATCAAAATTAGATTAAAAAAGATAGGAGGAACATACACCTTAGATTTATTGGTCCTTTATGTGAAATCGTCTCAGCTTTCGAATGGATTTGTCAGTTTTTCGATAAAGCGGGGCGCCGGCCTTCAAAAATGACTTTTAAAAATACATTGGTGTTTTGTGGCTAAAAAATGTATGGAACGGTATTTTTCTGAAAAGTGCATTCGAAAGCTCTGCTCATTTCCTTTCCAAAACACACCTAAACATCAAGGGTTCGTTGAAGTTTTGCAAAGTTATGAGCAATTTTGTGGACGCGTCTAAGTCACAAAATTACCAATTTAAAAAAATGTGTTAGCTTCGTGGCGCCGAGGTGAGGACAAATTTAACCAACCAAACATGGTTTCATTCATAACTTGGTGGGGGCTATTGGAAAAGTACATTGCTTTTGATTTTTGAGCACCTTGTGTAAATAGTGGTCCACTTTCAGCGAGAATTACTCACATAGAAAATCTGACCATTAGTTGCTGAGATATCGACATTAGAACATGGTGGGTTTTTTGAGTGAGATTTAGAAAACATCAATTTCCCTGTTTTTAAATCTTTGCATGGCAATATCTCAGCAACTAAGGGTCGTATCAACAAAGTTCAAAAAAGCAAAAAAAAGAGAATTTTCTCAGCTTTTCAAATTTTCAAATATTTTTTTCAAAGGTGGGCAAACATGGGCACTTATTCTAAAAAATGAATAACTGCGACTATTTTGTTAACAGTTACCTAAAAATGGCTATAACTTGAGAACGGTGCACTTTGTCAAAACTTCACTAAAGTACTTTTTGATTGCAAATTTGATTTTACATCCAAACATTATTTTTATTTGAAAAAATCAGTATTGATTCAAAAACTCGGTAACTCGGTAAAAGATTTTTTGCCCGTTCTGGAAATTTCTGAAAGGTTGGCATTTCCTGCCCTTGAAACATATCAGAAAAAAAAGGGAAATAAAAAATCAGTGTAGTCCTTATCCATACCTACAACTTTGCCGAAGACACCAAATCGATCAAAAAATTCCTGCAAAAGATACAGATTTTTGAATTTTCATATATCATTTTTGTATGGACAGCTGCCAAATTTGTATGGAAAATTATATGGACAAACTAATGATGCAAAACGGCTTCTTTAGGCATACCGAAGGCACCAATAAAGTTTCAGCCAGATTAAAAAATACAAAAAAGAAACAAATTACCAAAATCTCAGAGAACTGCTCACGTACCTGTAGTAGAGTGTAACAAAAATGACTTTTTGCCGGGCATTCAGGGGTTTGTTCCGGCGGGCATACTGAGCCCAAATCCCAAATATTCGGTCCCAGCAAAATCAAATGGCGTCGCGGGCGTCGCGAGGTGCGACGCATATCTTTTTTGCCGGGGCCGATTTTTCGAAAAAATGCCAAACTTTGAAGGTCTGAACCGATCTCCAGGATGCTCCAAACTTCAATGTTATATATACCGAAAGATGCGCAAGGATCTGGCCTACACGCCAGTGATGTTTTTGGTAAACGCATTTGTGGCCAAAATACCTCAAAAAATGACATTTTCGAAAAAATCTTTTTTTACGGGTTAAATCCCATTTAAAATTGAAGGGCTGAGCGCCAGCTCCTGATATGTCCAATCAAGCTCATATTTGGGATTTGGGCTCAGTATGCCCACCGGAACAAACCCCTGAATGCCCGCCAAAAAGTCATTTTTGTTACATCCTAACCTGTAGTTGCTACTGGCAGGATATTCAGAAGTAGAAAACGAGGTTGTATTTAAGATCTTGGATTTTTTCGAAGTAGAATAAAGTTAAACAGCTCATTTAACAGAAAACAAGCATTTGAAAAATATATTCTAGTATCATTTTTTACAAGCTAACTTTAGAGCTAAACTGAGGTACAAATAGTGCAGCATTCAGGCAGCGCAGTCTTGCGTACAACAAAGCATTCTATTAAAACATAGATGTCGATTCGGATCTTTCCGTTTCCTCCGCGTAATGGCACTCTCACTCTCTCCCCCTACCCAAAGTGATTCGACGAGACTTCAATTTCTCCACTGTTGATGTCATCGTCCTGCTGGTACTGTTGCTGCTGCTGCTGCTGTTGTTGCTGCTGCTTGGAAATCTTGGACTGGAACTGCGACAAACCGTGCGGGTCGTGCTGGATCTGGTGCGGGCCGGCCGCGTGGGCCGCAGCCTCGGCAGCGTTCTTGGCCGCTTCCTGGGCAGAGTACGCCGCCTTGTGGGCCGCCTCTTGTGTGGCATCGTAGTCCACCCGGGCGGACTTTAGCTGCTCCTCGACGGATTCGACGCGAGCTTTTGCCGTACCCACCATCTGGCTCTGGGAGGCCAACTCGGCGGCGGCCTCAGCAGCGGCTTGTTGAGCGTGCTCCGACGCGACCTGCAATAATTGGTAGAAAATTAGATGGCCATGCTTTTTCTTTGAGAAATGTCACAATTACCTGCGCATTGTTTAGCGCCGACGTCAGCACCTGCACGTGGTTCAACGCCTGCTGGGCCGAGTGCTGCGCCGCCTTGGCCGCCTTCTTGGCCTGGTGCAGCTGCTGAATTTCGCTCTCCAGCGCCTGATGCGCATCGACGCTTTGCTGTTCCAGCCCCTGCAGCAGCACCTGCTTACCGGCCAGCGCCGCCTGGGCCGTTGCCGCCGCTTGGGACGCAGCCTGGGCCAAAGTGCTTTGCGCTACGTACGCAGCCTGTTTGGCCGCCGCAACCTGGTTGGCCACCGCCGTATTCGCCTGATCCGCCGAGCCCTGCGCAATCGACCGCAACCCGCTGCCGGCACTGTACCCGGACTTGGTTTGGTACAGCTGGCCGGCGCTGGCCCCGTCAAAGTCGTAATCGCCACCGCCGTAGTCCTTCTTCCGGTCCGAGACGGAACGCGCGTGAAGTGCCTCTACCAGGGCGAGAGTAAGAGAGATACCGGCTAGTTAGGCGCGTGATGGGTGAACGAACTGGCCACCACCGAGGGGGAGGACCACTAGGAGGAAGGGGCTAGGTGGTGACCAGCCTGGACCGGAAGTGCACTGTTAATAGTTACCTATGCAAACCAGAAGCACCACCAGCGGAGAGATGCGAATCCGCGGGAGCTGCAGAAGTTTCACCATCCTTGGGCAGAGGTTGGGTTGAATTGCTGGAATTTGAATGAATTTTGAAAAGGATTTAAGTATAAATCATTATATTTTAGGGGGAGGATGATAAAGAAATAGAAAGCTTAACATTGCAAAACAATGCAAAAGTTGAGCATCGTAGTGTAAAAACAACTTAAAATGAAACGGGACGCCAGTAATTGAACAACTACTGTACAACTTAAATCAATTCTCAACAGGCTGCTATCGATACGATCGATGCCATTTCAATAACAAATACTGTTAAAATAACAGAAAGTGTTATGGAATCTTAATGACAAATCAATTTTTGCATAAGGGTTTAATAACAGTTTTTGTTATCATAACAAAATTTGTTATTGGTCTGATATTGGTTGTAAGCCAAAACATCTTTGGAATGACGTTTTTTGTTATGGAAGAATACCGCCAACTGTTATTGGGATGATCGGATTAGTTGTTGAAATAACAAAAAATATCAATAAAGATTTGTTTGCAGAGTAACTGAAAATGTTATTAGTCTGTTATAACAATAACAAACCAATAACAAAAAAATCATAACGACGAATAACAACTCTTGTTATAAATAACAAACAATGTTATTGGCCTAGTATTCTCAAATATCAAAAAATGTTATTCCAAAGTTATTACCGTCTGCTCGGGCAGAAATAACAATATTCATGCCATATCAATAACAAATACTGTAAAAATAACAGAAAATGTTATGGAATCTTCTTAAGAAATCAATTTTTGCATAAGAGTTTAATAACAGTTTATGTTATTATAACAAAATTTGTTATTGGTCTGATAGTGGATGAAAGCCAAACAACTTTGGAAACCCATTTTTTGTTTTGAAAGAAGAATACATCCAACTGTTATTGGGACGATCGGATTAGTTGTTAAAATAACTAAAAATAATAACAAAGATTTGTTCGAAGAGTAACCAAAAATGTTAATAGTCTGTAACAATAACAGTCCAATAACAAAAAATGCATAACGATGAATAACAAATTCTGTTATTAATAACATAAAATGTTATTGGCCAAGTATTTTCAAATATCAAAAAATGTGATTCCCAAGTTATTGCCGTCTGCTCGGGTTGGTTTTTGCTATAATTTTCATTATTCTATAGATAGATGAGTTAAAAAACATTAAAAATATATTTTTTATCACAATTTCAGCAATAAGCGTGGTCGGGGTAAAATGCTTCGATACTCCTTTGTAAAAACAGCTATAGTCTCAACCTTTAAATGAAAAAAGTGTTTTGAAATACATTTTGCACTAGTTAGTTGTTTTTCCATAATTAGTTTTCAAAAATTATAAGATTTTACGAAAATTAAAATTTTAGCTAAAAACATACTTTTCGCGGTGACGTGAATCGATTTTTTTTATTCAAGAAAAAATTTAGTCAACTCAAACATTCTAAACATGATTCTAAGCGCTGGGGATTGCATTTTAAATTCATTCAGCTGGTTGAAATTTTGATGTTTGTTGAACAAATATTTGTTTTGCCTCCTGATTTTTTCGACCATTTTTGAAGGGGGGTGACAAAAATTTAAAAAAAAATATTTGTACCATCCTTAAATAAAAATGAAACATTGAAATTACAGGTCATGCCCTCATCATTCCAAAGTTAACATTGTTTAAAAATGCATTATAAACAAGTACAGTTGTTTAATATTCATTAATATTGAAAATATATAAGTTTTCGCAAATCGCAAATATTCAAAAAAAATATCTTTAGAAGAGATTTCCTGATCATTTTGGCAAAGTTTAAGGCTATTACTAGGACTTTTCGGAAAAACTAGATACACGGAAAAAAAATTAACTTATTTTTTTAAATTACTTTTCATCCCAAAAATGTAGTTTATGCAACAAGTTGCAAAAAGATGATTTTTTTAGCTTGAGTCGTACATTTATCTAACGAGGTTTTCCGCGTTGGATAAATACGACGAGTGCTGAAAAAATAAAATTTTGCAACAAGTTCCACAACATATTTTACAATTCCAAAAAACACCCTTTGAATGGAATTATAAGTTAAATTTCCATATACTTAGCCAATCCAAAGTTTAAATCAAAACAATTTTGAAAAGTATTACTTTTTAAAACTAAGTATTACTTTTTTTTAACTAAGCAGCATACATTTCAGTGCTGAAAAGTAGAATTTTTCAGCACTTGTATCGAAAAGTATCACTTTTCGAAACTTTTACTTTTAGTAGAGAAAAGAAGGCTTTTTCGTCATGCGAGGATTAATGAATTTTACCCCCTTCGTTTTTTATAATTTTTTTTTATATTTTTTAGTAGACAAAAAGTGCCAACCCATGAAATAAAAAAAAAGGAAAGTAAGTCAGTAGGAATGATGCAAAATATAAGGTAAAATTTTCCTCCATACCAAAACTACAAAAGTAAAAAATAGATTATTTTGTTAAACTCTATAGAAAACAGCTCCAAACCAAAATTTCACTTCCAAATATTTAAAAAATGTTTAAATATTGTTAAAAATTATCATCTACGCAGGATTGAGAAAATGTCTTTTCTTTGTTTCGATTTTGGGCCTACTTAGCAGAACGCATTTTTAATTTGATTTAATCTCAAAGGTTGCTCTATACACAGCAAAAAATCCGATGGTAAAATCGCATGCAAAAGCATGCACATCACCTTCGTCACAATAGACACTGCATGTACAATTTTTGCAAACACAAAAAAAAGCACCAAGCACCAACAGTCAGGACTGGCGCCTTAGCCCACTCGACCATCAGACCGATGGAAAGCTGAAACGCATACATGGGATAGACATTTCGATCAAGTAGGTTTCCCATACTGATGGGCTACATATTTCAAGGTGTAAAATTACATAAAATTGCATAAAATAATGCAATATTTATTTTACACCCAGACCATTTAAACGCAGCTGAATTACTACTTTTTTTAGCTGTGTAGGCAGTCTGTGTTATTTTACACGAATAATTGTTTTTTTTTTATGCCAAAGCTCGTACATCATCAATTTTTTTGGTAAAAATACCTTATATCGCTGAGCCCAACAAACTAAAAAAAGTTCCTATTTTGTGTACATTGCTCCAAGGATCCGACCTTCATTGAGTGCATAATTGGCAAAGGGAGCGCGTGGTCGTAAAAAAATATTCGGAGTGAAAAGTGATTTTTTGTGTGCCTTTTGTTTCGCATTTTTGTCGTGAATTGTGTGATGCGAGGAGAAGATTACCTTCTGAAAGTGCAGCGTCATCAGTGCATAATTGGCAAAGGGAGCGCGTGGTCGTAAAAAAATATTCGGAGTGAAAAGTGATTTTTTGTGTGCCTTTTGTTTCGCATTTTTGTCGTGAATTGTATGATGCGAGGAGAAGATTACCCTCTGAAAGTGCAGCGTCATCAGTGGATAATTGGCAAAGGGAGCGCGTGGTCGTAAAAAAATATTCGGAGTGAAAAGTGATTTTTGTGATTTTCAAAGCCCTTCCTATATCATCGTTGATCGGAAGGAACGGCGTCGGTTGGATTGTGTTTTAATTTTTTGAATAAGGTTTTATTTTTTTGCGGTGAAAAAGCTATTTCTATAAAATGATCGAAAGACGCACTGACATTTTGGATCGTCAAGTTAATAGTGAAGCAAAAAACTGTGTGTAAGTGATTTTGTGTGTTAACCAGAAAGACCTCCCCATAGCATCGTTGCTCGGAAGGCTCGCCGACGGGTCTGTTATGAAAGTCCTCCCCATAGCGTCGTAGCTCGGGAGGCATCGAAAAGCCAATACCTTATCCTACTAACCCAAAAAATATTAATCACGTGATGCTTGAAGGAGATGCTGTGAATTCAACGGTCTCATGCGGTATCAACAAGTATATAGCGAAAAACTATGTGCTTGATGAGTCTGCAACTTCAACTATCGGACTAACATTCCTCCCTTTCGTTGAACTGCAGGCTTCTTGGGAGGGCGCCGGTATTGACTAATAAAGTAGGGATCTTCAGAGGTTAAACAGTGAACGGATGGTTGGCTCCCACTGATCATTTTTGATTCATTGTTTAACTTCAGCTGATCTGTCAATAACGGAGTAGCAGCTCATTGGCAGTCAACCATGCTCATGCTCATGCTCATGCTCATTGCTCCAAGGATCCGACCTTCATTGTACTTATTTTCAACCCAATGATTGGTTGGCATTTAACCCGTAAATTGGTGCGATTTTGTTTTAGCCAGTTTAGAGCCCCTTAACGATTTTTGTATTTTCCAAAAAACACCTCACGAGCTCATAGTACGTGTTCCAGGGAACAACTTTGCTCAAGAGTGCGAAAAGATTCGTCAACTATTTAAAATGTTACAGAATTTATAATTCCACCGTGCTAGCTTTAACTTCTTCTTCAAGCTCTTTTGGCAGCACTTGCTGCTACTGTAGAAATTATTAAGGCGACGTCGCGACGTTCATGCAACCAAGCAAGCTGATGGTTGCCAGAAGAGCTTGAAGAAAAAGCTGATTTTTCAACGGTGGTGTTATAAATTCTGTAACATTCTTAATATTTAACGGATATTTTAACACTCTTCGGCAAAGTTGTTCCCTGGAACATGAGCTATGAGCTCGTGAGGTTCTTGAAAAATGCAAAAACCGTTAAGGGGCTCTTAAGTGGCAAAAACCAAAACGCACCGATTTTACGGGACAAATCCCATTTAAAATTCAAAATCTAAGCGCCAGGTCCTGCCACAACCAATCAAGCTCTATTTATGAGTTGGGCTGAAATGCCCACAAAATTGACCCATTTTGTTACATCCTACTCAACATAAAGAGTATAATTTTTTGGACCCGATTTGCAAGTAACCATCTTAGTTCTCTATACAAACTCCTGTCCAACTTTTAGAAAAAATTAAAAAGGATGTTTTATTAGAAACCTAAAACTTCATGGGTCATAGTGAATCTTCTTGAATCGCTAACTGTTTTTGAAATTTTGTTTCACGGTGGAACCAATTCTTGTTTGATTTGATTTTTTTTTTTCCTGGTTGGTCATAATTGTTTCAACAGAGTATTATATTATTCTTAAAATGGATTATCTTCTTTTTCAGAAACGTTCTTTTGCAATGTAATTTTCGAATCATAACTTTCACTGTTTTATACAGTATATTCACTAAAAGTCTTCTTCTTAAATGATTCTTCAAATAATATGCAGATTGTTAAAATTTCTTCACTTTTAATTAATTCAACCTTGTCACTCAATCTCACAAACCAAGATAACCGTGTCACCTACATAAGCTAAACTGTTTTCGCCTCTCGATGAGCTTCACAGGCACACCTCACTTTTCACACGTGTGTCACGCAACCGCCGTCCAAAGTTTCAAACCCCCAAAACGTGCAATCTTCTTCGACCGACGATCAGTTCGTGCGCGCGCCAACCGGGACAGATGCAAATGACGACCAGTGACGTCCCGCCGGTTGATTTATATAGAGAAACCGTCGAATTCGCGTCAAAACGCGCGCCAAGATGAGCTTCCGAAAAAAAAAAAAAAACACAGCTCGTCCCTACTCGAAGAATACCACCTCTCCTACTCCATAAATCACCACGTGGTGGGCTAGTGCCAGCGCGGTTTTGGAGATTGACTTTTGCGGTTTTTTCTTCTTCTTCTTTTTTTCGCCTCTTTCTCTAACTCTTCACTTTACCGGGTGATTACGGTGATGATTGGCTCGCTGTGGTTTACAGTGCGATTTTTGAGTTATTTAACAAGAGCACCTGGTGAGGAGCAGAAGCTGGCACAGTGCGCTTATCTTTAGTACCCTCACCACCACCACCAGTTGCAGCCGGAGCACGTTAGGGACGGCACACGGGATACTATCACGTGGTGACTGTGAGCTGAGGTATTGCAGTGTCTGTTGAAAAGTTTTAGAAGTCCATTTAAGAATCATAGATTTAATTTTGTGGCGACACAATATTTTCTAAAATAATGGACAAATGAAATTTCGGTTTACATATGATATGATTTCTTTTAAAATAGCTTTTTTACATTTTAATGTGAAATCAAATTTGCAATTGAAAAGTACTTAACAAAAAAACGGTTAAAGTTAAAGTGTTAAACTCAAATTTGATTTCAACCAATTGAAACCAGTTTTTCGATTTTCAAAAATAGTGTTTGTCTATTTCTATTTTTTGTTTTTTTCGGATAATTCAAAAATTTTCAGGGAAACCTTGAAGATTTGACTGCTCGTTGCTGAAGTACTGCGGATAAAGCTGGAAAAAATGTTATTTGAAGTTTTTGTCGCTCAGCACTGGTCGAGGTCAAAGGAAAGGCAAAAAATAAACAAAATTTCAAATTTCAAGCCAACATTTGAAAAAGGGCGTAAAGTATCACAAAATGCTTTAAACATAATTCATGACAGTAATGCTACAATAAAAAAATTGCAAAAACTCGAAAAAATGGTCGCAAAAAGAAACTTTTTGCGGTACTGTGCATTCGAATTTCTCAAACATTCCAAATATTTAAAAAACGAGTCCAAACATGCATAATATGCTTGTCAAGAACGAAAAATGCATATCAAATTGTTTTCAGTTGATTTGACTTTTTTTTTTATAAAAACTTCGAAGTTTTTTTTAAATTTTATTATTTGCCTCCTGATTTTTCGGGATGTTTTTGAAAGGAGGGGGGGGGGCGGGTGACATAAACTTTGAAAAATATTTGAAACTACCTAAAGATGGTGGTAATATTCATTAGGGTGACATATTTTGTGTAAAAAAATGTGTTATTTAACATCAGAAGCTAGTGATTTTTCATCAGGAAACAATTTTTACACATTTTTTAGGTAAAATTACTCAAAATAGGTAAAATTCAATTATCCAAATTTTCAACATTTCAAAAAAAAAATTTCTGTGTATGCTACTACCAAAATTGGCAGAATAGCAATGAATTTATGAAAATATTTTTTTATTTGATTTCGATGTCTTTTTCGGATCTGTGGTCCCAAAATTTGAAATTCGCAAAAAGTCTAAAAGTGATTGACAATACATAAAAATACGTTAAACCGAATGTTTTTCATAGTTTACAATCAATTGTACAAGTTTTTTTAATATGAATAATTTATAATCGATTTCACAAGTTTTTACAATATAAATTTCAATTTTAGTTTTTTTGCCCCCTCATTTTTTAGAGGGATTTTGAAGGGTGGGAGGGACAAAAACTATACATAAAATTAGCAGTGGCCTAAAAAAAGAAACAAGAAAATTGAAGTTTTCCAATTTTTACCCAGACAGCCAATTTTTACCCAGTTTCATAGACAAATTTATAGGTAGTTTTTAAAACTTTTCGTAAAACATTTTTTTTAGAAATCGAAAAACTGTTTTTGTTTCGCCTAACCTTTTGGCAAACAAACTGGTCACAGAACCTTAAAGGATCTAACAAAAATAAACTAAGATTTAAAAAAAAACTTTTTGGCAAACGTGTTAGTGTACTTTGTGAGAATTTTTGTAAAGAAGACCGAAAAACGCGACTTTCTAAAGGCTTAAAACAAACTTCCAGTGGCCATATTTTGAAAACGGTGCACTTTTTGTAAAAACATGTATCGTCGATCCACGATCGTCGGCCCACGACCGTCGAAAAGGCAGTTGGTCAGGTGCGGGATTACAAATGTAAAAATCTCAAGCCCCCTCACTTCGTCTCATAATCCAGCTGCAGCTTTCTTGACAAACAAACGGAGCACGTGGTCGCATGATGGTAGCATCGAGCAAAAACTAGGGATGATCATGTAATAAAAATTGAAATTAAAAAAAAATATTTTAAACATGGTAAAAAATATGCAAGCATATATTTTTGATGTAGGAGAAAAGATTGAAGATAAAAATTGTTAGCCATATTTTTTTTTAATTGAACTTTTTCACACCAACTGGGCACCTCTAGGCCTATCCACGACCGTTTCCAACGAACGTGAAAAGATGCTAGAAAATCCAGCTATCAGCAAAATTCACATTATTTCACATTAAAAACAGACGTCAAAATTTGTTTTGAATAAGATATCTTTTTTCCCCAAAAAAAAACTCGGCGGCAACGCTTTGTCCGTACATCTCTATGACTCAAATGTTGCGGATTTTTTTTCCTTTAAAAATATTAAAAAACGAATTCTTAGGAATTCATTTTCTGGGAAAAAAAGTTCAATAAAAAATTGGCGAAATTATTGTTCTGTGTACCTATATTCTTCATCAATACCTGCAACTTTGCCGAAGACATCAAATCGATCTGAAAATTTCTCGAAAATATACTGATTTTCGAATATTCACGTACCATTTTTGTATGGACAGCTGAAAAAAATGTATGGGCAGTAGGCCGTCCCAAAAAAAATGAAAAGTTGTCAAATCTTCGGTGCTCACCCCTAGAATGATAGATTAGGATGTCAGGAACAATGTTTTCATACAACAAAAAATTCCCAAAAATGGTTTACAACTCGCGCGCGGAGCTTGAATGAAAAAATTGCATTTTTCGAGTATTTTTCAGAAATGCGAGTAACAATCATACTAAAGTCATTCAAATTTGGTCGCCTTGAGCTTCAAGTTATAGTTTAATGTCCCCTAAACAAATTCCTGTACAGACATAGTCCATAAAAGCTTGTTTTTGGGCATGGCAAGGCGTTTTAGGGAGAAAAAATTGTATTTCTTAGCTAAAAAATTTCAAAAATCACTCCCCAAAACGAGCCAAAAAATTTTGCTGCCAAAACTAATGCATTCAGCTTATAGGAAATTTTACGGAGATCATTTTGCTTTTTTTAACATTCAATTTATGTCCACGCAAAGCCGAGATATTTGCATTTTAGTGAACAAAAAGTGACGAATTTTCAAAATTCTTGGTATATAAGCGTTTTTAGCATAAAACATTGGCTACTATGATTACAAACGGGAAGGCATATATTTTGGAAATTTTTATTTTGCTCGCTCAAAAACGATATTTGTTAATAATATTTCATGAAAAAACATGAGATTTTTTCACAATGTGACGTAAACGACATATTTATAAGTACTGCTCTGTGCTCTTCTCAATATGAACAAATAAAGCTCTAATGGGTAACTTTTTTTGAAAAAAATAGTTTTTTATAAATGAATTTGTTTCATTCAAATGTACATACATAAATAAATCACGTTCACAGCTTGGAGATATGAACTTTAATAAAATTAATTTTGATTTATGATCATTTGTCGTTTACGTCACATTGTGAAAAAATCTCATGTTTTTTCATGAAATATTATTAACAAATATCGTTTTTGAGCGAGCAAAATAAAAATTTCCAAAATATATGCCTTCCCGTTTGTAATCATAGTAGCCAATGTTTTATGCTAAAAACGCTTATATACCAAGAATTTTGAAAATTCGTCACTTTTTGTTCACTAAAATGCAAATATCTCGGCTTTGCGTGGACATAAATTGAATGTTAAAAAAAGCAAAATGATCTCCGTAAAATTTCCTATAAGCTGAATGCATTAGTTTTGGCAGCAAAATTTTTTGGCTCGTTTTGGGGAGTGATTTTTGAAATTTTTCGGCTAAAAAATACAATTTTTTCTCCCTAAAACGCCCTGCCGTGCCCAAACACAAGCTTTTATGGACTATATCTGTACAGGAATTTGTTCAGGGGACATTAAACTATAACTTGAAGCTCAAGGCGACCAAATTTGAATGACTTTAGTATGATTGTTACTCGCATTTCTGAAAAATACTCGAAAAATGCACTTTTTTCATTCAAGCTCCGCGCGCGAGTTGTAAACCATTTTTGGGAATTTTTTGTTGTATGAAAACATTGTTCCTGACATCTTAATCTATCATTCAAGGGGTGAGCACCGAAGATTTGACAACTTTTCATTTTTTTGGGACGGCCTAATGGGCAGGTTCTGTGAACGGAACCCACATATCATAGAAGCATCAAGGGAAAGATCTAAGAAGACGGGGACATACCGTACCAATAGCTTCAAGTTCTAAGGGCATCTCCAGCGCTGGGTTGCAAATCAAATTTGCACCCGGCTCATGAATACCGAGATCAAATTTGCCACCTTGAAAAAACTCCGTCATCCCCACCGCTAGGGTAGCAAATTTGCCACCGAAACAAGCCCACCGCGGGGGGCAAATATGGGTTTTTATCATTTTTTGCTCTCGTTTACCTACAAAATCAATAATTATGTGTTGATTCATGCCTAGAAATGCTAAAAGTTTATTAAACTTTTTAATCCTATTGAAAATTTCAAAGAATTTCATTTTTCGAAAATGTCGAAAGTTAAACAATTTGCTACCCGATTTGATTCCCACCTAATTTGCTCTCGAGTTTGCCCCCGAGTCCCCCACCGCGCGTAGCAAAGCAGGTATCAAATTTGATCTCAAGTTCATCTGTAGAAGAAAAATATGTGTCGGTACCTGTCGGGTACTCATTTTCTGATACCCGACAAGTACCGGCAAGCCGGGGGCAAAGTTTTGAATGCGTGTTTCGGAGATTTTTCTATGTCTGCTCTTGTGGGTGCTTCAAAAATTCAAAAAATTCAAAAATTCTAAAAAAAACCATTCAAAAAATTCAAAAATTCAAAAATTTAAAAATTTAAAAATTTAAAAATTTAAAAATTCAAAAATTCAAAAATTTCAAAAATTCAAAAATTTAAAAATTAAAAAATCAAAAATTTCAAAAATTCAATAAATTAAAAATTCAAAAAGCTAAGATTTCAAAATACAAAAATGCGTTAAAACCTTAAATTTTTAATTTTTTTCTTATTTTTTTTCTAAATTTTTAGTTTTTTTTAACTTTTTTCAATTTTTAATTTTTTTATTTTTTTAATTTTACTTTAACAAAATTTTAATTTAAAAAATTATTATTTTATTTTTAAATTATTTAAGGCCGTTGCAAACATTTTTCAAAGTTTATGTTGCCCCCGCCCCCCTTCAAAATCGGTTCGAAAAATCAGGAGGCAAAAAACATATTTTTTTCAAAAAACTTCCAAATTTTAAAGGAAATTTCCATCCAACTGAAAACAATTAGAAATGCATTTTCCTGCGTTTAAAATCATATTAAGCATGTATGGGTTCGGTCAAAAATATTTTCAATTTTTGTGGAATTCCAATGTACAGCACCGCAAAAAGTATTTTTTCGGCGAAAAAAAAATCTCTCCAATAATTGGATATTTTGAAACTAATGATTGCAAAACAACTGGGCACGTGTGAAATGCATTTTAAAACACTTTTTTCATCCAAATGTTGAGAACATAGCTTGTTATTTCAATTTTATTTTTTCCCCCTTCCCCCCCCTCGACCTGGACCAGAGTCGAGGGACATAAACTACAAAAAATATTTGCAACGGGCTTAATTTTTTTAATCTTTTAATTAAAAAAAAAATTAAATATTTTAATTTTTTTTGAATTTTTTATAGTTAATTTACAATTTTTTTAATTTTTTTAATTTTAAATAATTTTTTTTAAATTCTTTTTAAATTTTTTTGATTTTTTTAAATTTTTTAAATTTTTTTTTAATTTTTTAGAAAATTGAAATTTTTTAAATTTTATAATTTTTTAAAAAAAATTCCGTGCTTGATTCGATTTTTCCGTGCATAATTCCATATGATGCGGTAGCAAACAGGCTGAATACCGGGTAGCAAAGTGAATTCCCGTAGAACTGAGAGCAAATTTGCTACCGCGACAGGTACCGCGATGGGGTTGACGTCGGGTGCAAATTAGCTTTGCTTCGATGTTTGCACCCAGCGCTGGAGATGCACTAATAGATACAATGGTGTGTGGTGTGTAAGGAAATCTTTGGGAAAGGGATAGTTGTATTATATAGTAAATGACCTAGTGACATAATTTTACCACTACGGATATCCCTCGACAGATTGCTTGCTATCGTTATATTTATCGTCTGCAACTTTTTTAGGTTACGGCATTTTCCCTAAAACTTCTTTTTAAAACTCGAGTCGAGTAACAATATGGCAGTGCTATTCTGCAAATCGTATTCTTTCAAAGAGAAAAATATTAACGAGATTTAGGAAAGGTACTGTCTCCCAGTCATAAATACTCAGTCGTGTTGCATATTTTTTAAAAGGTTTTTAAAATATGTATACTCAGTATAAAGCTTCCCACAGCTCAACTAAAATTAAAAAAAGGTCAAGCTGTCGAAAACTTCTTAGCCTGCACTGTTTCTACACGATGTGGTAATGAAGACTGAAAACAAAAATGCATTTGGCAGTGGGTAGCAAGGCGTTATTATCCTATTTTATTGAATGCAGAAGGGCAAAAAAGGTTGCTGTTAATTTTACGGCATACTGACCCTGATAAGCTCTGAACCAGTAGGTTGAATTGATTATGAGTGTGAATGTTTAGTATACAGTTTTGTTTAGGACATGCAATTTAGTATCAATATTTTGAAATGGCATGTGAATGACAAGCAATTTGTAACATTTTTTTTAGCTTATAAAATAGCAACATTTAAATATTACACTGGAGCAAATTTTCCAAAAAGAAACATCATATAAAAGTAAGTGAGTTTGCAAAAAAAAATAATGCTGTTTAACTCTGGCAGCCAAACAAAAATCCTGAAATTTCGCCAGTTATGCAATTGCTCAAGTGCAGATAACCAACTTCGTCTTCATCTCGGTATGAATCGCATCCATTCAAACTTGTTCATACCTGCTATGATAATAACAACAATGCGAAGAATTAAATTCCATTACCGAATCTTCCTCGCGCTCAACTTGCCCATTGTGTGATAAGTACTTTGATTGCTATTGGACCTTTGAGTTTATTATGTGTTTGTTTTTTTCACTGAATCGCTCCATTATTATGATTTATGCTTTTTTCCCGACTGCCCTTTACTAAGAAAGATGCAAACAGCGTTCGCTCACATAATAGCAAAACATGCAACGTTTCAAACCCTTCAAATTGGCGATAAAAGTGAACCATTTATGAGGTCATACGCAAATTGAAAACCTCTTTGGACTAAGTCAAATTTCAATTTCACTCTTTTGCACTCTTAAAAAAGCTGCTGGAAAATAAAGTATGATTTTTTGTGCGTTGTTTTCCACACAACATGCTTGAAAAGCTGTACCTCACATGAACACCACACATTTTTTTTACTGTGAGTGGTTATGCTCTCAACTCTTTCTCCGCGCACATTAAAACTTTTTCCTCTTCTTCTTGCTTGTTACGTGTGGGCATGTGCGTTATGTTTGCAAACTAAAGGTAAGTTTAGCGTGTTACTAGGTTAAGACGTCAATTCCTGAACCATCATCGGATTGCGCAACCACCTTTGAAGAGAGGAGGGCTTCGCCAAGACGTCAAGAGGTCGGAACATCTTAAATCAATCAAGTTTTGCACAAGTGGGCGCTAGTAGTTAGTGGAAGCGTTTGCCTGAAGATGGGCACTTTTTTCTTCTAAAGGAGTGTTTTCTTTAATGTTTTATGGTTATGCTTTGTTTTGGGTCTTTGGACAGCATGCTCGAGACGTCACTTATCGAGGCGTAATTTGAGAGTTGTTTTGGACTGATTACTCTTTGGGGTAATCTTCGACGAAATGGGCTTACACATGCTCAGCAATTAGTTAATTTATTGATTTTCAAGAAAACATATAATTTTTATTGAATGATCATCGAACAAATCTTATACAAATACAAAACTTTTTTTTTTCGTAAAATTGCGATAACTCGAGATCTTTATAAGCAAACTCCTTATGTTTATATATCAAATATTTTTGTTATTATCTGCTCTACAACTTTGCAGAACATTGTTACACTCTATAAAACAACCCTGCAAAGTTAGAAAAATCATGAAATTTTAGAATGAAAAAAGTTGTTCTAAATGAAAAAGGACCCTTCTGGATCAATGAAGATTCGAAAAGTACATTAAATTTCCCATAAAATGACATGTTCCAAAAAAAATTTACAGTTGAGTAACGGAAAATGGCAGAGTTTTTAAAACTTTTTTAATGTTTTTTTTTTTTCGATGAAAAATACGTTTTTTCGGAATTCTGAATACGGCATCAAATCGAGCGTCTAATTTTACATTAAAATAATTCCTAACTATTGAAAAAGAACCCATGGCATCAAAAAATAATGCAATTGTGATAGTTATTTTAAACAAAAAATCTATTTTTGTTCATTTTGATAGTACCTACTTTAATATTTTTTAATTTTTTTTTCTTTATTTATTAAGTCTAATGTATTGACTCCAAATTATAATATCAATAACCCAAAATACAGTCGGATCAGGATGCATTTCATATGCCTTCATGTTTTTTTACTCGAAGTAGTATCAACTCTATAGACTTTATGAGCAATTTGTTAAATGTTATTCTTGAATGTTTAAAATAATAAGAATTTAAATATTTAATTCCCCAAAGCCAAAACTATGGAAAAAAATTTGAAGTTTTTACACAATTTTACATACTCTTCAAAAAATATATATCAAAAAAGATTATATCAAAATTTAATGAAGAGTACTGAAGCGTTTTCTTTTCTCATAAATATATTTATTATTAACTAGGCCGTTGCAAATATGTTTCAATGTTTACGTCATCCCAAATTTTTTTCAATAAACTTCGAATTTTAAATGGAAATTGAAGTTTAATCAACTGGAAACAATCTGAAATGTATTTTCCTGCTTTTGAGCAATTCCAGCCCAAAACAGGTATTTTGGGTACTTTTTTCTCGACCCTCTCCGATTTCAATGAAACTTTGTAGACATGTTATCCTACGCTTATATAAGCCATTTTTGTGTATATGGAGCCAGTTTGACTCGATAATGACATTTGAGAAGGGCATAAGTGTTTTCAATATTTTTGTATTTCGTAATGTAAATATTGCTGTAACTCGAAGCCATTGCATCGTATCAAACAGTGGTCACAGACAAACTTGTAGGAAATTTGACGGGCTTTCTGAAAAAAATACACTAAAAGAAAAAAAACATGCCACTTTTATGAGTTTTTTTGATTTTTAAGTTTAAAAGTCAAATTTGAAGGTGAGCCCACGATTTTTATTCGATCAAAATTTTTGTGAAAATAGCCTAAGATATTACAAAAAGACTCACGAAAAATGCAGGATGGAGCAACTCACCAAAAAAAAATACAAAAATCATTTACTGAAACTGTTTTTTTCAAATTGGCAATTTCTATATGACAGACTTGATTTTTCAGTCTCGAAAATATTTTTACCGAAAAGCTCGTCCAATTTCCCATAAGTTTGTCCTAAACCACTTTTAAATTGTGAAATACACAAATATTTAAAACACTTACGCCCTTTTCAAATGTCATTATCGAGTCAAACTGGCTCCATATACACAAAAATGGCTTATATAAGCGTAGGATAACATGTCTACAAAGTTTCATTGAAATCGGAAAGGGTCGGATACAACCGACTCCCTATTTGACATGGACTTGCTCTTTTAAAAATCATGTTTAGCATGTCTGGGATCGCTCAAAACATATTTTGAATTTCTGCAAAATTCCACAAAAACATTTTTTGTCATTATTCAAAAAGATATTTTGAAAATTAATGATTGCAAAAAACTAGGTAGGTTTAAAATGCATTTTAAAACTCTTCTTTCACATAAATATTTATACCATGGCATGTAATTTTGTGGGACATAAATTTCTTAAAATCTTTGCATCGGCCTTAATGAGAACATAAAAAATAAATTTAAATCGATTTTGAATTTATATTTCTGCGATTTTTATTCTGGCAACAAAGTCAAGTCAAGAACAAAATGATGACTTAATAGCAATTTTAAGTTTAATTTTATCTTTTTTTTTTTTACTCTGATAAAGTATCTATAAAAAGAGCAACTCTCTCAGAGTTCGGTCATTCAATTTTTTTTGTATTTTTCAATCCTGCTAAAACTTTTTTGGTGCCTTCGGTATGTCCAAAGAAGCCATTTTGCATAATTAGTTCGTTCATATAATTTTCCATACATATTTGGCAGCTGTTCATACAAAACTTATGTACGAAAATTCAAAAATCTGTATCTTTTGAAGGAATTTTTTGATCGATTTGGTGTCTTGGGCAAAGTTGTAGGAATGGATAAGGACGACAATGAAAAAAAAATGATACACGGTACTAATAAATTTGGTGATTTTTAATTTAACTTTTTGTCACTAAAACTTGATTTGCAAAAATACTCTATTTTTAATTTTTTTATTTTCTGAAATGTTTAGGAGGACATCAAATGCCAACTTTTCAGAAATTTCCAGAATGGGCAAAAAATCTTTGACCGATCTATGATTTTTTGAATCAATACAGATTTTTTCAAAAATTGAAATATTGGTCGCAAAAACTTTTCAACTTCATTTTTCGATGTTAAAATTAGAAAATGGTGGGTTATTCGGGTAAGACTTAGAAAATATCAAATTTCCTGTTTTTAAACCTTTGCATGGAATGATCTCAGCAACTAAGGGTCGCATCAACAAAGTTCAAAATAGCAAAATATAGAGAATTTTCTCAGCTTTTCAAAAATATTTTTTTTTTTAAATAGGAAAACATGGCCACTAATTTAAAAAAATAATAACTACGACTATTTAAAAAAAAACCTAAAAATTGTGATAACTTGAACTGGTGTGCTTTTTGATTGCAAATCGTATTTTACATCGAAAAATGAAGTTGAAAATTTTTTGCGACCAATATTTTGATTTTTTGAAAAAATCTTTATTGAATTAAAAAATCATAACTCGGTTAAAGATTTTTTGCCCATTCTGTAAATTTCTGATAAGTTGGCATTTGATGTCTTCTAAAACATGTCAGAAAAAAAATAAAAAAGAGTTTTTTTGCAAATCATGTTTTAGCGACAAAAAGTGAAATTAAAAATCATTAAAAAAAATTACCATGTATCATTTTTTTCAGTGTAGTCCTTATCCATACCTTCAACTTTGCCGAAGACACAAAATCGATCAAATAATTTGCATACATCATTTTTGTATAGACAGCTGCCAAATTTGTATGGAAAATTATATGAACGAACTAATGATGCAAAATGGCTTCTTTTGGCATACCGAAGGCACCAAAAAAGTTTCAGCCGGATTTATAAATACAAATATTAAAATTAAAGAAAAAAGACCGTTTCCATAGAGAACTGCTCAAAAGTGTTGCAAAATCATTTGTAAAAAAAAGTGAAAAGTGCGCTGAAAGTGGCAGGTAAAAACCATTATTATGTCGGTGATTATTATGAATCTCTAAAGATTGTTCATTGTGAACAATCGGATGCAAAATTGTCTCACAAGTTTGCAAAAAAACCTCGCCAAATTTTCCTCCGACGACACGAAGCTCATTAGGCTTCCACAGGAAGAGTAATTAATTTTTAACCCTAGCCAACGTCAAAGCCAACTGAGCGTGCAATTTTTGGCAAAGCTCCAACCGGATGGTCCTGCTGCTGCTGCTGAACCCTCTGGCGAACATCATCCGGGGATGACAAAACTTGGGTTCCATCGTCGAAAAGTTTGGGACAACCCATCGCCAGAGTGCTAGGCGCACAGCTCCTAATTAAACTAATAATAGTTTGACGATGTTTATGAAAACGACAGTGTGCGCCACACTTGCTTCGAGTTCGTTCATTTGCTTTTCGAGTGTGTCGAAAAACGGAAAAGTGTGAAAAGTTCCACCGGAAACTGCCCTCGGCTCCGAGAGCACACTCCAAGGCAATAATGGGTCAGCCTGGGACGCGCCGGTTTTGCGCCCTCTGTGTGACAGGATTTCTTGTGCTTTTAATTTAATTAAACCAATTTGTGCTGCACTTGTTCAACACGCCAGGCCACGCTGTTGGGTGCAGCCGCCAAAAACCGTTGTCTGTTGACGCAACGAGCGAGTTGATGCTATGGAGAGGATCGTTGATGGCAGGCTTTTGACACTGGCTGGAAATTGAGGTTTTACTTAATTTTTAAGTAATTTGATCGTGGTTCGCATTTTGATGAACGCTTGTTCAAGATTTTCGGAACTCATTTTGATTATTAATTTTTAACTGAACTTTGAAAAACAAACGATTATTTTTTGACATTTTCTTGAACCGTGCCTCGCCAGGTCGTCCTCCAAAGAGGCACCACATTCCGTGCAGATTCACAAACGCAGAAACTTCCATTTCGAGGCGTTATAATTAGCTGACAAGTGGGACCAATTTTCGGCAGCGCATTTGGCAGAGATTCAACTTTTCCGGCAAACTCGTAAAATGTTTCAGCACGCAAGGTGAGTGTAGAATGCTGCACCAGGTGACGCCAGTTCCCAGCCGTTATTGCTCTCTGCCTGGCAAATCTTCGACCATTTCCGGAAACGACGACGACAACAGTACACAAATGGCCACAAATCTCTGTCTGTTCCGGCTCCGTAACGGGAGACATAATCCAATTAATAAATAAAAATCATCCAGGTCTACCAGCCTGGAAGATTTGCCAAGTCTGGAAGATGGAGGACAACAAAAAAAAAGTCCCAAAACAAATCTGCCTCTCCAAGAGGTGCCTAAGCTGCAATTGCTTATTCAAATTGTTTCCCCTAGCCGGCGTCGTCATTGGCCACCGTGGACGGCGTAAACCTGCCAACGGCCTCAGAGAGTCACCGTCTGAGAAGAGTGAAAGTGGACATAATTCCGCACTAATCTGGGCGTGCGGGCTCGTATTTCAAGTGCTTTCTTTTTGGAGACGACAGTACAGCACGAACAAAAAAAAATTCCGTCCATCCGGTACTTTTCACACCAGCCGAGGCTCAGCCGACTATTTGAAATCGGATGACCCGACGAAAAGCACCCGACAAACGTCTGGAGGACTTCCGTTGGGCCAGAGGGTAGAACGGAAAATTATGAGGATGAGGATTTTTTTCAGGAAAAAATCCTTCCTTGATGACTGAAAACTTTTTGTTATTTTGTTGAATGCTTACGAAAATTGATCCAAATTGACGAAAATGACACTTTTTAGGTTTAAAATACTTTGCAAACAAGCATGGTGATTTTAAAACAATATAAAAAAATACAAATTTAGATAAATGGCATTGTTACAATATATGGATATTTTAATATCCAAAATAAGCAAAATTGCATGCAGGCTTCTTTTGCAATGTAAGAGAAATCCATCTGTGAAAACCCAAATAAATTTAAAAATACATTTAAAAAAACTACACTCCAGGGGTTTCCAGCATCAAGGATTCTCAAGTCTGAGTGGAATAACCAGGATTACTGGAAATTTTCACAGATTATTTTTGATTTCGCAGAATTACTTGAAATTTTCAGAAACTAAGAGAAATTACTCAAAATGACTGAGATATACATGGAATTACTACCTAGCTTCAAGTATGTATTTTTTTTAAATACATTGAACAATAACAAAAGTTGCGTTTGACGAATAAATAATTTTAAGCTGCTGATATAAATGCGACTGAAACTTACAAATGGTTCAATAATTCTGTATAGGGGGAGAGGGGGTAATATGCACCCCCGGGGCAAAATGCACCCCAGCATTTCTCGATATTAGGAAGAATTTTCCGGGGAAAAAATCATAGAAATTGGAAGCTTAACATTGTAAAACTATGCTGGATACGTTTGAGCATGGTAGGATAAAAATAGCCAAAGTTATTTGCAAAACTTTAAAATGTTGTGTTTTGTTCTAATTTTTATTGAACTTCCAATATGATTTTTGGACAATATAAAAAAACATTTATTGATATTGTAAGTGTTTGTTTTTATAGTTTTTACCACAATCTTCATTATTCTATAGATAGATGAGTCCAAAAACATTAAAAAAAATATTTTTAATTGAATTTTATGTAATAAGCGTGGTCGGGGCAAAATGCACCGCTGTGATGCTCCTTTGTAAAAACAGCGGTGTCATCCAGTGGTGTCTAGTAAAAACTGCTTTTACCCGGTGCATTTTGCCCCATGTTGTGGTGTTTTTTCCCCGTTGTTGTAGTGCATTTTGCCCCAATGTTGCGGTGCATATTGCCCCGCATGATTGTTTGCAATGAATTAAAAATATTTTTAGTAATATGCATTTTTAAACAATTTTGAGGGTTTTTTCAAGACTTTTTACACATGGGTGACGAAGAATAATAGTTGTTTTAGAACATCTAAAAAAAATCTTCCACAGAATTGATGTTATGGTTGAGAAATCACAGTTTTCCCTTAGGGGGTGCATATTACCCCCTCTCCACCTAAAATATAATATCTCAAAACACAGGACGGATTTTGTTTTTTGCACCAAATCAAGTTATCCAAAGGGAAAAGCCATCAAAACATAAAATTTTCTGGCAGAAAATATAAATTCATTAAAATCAAATATTTTTAAATTGAGCTTTTCCAAAAAAATCAGGAATAATTTTCAAAGTTTTTGTCCTTCGGCTCTGACCGGAGTCACCAGAGACACAAAAAAATAACAAATAATAGGTCATAGACTTAACATTTGAATGCAACAAGTGTTTTAAAATGCATTTTACACTAGTTCAGTTGTTTTGCAATCATTAGTTTTCAAAAAGTGTAACATTTGAGGAAAACAAAAATTTTATCGAAACAAAACTTTTTGCGATACTAAACATCGAAAATTTTCAAAAATTCAAAAGATTTTTAAATCAACCCAAACATGCTTATAATGATTTTAATGCAGGGGAATGCGTTTTCAATTGATTTCAGCTGATTGCACTTAAATATCCATTGAAATTTTAAAGTTTTTTGAAAAAAATATTTTGTTTGCCCCTTGATTTTTCGGGCCAATTTTGAAGGGGGGGGGAACAAAAACTTCAAATTAAATTTTCAGCCTTAATAAAAATCAAAAATTCAAAAAACTAAAAATTAAAGTTTTAAAATTCAATACTTAAAAACTAACAAAATATTTAAATTTAAAACAACTTCAAAAGTTCAATAATCCCAAAATGAAAAAATCCAAATTTTTTACAAATTAAAATCAAAAAACTCAAAACAATTGAATTTGAAAATCAAGTGTTCAAAAATCTAAAATTCTAAAATTTAAGAGTTTGAAAAAAAAAAATTCCTGTGTTCAAAACTTCAAAAAATTCAAAAAGTAAAGAACATCAACATAAAGTCCTCGTCAACATTTCCAATATAACCAAGAAATTTGTATCTTTCTCAAAACTTGAGTTTCTTACCTAAAATGTTGCTCCAAAACTGAGTATGATTATTTAATTCCTTGTTTTTGAAATTTTAGTGATTTTGAATAATAAAATTCGAATTCGGATTATTTTTTGCAATTTTTTTATTTGTGTTCTTAAATGTTTGAATTCGTAAGTTTTTCAATGCATAAATTTGTTTTGTTTTTTTTTTTTTTTCATTAGGCTGGTACAAATATTATTAAAAGTTTTTGTCTCTCCCCCCCCTCCCCCTTCAAAATTGGCCCGAAAATCAGGGAGCAAAAAAAATATTTTTTTCAAAAAACTTCAAAATTTCAATGGAAATTTTAATACAATCATCTGAAATCAATTTAAAATGCATTTCCCTGCGTTAAGAATCATTTTTAGCATGTTTGGGATGATTTAAAATCTTTTGAATTTTAGAATATTTTAAGTGGTTGGTCACGACTTTTCTTGATCGCGTCTTCCTTCCGACCTCCGTTCTTAGCTTAAAGAATTACCAGTATTACCTAGAATCAATGAGAAATATGATGTTTTGCAGGCTTACTGTTGCAATTATGGAAATACACGAATTACTGCGGAATTACTGATAATTACACGGAATTACACGAAATACAACAGAATTTCCTAGTAATTCTGGAATAACTGAATAAGATGCGCAAAGTCTGAGTGATTTCTATCAGCTTCCACTTTGGTGCGGTGCCGGAAATTCTTAGCATGAAAATTAATAGGCAATAAATAGATTTATTAAAGGTTTATCGAAATTATGTTTTAACGGTTATTTTTATTGTTTTTTGCCTTCCTCACTTTACTGAGAAAAAGGCTATAAAATCACTCGAAAAACGAACTTCTTAATTTGACCTCCTAGACCCACCTTCACGTATACATATCGACTCAGAATCAAATTCTGAGCAAATGTCTGTGTGTGTGTGTGTGTTTGTGTGTGTGTGTGTGTGTGTGTGTGTGTGTGTGTGTGTGTGTGTGTGTGTGTGTGTGTGTGTGTGTGTGTGTGTGTGTAGGGATGTGGGTCTGTGCACCAAAAAATATGCACTCGATTATCTTGAGACTGGCTAAACCGATTTGGACCGTTTTGGTCTCATTCGATCCGTCTTGAAGTCCCATAAGTCCCTATTGAAAATTATGAAGTTTAGTTAAGTACTTCAAAAGTTATGCTAAAAAAACGATTTTGACTAAAGTCCGGAAGATTGTAAAAAGGGTGGTTTTTGTAAGAAACCCCGTCATGCTATACGATTTTAGAAAGGTATTTGAAAGACCTTTCTAACGCGTCCAAGACATTGAAGATCTGACAACCCTATCAAAAGTTATAAGCACTTAAGTGTTATTTATGCACTTTTTGGAGGCCGGATCTCAGATATTTTGATGAAAATGTTGTCCGGATTTCTCATGCAATCTGTCGTTGGATAGGTCATCAAAAGACCTGTCCAATGCGTCCAAGAAATTGAAGATCTGACAACCCTATCAAAAGTTATAAGCACTTAAGTGTTATTTATGCACTTTTTGGAGGCCGGATCTCAGATATTTTGATGAAAACGTTGTCCGGATCTCTCATGCGACCTGTCGTTGGATAGGTAATCAAAATACCTTTTCAACGGGCACGAATTAGATTGGAGATCTGACTACCCAATCATAAGTTGTAAGCACCTAAGTGCCCTGCCATATGAAGCTCTGACTACCCAATCTAGTGGTATGAATAATGAGTCAAATTGATAAAACACTGAAAAACACCGCCCTTTTGTGTCTTTTTTGGACAGCACCCTTTAAATGTGAGGAAGGCACCAACCACCCTATGGTGGATTAAGTAACGTTTTTATTGTTGAAATACTTGCTAAAACTCCATGTTATTCCGGATTAGTAACCAGTCTGACACGATGCTGGAAACCCCTTGACTACTCCGGTGACTTTACAAATATGGGGGTCTCCTCTTAAGCTTTATATGATATCTGATAAATAGATAAGTTAAGCAATTCGTGCAAAATAAAATTTTTCACTATTTTAAAAATCCTCATATTTTCAAAAAAATCTTGAATTTTTTGCAGGCGCTAAAAATTTTTGTATTGTTTTTAATGTAATGATAAGTATCCAATTTTATAACTTTAGTATGCTAGGAATAGTAAGTATTTACTAGCTGCGTCAACTGCGTGTAAAAGGCTTGGGTGTAACATAAATTTTGCATTATTTTATGAAATTTGATGTGATATTACACCCTGAAATATGAAGCCCATCAGTATGGGAAAACTACTTGACCTTATATGCGTTTATTCTTTTCATTCTTCAACGGTCTGATGGTCGAGTGGGCTAAGGCGCCAGTCCTTACTGTAGGTGCTGGGTTTGAATCCCGTCGGTTGCAAGTTTGTTTTGTGTTTACAAAAATTGTACATGCAGTAGAGTTGGGCAAAAAAAGAGCGAGCCGCTCAAAGAGCCGGTTCATTTAAAAGAGCGAACGAACCATGGCTCACAAAAAAAGAACCGCGGTTCTATTTTAAAGTCCGGTCTTCTGAAAGAACCGTTCCAAGATGGAATGATTTTCAAACTTGTTATAAATATTTATTGAATTTCGAACATATTGCATCATAAAATTTGTTTTTGGCATTGAAAATGCAATTAAATTAAAAAATAATTGCTTAAAAAACATTAATCCCAAAAAAGCATGGTTGCTTAACACCACTTAAAAGTTTAAAACTCATTTTCAGTTTCCTACTTTTCTTTGAAATTCCAAAAGTAAATGTTTTTCTAAACAAAATGCAAAAACTTTTCTTTATATAACTGATCGTACATAAAAGTATTATCCGAATACAAATTTGAGCATTTAAAATTGCATAGCTTGTAAAATATTACCAAAAATCTACTAAATAGCTGAGAGATTATAGAAAAACTAATTCTCTTGCCTGATTAAACTTCAGCGTTTATAGACTTCATCGATTAAATCAGAATTTAGAAAAGAGTTCGCAGAATATTTTCTCCAAATAAAATGTCAGCATAAGTTCAATTTTAGCAAAATTAAACGCAAATGATTTATAAAAGTCCAATGTGAAATAACTCACACCATTCTTAAAAATAACCTTTTTATCAAAATTTTGATAAAGAGCGAAAGAGCCGTTCAAAAGAGCGGCTCTTTTTAATGAGCGATCGAAAAAGAGCGGCTCCTAAAAAAGAGCGGTTTTGCCCACCTCTAACATGCAGTGTGTAATATAAAGTGTCTTTTTTGACGAAGGTGATGTGCATGCTTTTGCATGCGATTTTACCATCGGATTTTTTTCTGTGTAATTGTTGCTGCAAAAAAAAAAACTTAACAAGCAAGCACTTACAGAACTGAATTGTTACATAATTATTGTAAAATCATAGATCACTGCTGCAATAAAAATCTGAAACTGTAAACATTCTTATTCAACGAAACAGTTCCAAAAGCAATCAGGATTCCTATGATGTCCCAAATTTTAATTACATTTCATATCAATTTCAGTTTATCACAACGGTTATATCCCACCTCCAAAAAGTGAGCTCATCGCACATTCCTCAACTCAGGGAAAACGATACCTGTTGGTGGCACACCACTTTTCAAACTGCTGAATTATTCATCTAAACTTTAACGATATTCCACCCATTTTCGATGCTTCATTCCTCCCATTAAAGTTTAGATAAAATAAGGAAATTGAATCCCACTCCCAGCTCTCCTTCTCCCATCAACAAAAACTTGTCAAACGAAGGGAAGTTTTGAGCTGTCATAAATAAATAGTATTTCGGATGAAATGTAAAATTATCAAATCCATGGCCTCCAAATTCCCGCTCACCCTTGTGAATGAGCTGAGACGCGCGAGCTAAATAGTGTGTATTATCCTTGGACTTTTCTCCAACGGAAGTAGGCGGGGTGCGGCGGGGTTCGGTTTACCACCACGCCGAAAGCACTTCCTGAGCTGGTGGATAATTTATGAAAATTAATGGAAATTGACGCTCCCACGAAACATTCCGACGGTCGATGGTGGTGTGACTTGAAGCTCTTTCACATTTATCGCTAATGCTTTTTCGGGATCTTCGGAAATCGGAAAATTTATCACTATTATTTTACACTGAAGATTTGAGTGCCATTTTAAAAGTTCATGTTAAAGTAATTTTTAATAGTATTTTTTAATATCCAGCCCACCATGCTAAAGTATTCGTTCTTTTGGCAAACGCCACCCAGTGGATAATTGTTGGCATGGAATGAATATCTAATGAGTCACCGCAGAATGAAGTAATAATGATAAGACAGCTTCGTCTCGGAGAGATCTGCCAGGAGATATCGAATGGAAAGTCTTTGTCGGTTTTAAAAATTATTTAAATTTTCTGGTGAAAACGAATTCCCGCGCCAGCATTGAATGCGGTCAACGTTCGGGGAAGGCTGCCAAACTATGAAGTTGAGTTGAAAAACGATTGTTTGCTTTCCATTAGAAGAGGAAAGAAAGCTCGCCGTTTGTGAAGAGCTAATCTTTGAATAACAATCGCATCTTTTGAAAGTTCTTCTTCGAAGTTATGAGGAGAAGCTCTTGACTGATGCAACTAATTGAACCAAAGTCAATATTTGAAATGCAACTATGCTCAATGGTCTGAAGAGTGGTGCTATCTTACTTCATTTTCGTGGAACATAATTTTCTTACGATAATGTAAGCTGAATCATAACACCAAACAAAAAAATTCAGCAATTAATGAATAAAAAGTACATAAATATTAGAAAATCATGTAACTTTTGAAGGAATTTTCTGATCGTTTTGGTGTCTTCGACAAAGTTTTAGGTTAGGATGCAACAAAAATGTTTTTTTGTTGAGCATTAAGAGGCTTGTTCCGGTGAACGTACTGAGCCCAAATCTCAGACTATTCAGATAAAATTGATTCATGAAAAAAATGCAGATTAATAAATTACTTTTCACAAAAAAAAATAATTCCCAGAATCTCATGATATTTTTAATATAGACATTTTGTTTAGGCCGTTGCAAATATTTTACAAAGTTTATGTCCCATGTTTTGGTTTTAACATTTTTAATGAAAAAGTGTTGCTTTACAATTCTTAGATTTCGAAACATCTAGGACTAGGCTTAGTGATTTTTCTCGCTTAAAAAATGTAATTTTCACGGGACCACTATCCAAATCAAAAAATTCCACGGAAATTTCACAGAGCGTAAAAATTGCTAAAATTACATATAAATTCATATGTTAAACAACCAGAAAGATTTATGTACACTTAATTATATATAAAGGCATCTAACCTTAGTGATTTTTCATGCAGAAAATTACCAATTCATGCGTACCATCAATTAAAATATCTCATTTTATAGGAATCGGGACCGACAAAAAAAACTAAAATATTCCAGAATGGCTGATTTTTAGTTATATATTTAATCTTGAATAACCGAAATTTAATCCTCAATTTTCTTTTGGAATTTTACCTTTAAAATGTAATGATAGTCAAATATTTATTACCGTCAGTGGGGGTAAGATTGGGTCAAAGTGACTTTTTACAGATTTTACAATTTCTCAGGTTCTCCTCAATGAAACTAAATTCTGTTAAAAGGGTTCTGTAGCGGACATTTTAAGATAAGGGTAATTCTCCGCCAACTCACACAGCAGTTGCCCCGACCCCTCTCGAATCTCGAATCCGAGGTCCGTTTTTTGATATCTCGTGACGGAGGGGCGGTACGACCCCGTCCTTTTTTGAAAATGCGAAAAAAGAGGTGTTTTTCAATAATTTGCAGCCTGAAACGGTGATGAGATAGAAATTTGGTGTCAAAGGGACTCTTAGGTAAAATTAGACGCCCGATTTGATGGCGTACTCAGAATTCCGAAAAAAACGTATTTTCACCGAAAAAAAACACTAAAAAAGTTTTAAAAATTCTCCCATTTTCCGTTACTCGACTGTAAAAATTTTTGGAACATGTCACTTTATGGGAAATTTAATGAACTTTTCGAATCTACATTGACCCAGAAGGGTAATTTTTTCATTTAGAACAAAATTTTTCATTTTAAAATTTCGTGTTTTTTCTAACTTTCAGGGTTATTTTTTAGAGTGTAACAATGTTCTGTAAAGTTGTAGAGCAGACAATTAAAAAAATTTGATATATAGACATAAGGGGTTTGCTTATAAACATCACGAGTTATCGCGATTTTGCGAAAAATGTTTTGAAAAAGTCGGTCGTCATCGATCATGGCCGTTCATGGTCACCCCCGACAGACACGGACGACGAAACAAAAAAGTAACTTTTTCAAAACTTTTTTTTTCGTAAAATCGCGATAACTCGTGATGTTTGTAAGCAAACCTCTTATGTCTCATGTAAATTTTTTTGTAATTGTCTGCTCTACAACTATGTAGAACATTGTTACACTCTAAAAAATAACCCTGCAAAGTTAGAAAAAACACGAAATTTTAAAATGAAAAATTTTATTCTAAATGAAAAAATGACCCTTCTGGGTCAATATAGATTCTAAAAGTATATTAAATTTCCCATAAAATGACATGTTCCAAAAAAATTTACAGTCGAGTAACGGAAAATGGGAGAATTTTTAAAACTTTTTTAGTGGTTTTTTTTTTCGATGAAAAATACGTTTTTTCGGAATTCTGAGTACGCCATCAAATTTGGCGTCTAATTTTACATAAAAGTCCCTTTGACACCAAATTTCTATCTCATCACCGTTTCAGGCTGCAAATTATTGAAAAACACCTCTTTTTTCGCATGTTCAAAAATGGAAGGGGTCGTACCGCCCCTCCGTCACGAGATATCAAAAAACGGACCTTGGATTTGTGATCAGGGACAAAAGTTACCCCTTAGGACAAAGTTTCACGCAAATCGAAGAGGGGTCGGGGCAACTTTTCCCGATTTCGTGTGAGTTGGTAGAGAATTACCCATTACTAATCTGAACAAGTCTCGTTCCCGGAACAAATCTTGTCATTTTAGCAGCTTCCCAAAGTTGAGGTACGTTTTTGGCCAAAAATTACCTCTAGAAAAATCAACATTTTAATTTTTTTGTTGAAATTGCTCGAAAAGTACCCAAATGTTTGAAAATCTCTGCGTCAAACATATTAGCATGTCAATACGATTTCCTCGAACAAAAAACACTGTTGGATGACTTGTTTTTACTTTATCTTTGTATTTGAGCATCGGATTTTACATTGAATACAATCATAACTTTTCAAAAAAAAAATGTTTTTGAAGGTTATTTTATGACTTTTTTCCTTCCCGCAAACTCTGTTCCCAACTTTGAATTAATTAGCTGTTGAAAGGTAGTCCACATCTCAGCTTATAACTTCACACATGTAATGCTTAAACAACGAAATAAATGAAAAAATGAGTTTTCACGAAACAATGAACTATCTGCCGAACTGTACTTGGCAATTTTACTTATATTCAATATTATTTGAAACGAACTAAAAGTCAAAATTAAAGCAGAAAAATTCATTTGATTTCAGCTGATATCGCTTCCTTTTTCATAAAACTTTTTAAAGACTTCTGAAAAATATAGTTTTTATCCCTGAAAAAAACATTGCTATGAGTAAAATTGGTTTCAATTCCCTTTCATTATTTTCTAAGCAACCTGGGCTGGACAATCCACACATATACATGACACGAAATCCAGTCTGCAACCCGCTAAGATCACCATCTCCATGCGAATGCGAATGCGAATGAAAATATAAAAAAATGACTAAATATCAAATTGGAATGATTTTTTTAATTTGAAGCAAAATGTTTCTATTGAAACTTTTTACATTTTAATGCTAATAAAATATTCACAATAGAATGTTTATTGTCGATTGTACTATTTTTTTAAATGAGAATTTTGATTTCCTGCACATTAAAAAAAGAGCATATTAAATTAATCATATTTAGTACATCACAAACACATTTTTTCCAAAATTTTGCAGAATATCACATTTGACAAAAATTATAAACATTTGCATTTATGTTAATAATATATTTTTTTTTCAAATGCTTATCTTCTTAATGGCGCTTACGCAACATAGTCAAATCATTGATTTTTATAAGCAATATGCAAAAGCTTTGGAAACAGAAACATGACGGCAGTAGCTGAATAAATGATGTGAATAATAAAATTGATTTTTCAAAAATAATAATTTCCGTTTTTTTATTTTCTTAAAAACATAAACTTATTATTAAAAAAGCAAAATTATACTGCACATTATTATAGTGGGACCCCTAGCTATGAATTCAATTGCAATACGAAGCAAATCTAACTCTTTATTGAAAAGTTAAGAACAAATTAAGATATTTTCTATGAAAACAAGAATTTTTCCGAAAATTGAAAATCGCGCGCTCTAGACGATTATTTCTTAATGTTCTCAATGTTTCCTTTTATAAAAAATATTGTTCCTGAGGCAAAAACCTATCCCAATCCTGGTGAGCCCAAAGGATTTCGGAACATTGCGTTTTTTAGACACCCAAGTGTTCATCAATATATAGCCCAAATGCCTGAAAAAAATTCTTCAAATTTCAATTATCCGTCTAGCCTGGAAACCTCACACGCTCAATTTTCAATCAAAACTTATTTGGCTTCCTCATGATCAAATCTTTTTCGATTTTTTTTTTCGTCCTGACGTTTCCCACAATTTTTCTATACCTATTCAGGTTAGACCCCCACCTCAAAATTCGCTCTCCCCATTCATCCAGGTAAATTGGGTCGCTTTTTTACGTGTACACCGTGTATATAGATTCATACATTTTCCTGACGCCATCCATTCAAAATCATCGATCAACTAAACACGAACAAACACTCTGCCCTGCCCTGCCAAATCCAGCGTACCTGGAAAAGCTGAGCACGAAAAGTGAAGGAAATTTAATTTACACGAGTAAATGAATATTTCTTGTATGAATAATGGCGGCAAAACCGAATCATGAATATGATTTACAGTCGGGCGGAATTTTCATCCTCACCCCCCCCCCCCTCCCCCATCATATTTTCCATAGAATTTAAGATGAAATACGGTGGAGCGGGGGGCTTTTGGCTTTCGGGTTCGTCGCGCTCAAGCGTTAAAATATTGATTCAAGTTGGCACGACTGCAGAGAAGCTTTTTGGATGGGAAAATTCAAGAATGCGTGCGACGAAGATTCGGGGTGGAGAACATAATTCATGCCCGCCTCGCCCCCCTACATACAAATATTTTATAGCGTGAATTCACTTACATCACATCAAATTTAAATTTTTTACATTTTCGTATGTTTTCTTGCTCCGAAAATTGCGCTGCTAAGGTCACCCCGAAGTTGATGTCAGAGGGCGGGACGTGGCGAAAAATGAATAACGGAAGCAATGTGGACACATGTGAAAAGTGGGGGGAAAAATGAACGAAAATGTTATTAGCTTTCGATGGGTCCCCGGGGGGAGGAGAGATGGAAGCTGACGCGAACAAGGAAAAGCCACTACTACTTTTGGAGCGAGAGTTTTTTTCACACGACCTTGTCAGTCTCTTGTGAGGAGTTCTTTTGGGATGCTGGAAGCATGTTCATCTAGAAGTTTGATCTCAGGATTTGATTTTTATAATATTTTGATAATTTTCAACAAACTGGAGTTAAGTCAATTTTGATATGACATTATAAATGGGTAATTATCTACCAACTCACATGAAATCGGGAAAAGTTGACCCGACCCCTCTTCAATTTACGCGAAACTCTGTCCTAAGCGGTACCTTTTGACCCTGATCACGAATCCGAGATCCGTTTTTTGATACCTCGTGACGGAGGGGCGGTTCGACCCCTTCCATTTTTGAACATACGAAAAAAGAGGTGTTTTTCAATAATTTGCAGCCTGAAACGGCGATGAGATAGAAATTTGGTGTCAAAGAAACTTTAATGTAAAATTACTCAGAATTCAGGAAAAACGTTTTTTTTCATCAAAAAAAAACACTCGACGAAATTAAAAAAAAAAAATCTAAATGTAAAAATTACCCTTCTGGGTCAATGTAGATTTGAAAAACGAAGATGACTTTATAGCTGTCGGCCACCATTGCTAGTACCAACCACTAGTGTCTTCCTTTTTATCTACAAGGACTTCGCCGCCCTGGGCTCCTAAGTGTATGAAAGTATGGCACGGAGCGACGGCGCCGAATAACCATATTTACACAAAGAATTTTAGAGCGCCCGCCGCGGGATTCGAACCGGTGACCTCTGGATTGTGAGTCCAGTGCGCGGTCCGATTGATCCACACGGGTGGGACAGTACATTAAATTTCCCATAAAATGACATGATCCAAAAAAAAATTACAGTTGAATAACGGAAAATTATAGAGTTTTTAAAACTTTTTTAAGTGTTTTATTCCATGAAAACTACGTTTTTTCGGAATTCTGAGTACGCCATCAAATCGGGCGTCTAATTTTACATAAAAGCCCCTTTGACACCAAATTTCAATCTCATCACCGTTTAAGGCTGCAATTTAATGAAAACACCTCATTTTTCGCATTTCATAAATTAATGGTGAGTCGTGTGAGTTGGTAGAGAATTACCCAAATTTAAAAAAAATGTTTAAAATTTTTTGCAAAATAATAATTTATAAATTCGGGCATTTAAGATAAACCTGCAATCAAACTGAATTGAATATATATTATACACTCAACATTTGCCTTTTTAACACCAGAACAGACAAAAATTGGATGTCTCAGAAAAGAGACCGGCACACACACACAGTTCATTTTATAAATAGAGCGCGTTCTTCGGAGGAACTCCAACCGCCAAAGAATTTCCCAAGGATGACATCGCCGACCACTTTCCATCATGCACCAGTGATTTTGGCAGAAATGTGTGTGCGTGTGTGTGTGTGCTCACTTGCGTTGTCCCGACCATGAAAATATGTTCGGAACGTGCCTCTTCGGAGACACACGGAGACCTGCCAAAATAGTGGTCAAGTGGGATGCTGGCGAAAATTCAATCTTGTTTGGTATTTTTTTTGACGAATTGCGTTTTTGTTTTGATAGGTTAAAATTAGAGACTGTCACTTGTAAATTGATTTTTGGACAATTAACCATTTTTAACTAAGAAACATTTGAAAAGTCAAGTCAAAAGCTGAAAACAATTGGATACATTTAATAGTTTACAAAACAGAATTTCAGCTAACTTGAAACTCCAATTCGATACGAGAAAGATGGGTCAGAACTTCACTCTAAATCAACGGTATAATTAGCTCAGGTTTGCGCTCCGTGATTAAGGTTACAAATTTAGGCAACATCCGTAGGTTGTCTGTAATTAATGAAACTTGAAAGCAAACCAAATTTTGTTAGCGAAAATTTCGTCACCGCATTGCACCCCATCATTACCCAATCAAATCCAAACAACTTCGCAAATATTGGCTTATCAACTCGTCGACGTCAACTTTAGCAGCCTTACTCATCTTCAATTTCGTGACGCATAGTTTTTCTCAAGGAAACGTAAACAGTGTCAGTTGAGGTAGGAACGTTGCCATGGTTTTACTCTTTTGCCACATAGCCAGTTTGTAAAACATAAACTTCCAGTGTACACCATATACAACAAATTCTAATATCAGCATCCAGATATAGAAATTCCAATAATAAATCGCAGAAACACAGGACTAAGTTTCTATATGGTATAGAACGAGTCTTCCAGATCTTAATAGTGCGACAAGATAGCGCGACAACGACGAAGTCGATTTATGTATTCAATTATTTTCAATTTGTCAATATTTATTTAAGAATAAACAATGATTGATTATTTTTTTTCTGAACAAAACTTCAAAAAAAAAAAGTTCTTCTAACTAATTTTAAATAAGGCTTTGAATGTTGTAAGTTTACCAATTCCAATATTGTTAACTAAATAAGACAGAAAAAAAAACCATGGAACAAGAAAGAACCCTTCCTACATGCATACGTTCTGTTCAAATCCAAAGTTTAAACAAACTTTGCCAGAAGCGTTTCAAATTTCCTGCAAAACTGTATCGAAAATTCAATCTCCGAGTGCACAATTATTTGCACAACACACACAAACGCGCTACAAATAAGGACAACCTCTTACGGCGTCACACACACGCGTGTGACGTTACGAGCTGGAGTGTAAATTTCGGTGCCACACACGTGTATAATGCCATCGGAACACGTGTGGCACAAGGGAAGCAACCGTTTGCGTCTATCGGCCGTATATTTGCTGCGTTGTGCAAATGCCACTCGAGTTTGAGAGGACGAAAAGTTTGTTTACCCAATCGAGTGGCTGTCACTTTCGAGGGGGTTCCTGTTTGGTTTGAGGGGATGGGTTTTGTTGAAGTGGATTAAATATATTCGAAAATGATGCAAAAAATGCAATTTGCAAGTAAATAAAGAAAAATAAGTTACTTTCTGCAAATTTAGAAATTTCGTTGACATTTTAATTAAATTTTTTTTGATAATTTTAAGATGTTCAAACACTCTTCAAACCCGTAGACAATTCTAAAATTTTCCCACTAAATAAAACCAACCCCCGCACTCAACAATTCCAATTTCTACGCTTGATCGAGCCTGACTAAGCCGGTGACGGATAAGAGGATGATTCCAATTCCCTACTATTGTGGGACAATATCTCACGTGTTGATTTTTTGGTGCAGGAAACGGGGAAAAAAATCCCCTTCCTTTGCCGTCGTTTGCTTTCCGGGACGTTGAGCACAGTCATCCATCCAAGATGATTTCGTAGGAAAAATTGCTTTGATAAGATTTTGACAATAAATGTGAAGCGGGCTAAGACAAGGATTAGTCGATTAAGTTGGATATACCCAATGTCACCCATGACGACGAAATTTAAAAGCCATACATTATTAAAAATGGGTGTGCATTAGGGTAACCAGAATATGAATAACGAGCTGAATATTGTTCCTTGAGCTATTTTAGGAGTGTGGGACAAATATGAGCAAAATCGGTCAACATTTACTCATTGAAACTCGAAGGTGAAGTTTGTATGGGAAAAATCGAAAAATTGTATGGAAAACACAATTTTGTTACGGTTTGGCCAACACGGTGCGCTACTTCCATCCAAATATTCCCAAAAGTGAGATTCTCATTGGAAATTTAATGCTCTACAACTTTGTACAACATACCAAGCTGTAAAATCGATCCTAAAAAGTTATAAGCAATTTAAAAAAGTCATTTTTGTATGAAAATCATTTTTTTCACCAAATTTAGGCTCGGGTATCAATGGGTTAATGTCATTCAATTTAGCTCAAAATTTGCACAGATGCTTAAAATAACCCAACAAATCGTTTTCCACTTGCGGAGCAGGGGGTCATTTTTTTTGGGCACCCTAGTACATTATGTAGCTCTGTATCTGTTTCTACCTAAACTTCGACATTCGAACCAAAATTCAGTTAATTTAAAAAAATCTAATTTTAAATCTTCTAATTACTCTTTGAACTCAAAATAAAATGGTTGATTGATTGTTATTATAGGGAATGAAAAATTGAATACTAAACATGCTCCAAATAGTGATCACTGATTTTTCAATATTTTCTCTACTCCTATGGAATTTTCAGTCCCATCTTAAAGTTAACTTCAAATTATTTTTCCTGGGTTTTGGGTGTACCATTTCGTCACCGTCGTGCTTACTTGTCGCACGTGCATTTTGGACCAAATTGAGTTAAGAACGTCATTTTGTGCAACTAACAATGCCTCACCTTTTGACTTTCTCAGATCCCCAAAATTCGATTTCAATCCTGAGATATTCAATAAAAACCAAAAAAGCTCCGCGGATTTTTGTCACTTTTCATATGAAAGAAGTTTCAATCTTGTCGTGCTATCTTGCCACTCCCTGAAAATTAATGTAAGTGCGACAATTGGCCAAAGGGATTTCAGGTCAGAACGCGTTTGACGCACGTACAATAGGGTGCCCAGAAAAAATGACCCCCTGCTCCACAAGCGGAAAACAGTTTTTTTGGGTTATTTTAAGCATCTACGCAAATTTTGAACGAAATTGATTGAGATTAACCCATTGATACCCGAGCCTAAAGTGGGTGAAAAAAATGTTTTCATACAAAAATGGCTTTTTAAAATCGCTTATAACTTATCAGGATCGAGTTTTACAGCTTTGCCATGTTCTATAAAGTTGTCAAGCATTAAATTTCAAATAAGAATCTCACTTTTGCGAATATTTTGATGGAAGAAGCGCTTCGTGCAGACGGAACTGTAAGAAAATTGGTTTTTCCATACATTTTTTCGATTTTTCCCATACAAACTTCACCTTCGAGTATCAGTGGGTAAATGTTGACCGATTTTGCTATTCAGCTTGTGGAGCGAGGTTTTTAGAAAATAGTCCCATATTCTGGGCACCCTTACGTACAAGTTAGACTACCGTAATCATTTGTAATAATAACTCGGGACTCCAGCAACCAACTTCAATCAAACTTCGGAACAACGCAAAGAATGGTCAGCCAAACAAAACGTGTTTGTTATTGTTTACATTGCGTGCTCGTGTTTTTGTTTATTGAAGGTCAAACATTAAAACGCGTTTTTCTCGGAACGTCGAAATGGCGAGTGCGACAAGATAGCACGACAGCGTCGATTTGATAATGTAATAATAAATTAATTCATTTAAAAAAAGAGCAATCGTTTAAAATCTTATCACAATACACTTGTAAAGTAAATTTCAAAATGTTTCGTTTAAAACACTTAAAAATCATAAAAAAAAACAGAGATTAAACAATTGCTTAAAACCTAACAAACAAAAGCAAAAATTTAAAGTTAGTGAAACTATAGTTGCATTGTTAATTAGATTTTGGTTAACCGCGGTAAATTTTCTTGAAATAATTCGTTGGCGTCGAACTGTCAAAAATTGATAGCGGTGGATACTTTTCTACCACAGTTTTTTGTGTGATCAATGTGGTAAATGCTTTGATGGATTTTTGACAGTTCGAAATATTTCCAGGAAATTTACCGCGGCTAACCAAAATCAAATTAACAATGCTACTTATGTTTTGTAGAAGAATAACGGCGATCATCCTATCCTTTTGCGTTCTCTGATAAGTTGATTACACTCAACCCCCGGTGGTTGGTCACTTTTTCGTTTGACACTTTTTTAGTTTGTACCCCGTTGGTTGGTCAAAGTCAAACTAAAAAGTGACGAACTGTCACTTTTTATACGGCGCTCACGCAAATTATCAAAACAAACGTTCAGTAGTGTTTGTGAGCTCCGTGTAAAAGGGGTGTCAAACTAAAAAGTGACCCCGTTCGTTTGACAACAATTGGTGTCAAACCATCGGGGTTTGAGTGTACACAGAACATATTTTTTGTTTATTTGACTTTTTGCTCATTTCATTCATCTAGCATTCAGTTTTATCAATTTATTTTATTGCTTGTTTTTCTTTAACTACTTTTTGTAAATGTCTTCATGTGTAAAAAGTATTTTACGATTTACATTTGAAAACAAAATCAATTTATATCAAAAAGGCTTTTTTGAATGTTGCTCATAGCATTGAACTGCATTGATTTGCGATAGCTGTCTAATTAAACGGAAGATTTAAAATATCCAGGATTTCACGCTATCCTCTAAATCGTGAAAATTCACCAACCCTAATCATTACCCACAACTTTGTCGAAGACACCAAATCGATCAGTAAATCTCTTCGTAAGATGCAGATTTTCGACTTTTCACATGCCCGTTTTGTATGACCAGCCGCAAAATTGTATTAAGTCTTGTATGGTATAATGCAAAATAGCTCCTGTCGACATAAGGAATGCATGAGTAAAGTTTAACTAAAACATAAAAAAAAATCAAAGAAAAGTAGATTTGCAAATACGTCGAAAATTACACTGAGTTGAAAAAAAGAAGCTTTTTTCAGCATGAGTCGTACATTAATCCAAAATAAAGTTTTAAATAAAGTTTTGCAACAAGTAGAATACAACTTTTTGCCTTCCTCACTGAGGTAAGGCTATAATCCTGCTCTAAAAATTAACTTTTTATAAAAAAACTCGAAGACCCACCTTCATGTATACATATCGACTCAGAATCGAAAACTGAACAAATGTCTGTGTGTATGTGTGTGTGTGTATGTGTGTGTTTCTTTCATCCAACCCATCGTTGGTTAGTTAATTGAAAGACCTTTCCAACGAGTCCAAAACATTGAAGATCTGGCAACCCTGTCTTGAGTTATGACCACTTAAGTGATATTTATGTAACTTATTGAAGCCGGATCTCACTTAAATGTATGTAATCGATGTCCGGATCCATTATCCAACTCGTTGTTGGTCAAGTAATTAAAATACCTTTCAAACGATTCCAAAACATTGAAAATCTGGCAACCCTGTCTCGAGTAATGACCACTTAAGTGATATTTATGTACTTTTTTGAAGCCGGATCTCACTTAAATATATGTAATCGATGTCCGGATCCATTATCCAACTCATTTTTGGTCAGGTAATTAAATTACCTTTCGAACGAGGCCAAAAAATTAAGATCTGGCAACCCTGTCACGAGTTATTACCACTTAAGTTAAATATGTACTTTTTTTCTGGATCTAACAAAAGCTGAAATTTTTGTCCAAACCACTCATATTACCCATTGCTGGTAAAAAGTGAGGAAGGCATCAACCACATAGGTGGATTAAGTTAGTTTTTTTGTGGCTCTGGGAAAAAAAACCCTTTGAATTTGAATTTTCATTGAAACGGTTATTTCCCCGATGAAATGTTAAGAGTGTCAAACTCAAAACATAAAGTAAAACTTTTTAGCACTCAAATGAATGCTGAAAAGAACTTTTTTGTGCCGTTATTTTTGGAGATGAAAAGTAGGCCGTTTAATCACTGAAGAATGACAAAAAAGTAAAAAGGTTTATATCGGAATCGCAAAAAAAGTCCACAATTTGTTCAAAATAAGAGTTAGTAATAAAAATTAAATTGATTTTAAACAAAAAATCATGTCTCAAATTGAGATAAATAAATCAAATTTATCAAGAACAACGATTTTCGTACACGTGCGCTTAAAAATAGCTAATTTAACCTCTAAAAAGCATAAAACTGCTCCTTAAGCAGTGCAGAGCACCACCTGAAAGAATCTAGGTCTCATAATCGTGTCATTTTTATGTGCTCCGTTAAAAAGGAAAGAAGTCACACCTTTGTTAGAGATGCCACCGCCGATCAAAAGTGACAGCGGACAGGGGTGAATGAAATTAAAAAAAAAACCGGTGAACAAAATTGAAGCGCACCTGCAGACCAATTCTTAAGGTCCCTAAAGAAGCAACTTCTTGAACAGGAACAAGAAAAAAAAAAACCTTCCTCAAGTGTGAATCTACCGCATCCACCGACGGTGGTGGCAAAAGTTGAAATTAAATTATTAACCGAGTTTTCGAGTCTTGGTCGAGAAAAGGCGAAAGAATGAAGACCAAGGAGTGAAAAAAAAATCACTCCAGGGATTGACGGTTTTCTTTGTCCTGGTTTAACCACCAACTCTGTATCGTAGCGCTGGCGCTGTCGGGCAAAAATCCTGAAATTTTATAAGTCGAGAAACTTTGCCTGGCTCGGTTGACATTCATCTGCCACGTTGTTCCACCCGGAAACGGTTCCCGCTGGAGTACACGACAGCTCCCGGGAGCCAAATTGTGGTTCATGTTTTTTTTGTAATGTTCTCGAATGTTGGCTTGACGGTTCTGGGCGACTTTGAACAGACCACTTTCTCAACTTGTATATTTTTCAAAGTTCCCAAGACCAAATTTCTTCATTTTACTGTCAAATTAACGTCATCCATGTTGGGACACGTTAGGCAATCATTCGGGGTGTTATTTATGTCACACGGGTTTTTTTCTCTTTAAATATCTTTCGGGTCATTAACTGGTGATCGAAACTCTTTGGAATGACCAATCAACAACCAGATCAGATGAGCAGCCGAATCGAGCTCGTCAGTTTATTGTTCCATTTGTGAACTGAACAATTTATTGTTCAAAAATCTATTTACTGTACAAATTTCATGCGAATATTTCTTTAAAAAGTTGCAAAAAGAGCCTTGAAACGAGAGATATTGAATTTATAATTATCTTGTAAAAAGTCAACTAACGCACCAAACACCAGCCGTTTTTGAACCGATTCCGCAAATACTCATCTGCACAAACCGGTGAAGTCGTAACGATTACGGACACCGGGCGTACAGGGTCAATAAATTCCCTCGCTTAACTGTTTGCCCGGGTGTGTTTTGACAGGGTGGTGGCCGCAGCCGAAAACTTCTGGCATGGAGCCGCATTCGAAGCCGGAAGGATAGTAATAAGATTAAGAAACTAATGAGGGCCATTTTGAAGTTTTAGTGCGGCGTACGGAATGGAGTGTTTTTTTAGTGGTGGTAATTGGCTCAACGCGAAATATCATCACTGAAATTTAGACATTGTGCATATTAATATTGTTAAAAAGAGTTTAGGAAATATTTTCTAAGAAAGCATTTTATTTTAGAATAAACTGCTATACAATGTTTTTTTTTATGAAAAGAATAGTCTTCTTTTCTTTGAAGACTTTCCCTTTTTTGTATTGTATAGAACGGTGCACAAAAAACTTTTAATTCTATGGTTTTTATTGATTCTCCAAGATAATGCCGGGAAATATTTTGAAATACTATGAAAGTAAAAACTACACCAGGAAACATCCTGAAAACTTACGTATCTAAAAGTCATTAGTTTCAAAGTTTATCAATTTTTCGAAATGCATAATCTTTGAAATGCTGTAATTGCACCGATTGGAATGGTTTTCTAAGAGAAAGTTAGACATTGAACTAGCTTCATTGCAAAAACAAGATCAGCATACATTCTGCAACTTAGCCGAGAGATAACTTTGAGCATAAATGAAATTAGAGAGTAATGGGCTATCTACAATCACTTAGCTTAGAACATCTAAGTAAAGTAGTTACTTAGGAAAGTACGCAACTTACGGCCGTCATCCACAATCAACTTAGAAATTTTGCTGGGCTGACATACGTTGCTATGCAGTTGTTTGTTTACCTTTGATATTAAAACGTCAACTTACCGTAGATTTTGAAATTTTTCAAACCATACGTCAGTTTCTAATTTGATTACTTTTCCATTGTAGAAGCTCGGCTTCATTTCCATTGATTCAAATTCCTAAGCTAAGTGAAATTTTCTAAGCTAAGTGATTGTAGATAGGCCATAAGTGGAAAGTGCAAATCCTCCTGTGTTGGAAAATTTCGATCTATAACAAAAATAAAAAGCTGGTGTACTGAAAAATTGTTTATGAAAATCAAATGACCTTTAGTTTTTATTTGATTTTTTTTTCTTTGGTGCTTTAACTTAATAAAACATATTTTTTTTTGCAAAAATTCAAAATATTTAAAAAACTCATTGTGCCTGTTACACGAAATCGGTATTCGTCATGAAACAATTTGAAGAGTAAGGCAAGGGTTTCCAGCAAGGCCTAAGACTGGCAAATAATTATTAATTGCTTTGAGTTTAAGCTTGTAATTCAGTAATTCATTAATTAATGGTTATTCGAGTAATAAAAAGTAATCAATGGTTGATTTAAGAAGTTATTGTGTAATTAAAGTAACTTAATATCATGAAAAATTTTAACTTGTTAAACGAATCTTTTTAATTTTGGTTAATAATCTAAAGAATAAAATTTGGAATCAAAAATTAACCAACAATTTAGTTTATGAATAATTTCACCGTTTTAAGTAAGGCGGTTGCAAATATTTTTTGAAAGTTTACGTTTGGCTCGATAAGTAAGGGCATCAATTTTTTTCAAAGATCTTCAAAATTTCAATGAAAATTGACTTGCAATAACATGAAAACAATATAAATTTTCTGCCCTTTTCAATAACAATAAAAGTCGAACTTCATATAATTTAGATGTGTACAACATAATTAAACTATCACGATTGAAAACTCCGAGCAAAAATGAATACGTTGTGTTCTTTTCTTGATTTGAAGCGTTTTTTTTATTTATAGTTGAGTTTTGAGTAGAGCTATCGGATGAGCAACTTTTAAATAATTTCATTGTAATACTTCGTTTAGAGCTTTTGAAAGGAATACCAAAATTTAATTAATATGAATCAATATTTTTATTAAAGTTAAATGTAATTAAGTAATCAAAGTAATTTATCATTTTGACCCAGTAATTTAAGTAATTAATTGGCAGACTGGCAAATAATACAAACCCTTGGAGTATGGTGTCCCAAATAAAGGTCATGTTGCGTGCGGTAATCTCTGACGAATTTCGCTAGGTTTTTGTCACAGGAACATTTTTTCTACAACGTGACATTCAGAAAAATCGTTAATTTTGGTGATCTATTTAAAAACTGCCTGTTTTTATAGAAATCATATTTTTTTTCTATAACATTGAAAAATATGTGCAAATTGCTCCGTATTTTATTTCAAATCAGGAAGTCGTTTTTTTTTTATTGCAAACATTTTAAAGATCAAAATTGTTTTTTTGCATGTTTATTTCAAACACCAAAACCAATACCATCATCTTGCAGGAAACTTCTTTCTGGAATATTTTGCTTTTGAAATAAATAGTTTTTGTCAAGATACAGTAATTTAATTTATATAAAAATATTGGATAATCAAAATTCCTTTTTTAACCTTTTCAGGCCTGACGGGTCATATATGACCCAAGAATCAAAATTTTGAAAACTACCCTATAATTTTCGTAATGTCCTCAAATCATTTTCCCATCATCAGATAAAATATATTTTTTTTTAATTCAGGCCCTTACAATCCCTTTAAACCCTTTCAAACTAATTTTTATCATTTCAGCTTACCTTGTTTTTATTACAGCAATTGATATGCAAAATCAATAATTTTCATTGACTTGACTTTATGACGTAAGCGACATCTAAAAGAAAAGCATTTTATATAAACCGTCTTTGGCACATAAAAATCTTTTGATATGATATTTTATTTGAAAATAGGCATTTTCCCAGTAAATTACAAATTGCGAACTTCAAACGATTTTTCTGACTTTTTCGTTTCTTGAGGCAAAAACCTATCTAACTCCAGATAAACTCAAAAAATTTCAGAACATCGCTTTTGGGACACACATTTTTAAGAGTCATGTTCGATAGTAGATTTGCTATATTGCACTTTCAATATAAATAAAAAAAAATACTATGACAATATTTTTTCTTCAAAAACTGTATTTTTTAACCAAAAAATGTGGCACAAAATATGATTTTAATATCATAGAAATAGAGAAATATAAAATTTGAATTAACTCATTTCGGAAATTCAACTAGTTCAAACAGTAAAAATAAATATCGAAACCATACAACAGAATAAGGATAAAAACTAAGAGTGTTGAAAATACTTAGTTTTGCAATAAGTTCCATAGAACCTTTTAATGCATCTTCAAAAAAAAAATTTGAATATGATTTTTCAGTGAAATAATCGTATTGAAATGTGTTGTAAATTAGATTCTACATCTTTAAAAAAGAAAGCTACATTTTCGACGAGTTTTTTCGCTGTTTTCGAATGTCCAAATTTCAACCATCTTGTGAAATTTTTGATCATCTAAAACATATCCAAAAACGATAGTTTAGTAAAATTTTTATTGTACATTTCATTTATTGGGTTAAAAGTTTAATAAATAGTATATAAATATTTGGATGGAAGTGGCGCACCCTCAGAAAAAACTGTAAGAAAATTTGGCTATTCAAACTTTTTTTCGATTTTTCCTACACAAACTTCACCTTCGAATATCAATGATTAAGTGTTGATCGATTTTGTTCATATTTGGCCCAGAATCTTAATTCAGCTTGTAGAGCAAGGTTTTGAGGAAAAGTCTCCTATTTTGGGTTATGCCTTCACACTCCTTCACCTTCACACATTCCAATAAATTAGCTAATTCTTGAAAGAATTGCTCAAGATTCTGTAAAGTATTGACTTCAACTCTACACAAATATAATTCGTCGTGATCGTACAATCTTGTCGCATTTGCGTGTTGTGCCATTGCCATTCTTTTTGACTTTTATAGATTTCCAAAATTGGAATTCATCCTTTAGGTATTAAAAAAAAACATTAAAAAACTCCGTGCAATGCATGTTGCCACTTTTCATACGAAATGCAATTCCTATCGCGCGTGCTATCTGGCCACACGGGTATTTTATTTAACCATTTACTTTTTAGTAAGTTTAAATTTTATAAATGAACTCAATAATATTCCTAAAGCCGGGACCGTGGTGTAGGGGTAAGCGTGGTTGCCTCTCACCCAGTCGGCCTGGGTTCGATCCCAGACGGTCCCGGTGGCATTTTTCGAGACGAGATTTGTCTGATCACGCCTTCCCTCGGACGGGAAGTAAATGTTGGCCCCGGACTAACCTAAAAGGTAAGGTCGTTAGCTCAGTCCAGGTGTAGGTCTCCCTGGGTCCTGTCTCGGTGGAATCGCTGGTAGGCAGTTGGACTAACAATCCAGAGGTCGTCAGTTCGAATCCCGGATTGGATGGAAGCTAAGGTGTAAAAAGAGGTTTGCAATTGCCTCAACAATCAAGCCTTCGAACACCTAGTTTCGAGTACACCCAAAACTGGGCAGCGCTTGTCCGAGAGAATAATAGCCTCGAGTCGAGAGAATAGTGACACCATTCACGGACACAGAGAACACAGCTCGAGATTGGCAAGAGAATTATTATATCGAGGTTCATTTGCAAAAAAAGTTCATCCATCAAAGCAAAAAACCAAAAGTGTCGACTACGGGAATCGAACCAACGACCTTTGACATACTAACTCAATGACTTAACTGCCTCGGCCACCACAGCTTGGTGAACAAAGTGTGGTCAGATGCCAATGTATGACACTTGTTCTAGATTTATTGTTTCAATTAATGAATGAACTCATTTGTTATGATGGTGTGAGTTGGTAGAATTATTCTCTCGATTTTGGCGCTGAGCCCTCAATAAATTTTGAGGGAACGATTCTCTCGACTCGGAATTTTGGGTGTAGGAATCTCGCAATCGAGAACGCCAAGGCAATGCTGTAGAGCGAATAATTTGATTTTTTTTTTGAATATTCTAAAAAAATAATAAATCCTTCATTACAAAACAAATACGTACATCGGCTATAACCAAGGGTCCTGATTTTCGGTTCAATGAACAGAAATCACTCACTCATCGCCTATCCAGTCGTAGCCTATTCTAACCCGCTAGCATTCATGAGCGAATGATACTCGCGAGCAGCCAGCGAGTGGCCCGAACTGTTCACTCAGCGAACAAATACATCGTGAAAATTTTTGCCTACTCCGTCGCTCGATGACACTCACACACTACCATCCTCAGCGAAGAGCCATTCTCACAAAATGCCAGCGCGGCAGTCTTTTTGTCTTCACGCCCTCAGTTTGCCATCAATTTGATTTTTTCTTGGTGGAAATTTCTTTGAATGGTGTCTATAATGTTATGAAATCAAAATAAATGAGCAACTCTCTACGAAATCGGCCGATTTCGACCATTTTTATTTTTTCAATTTTTTTATTTGGCTCAAACTTTGTGGGGGCCTTCCCTATGACCAAATAAGCTATTTTGTGTCATTGGTTCACCCATACAAGTCTCCATACAATTTTGGCAGCTGTCCATACAAAAATGGTATGTAAATATTCAAACAGCTGTAACTTTTGAGTGAATTTTCTGATCAATTTGGTGTCTTCGGCAAAGTTGTAGGTATTGTTGAGGACTTTTGAGAAAAAAATAGGTACACGGAAAAAAAAATTTGCAGATTTTTTAATTAACTTTTTTTTCACTAAAACTCAATTTCCCAAAATACGTATTTTTTGATTTTCGAGATTTTTTTATATGTTTTAGGGGACAAAAATCCGCAACTTTTGAGCTATAGAGAAACATGGTCAAAAAATCTGACGCCGAGTTATGATTTTTTGAAAAAATTGTGATTTTTTGAAAAAATCGAAGTTTCATGCAAAAACAAGTTTGACATTATTTTTAAATGCAAAATTGAATTTGCAATCGAAAAGTTCTTTACAGATTTTTTTGATAAAAAGCTCCGTTTTCAAGATATAGCCACCGAAAGTTTGATTTTAGCGAAATATTTGCAGTTTTTTGATTTTTAAAAATAGTGACCATGAGTGACCATTTCTAAAAATATTTTTTTTGAAAAGTTCAGAAAATTTTCTATAAAATTGTCTAAGAGACATTGAAGATTGGACCTCTGGTTGCTGAGATACAGCCGCTTTAAGAAAAAGAAACACGAAAAATGAAGTTTTCTAAATCTCACCAAAACAACCGACCATTTTCTAATGACGATATCTCAGCAACTAATGGTCCGATTTTCAATTTTAATATATGAAACATTCGTGAAATTTTCCGATCTTTTCGAAAAAAATATTTTTAAATCAAGACTAACATTTTAAAAGGGCCAAACATAGAATATTACGCCCTTTTGAAATGTTAGTCTTGATTTAAAAAATTTCAAAATATTTTTTTCGAAGAGATCGGAAAATTTCACGACTGTTTCATATATTAACATTGAAAATCGGACCATTAGTTGCTGAGATATCGTCTTTAGAAAATTGTGGGTTGTTTTGGTGAGATTTAGAAAACTTCATTTTTCGTGTTTCTTTTTCTTAAAGCGGCTGTATCTCAGCAACCAGAGGTCCAATCTTCAATGTCTCTTAGACAATTTTATAGCAAATTTTCTGAACTTTTAAAAAAAAATATTTTTAGAAATGGTCACTCATGGTCACTATTTTTAAAAATCAAAAAACTGCAAATATTTCGCTAAAATCAAACTTTCGGTGGCTATATCTTGAAAACGGAGCTTTTTATCAAAAAAATCTGTAAAGTACTTTTCGATTGCAAATTCAATTTTGCATTAAAAAATAATGTCAAACTTGTTTTTGCATGAAACTTCGATTTTTTCAAAAAATCACAATTTTTTCAAAAAATCATAACTCGGCGTCAGATTTTTTGACCATGTTTCTCTATAGCTCAAAAGTTGCGGATTTTTGTCCCCTAAAACATATCAAAAAATCTCGAAAATCAAAAAATACGTATTTTGGGAAATTGAGTTTTAGTGAAAAAAAAGTTGATTAAAAAATCTGCAAATTTTTTTTTCCGTGTACCTATTTTTTTCTCAAAAGTCCTCAACAATACCTACAACTTTGCCGAAGACACCAAATTGATCAGAAAATTCACTCAAAAGTTACAGCTGTTTGAATATTTACATACCATTTTTGTATGAACAGCTGCCAAAATTGTATGGAGACTTGTATGGGTGAACCAATGACACAAAATAGCTTATTTGGTCATAGGGAAGGTCCCCACAAAGTTTGAGCCAAATAAAAAAATACAAATAAAATCCATTTCCGGTTTTGGTAGAGAATTGCTCAAATGTACAATTTAATTGATAACATTGATTTTAGGCAACCAAAATCAATGAGTATAACGCAGCGCATCAGAGAAAAAATGTTTTCAGTTCAGAGTGATCGGTGACGTTCGGCCTGCCTGAGCCGTTCGGAGACTGAGCCGATCAGAGAGAGAAGGAGAGTAGAAGCGAGAGTGTTCGGGAGCGAATGGTGAGAAAGTGACAAACAGTAGGAATTCATCAGGGCAGTACCGCGTCGCCTGCTATTTGTGCTCGCGAATGGAGTGGTTGATTTTGAACAATCAGGACCCTTGGCTATAACCTAACTTTCTCGAAACTTCAAGCGTAGTCCTTTTACAGCCCTCATAAATATGTCCAACTCCATGTCCCTTCCACCTGAAACAAGGACAATAAAAGCTGGTTTCACTTCCGACGACAAAAGTGCCGCCGATCAGGTAAAAATGCGAGGGGGCGACACAACATTAAACACAACAAGACGACCCGTTTTGAGAAGTGTCGCGACGACGGAAGGTGATAATTTCAAAGGCAGAAATTTATTGAACCGACAAAAAGGTGCCAGCATTTCGATTCCAACGAGACCCCGATAGCATCTTGTCCTTCTTTTTTCGTGCTGGGACAATGATGTCTTTCGAAAATTCCCGGGGATAATGAAGGTGCGCAACACCATTCCCATCACAGGGCGAAGCCGGCACCCTGAATCTTGGACAATCCGCCTAGCTGAAAGGCGATTATTTGTTTGAGGGCTCCCATCCTGTCCCGTTAATGATCATGAGGGTCATAAATTTGACCACTTTTTTATTTTTTTTTCGGTGGAAGGGTCCACCTCCAACACAACCAGCTGCCTGCACGGGAAAACCTCATTATCTGACGAGTGAAAAATTATAGTGATTTGCCACTTTCCATTCTTTGCGCTTATTGCCGTGCAGAGGGAGAGAGAGAGTGTGTATTGAGAGGCCGCTTAATCACATCAAAAAGTAATCATTTGAATTTTAAACCGGCCAAAAGCGGGGCTAAACTGAGTCTCTCTATTACACAGCAATCAGTTGGGTGTGAACGCGTGTGGACTCTTACAAGGGAGCTTGGATGGCACGGAGAGAAAAACAGAACAACAATTGAAACAAATTTTAGTATGAATTTATTAGTGTGTTAAATATCATAATTTGAGTTGCCATTCTGCCTAAAGCAATTGTTTTCAGAATTACTTTTTAATATCAGAGCCATTTTACTTAAAAAATCGATATGAAAAAAAAGTAATAAAAAAAAACTTAAAGTCAAGGCACGGTGCTTAAAATACCGTTATTATGAAAAAAAATATGCAATCCGAGATTTTGGGGTCTATCGATTGCTTACATCATAGGGCACCTCTGTGCAAAAAATAAAAACATTCGCTGATGTAGTTTTGGAGATACAGCCCTTTTAAGATGTTACATCCGATTTTCAATAAGAAAACCAAAACAATCTATACAATTTCAGCATTTCAAAGAATATGCAATTCGAGATAATGATGTTTTTTGCTTCATATGACTGTCAAGTATCTCTGGGCCAAGTTTCAGAAAGTTTGCTGATGTAGTTCTCGAGATACAGCCATTTTAAAATGTTATTTCCGACTTTTTCAAAGAAAATCTATAAAATCAATACAATTTCAGCACTTTAAAGAATATGCATTTCGAGATAATGATGCTTTTTGCTTCATATGACTGTCAAGTATCTCTGGGCCATGTTTCAGAAGGTTTGCTGATGTAGTTTTCGAGATACAGCCACAGAGGTGCCCTATGATGTAAGGAATCGATAGACCCCAAAATGTCGGATTGCATAATTTTTTTTTCATAATAACGGTATTTTGAGCACCGTGCAAGGATATTTGTATGGATAAAATTCCAACAAATACGAAATTCACTAGAGAATTATTAGCATTAAGATACCGGACATCTTTGAAAATTTAATTAGTTAACTCCATGTTCAAATTTTTTTCCAAAGTTTCTCTCCGTGCCCATCAGCTCTCAATCAATCCAAATGATCCGGCTTTCAGCTCCCCAATCGACAGCTCCCGCTGCTGTTGCTGCTGGAACTCGCCGGAACCAATCGTCGCACGTTTCTTCGAGATCGAGACTCGTAACTGCGGCCAGCTCATCTGGTGCCGCCTTTTTTTACGAATCGATCGCTTGCAAACATTTTGCCCAACGTGTGATCAAACCTTTGGCCGAGAAGAAGTTGAAGAAGCGGGAGACCGTTCGGAGCACTCTGATTTACATATTTGCCTGAAAGTCGGTGCTGAAAGCATTTCGTTGGGGTTATGCTCTGCTGACGCAAATTTAACATGAATAAAACTCAATCAAATCTCATTTTTAAGCAATTTTTGATTTTTTTAAACTCAAGAGAACTGTGACAAGAAACCACGTCAGCGACGTTGTATCTGTTGCACGACGAAAGCTAATCGATATGTCTGACCACTGGTGATGATGTTACCATCAACATGGATCAACCGTGCAGGGCCCCAGTGATTGAGAGCTGAACATGCCCAATTATACCGTGTGGCATGTCGAACGACCCCCAGCGAGAATCGGTGCATGGTTATTTCTGGTAGGGAGAAGGGACCCAACACCGCTGGAAGGTTGACCGAGTGACCCAGTAAGAAGTTTGTCATAAATGGGTACGACATAACATTAGGATGATGTTTTCAATATTTATTTAAAAACCTGTGATTTGTGGTAATTGTTTATTTCAACGATCTTTGGTGATTATTGTTAAGCTGTTTATTTGAAACCGGAAAAAAACTCAGGTTTAACTGGAAGTATCATATTTTAAAGGAAAACCCCACTGAAGGAATTCAGATTTGACACACATAGCAATGCAGTGGTCTGTGGGAACATAATTAATTTCACTGATGCGAAATGTGGTCCAACCGCTTATTTGTGGCATGTAACGCTGGTTTGAAGATATAAAAACAATCATAAATTAATTACGTGCGCCACAATGAACTCAATGTTAAATTGTTATGGGTAGGGTTAGTGAATTTTCTCGATTACGCGGACAGCTTGAAATTCGTGAATTTTGAAGATTTCCGTTAAATTCCGTGAAATTAATCAATTTTATCAAATCATTGCTTAAAATAACAACATAATATATTTTTCATCAATGAAAACTTTTAAAGTAAATTTTATTTGTTTTCAATTGAAACCCCATTGCTACAAATACTTAAATGATGTTTACATAAATCAGTTAAAGTTAAAAATAGTAGTTTATGCAACAAGTTGCAAAAAGAGGATTTTTCAGCACGAGTCGTACATTTATCCAACGAGGTTCACCGAGTTGGATAAATACGACGAGTGATGAAAAAATCAACTTTTGCAACGAGGTCCATACAACGGTTTTTGCAATTCCGAAAAACACCCTTTGAACAGAATTATAGGACAAATGTCCATGCATTGAGTCAATGAATCGTTTAATTAAAAAAAAATGTTGAAAAGTACAACTTTTCCAAACAAGTACTGAAAAGTTCAACTTTTCAGCATCCATTTCAGTGCTGAAAAGTAGAACTTTTCAGCATTTGTTTTGAAAAGGGTTACTATTCCATACTGTTATTTTTGGTACAGAAAAGTAGGCTAAGTTTTTGAAAGATTTATTTTAAGAAATCAATTAAAAGCAAACATTCATATAAAAGTTACATTCAATAGAAACAGTCACATTTCCTTTAGTCCATGTTCCATTGACCGGGAAAAATGAATTGCATTAGAGTAGTGAAGAATAATGAGAAAATATATTGTGAATTAGAATATGAATAATAGTTTATCAGTTTTTCAAACTAAATTTTGAATTATTTTCATTCGCTCTAATAACAATTTGAAATTTTGAAAAGCATAATTTTAAATGAAATTAGAAGATTCAAACTTGGTTCATTCAAGCCTAAATGATTAGTATTTTTGTCATTCAGGCGCAACCCTTTTATAATGTTAGTCTTGGTTTAAAAATTTGAAAATATATTTTTTTAAAAGATCGGAAAATTTTACGAATGTTTCATATTTTAACATTGTAAATCGGACCATTAGCTGCTGAGATATCGACATTAGAAAATGGTGGGTTGTTTGGGTGAGACTTAGAAAACATCAATTTTCATGTTTTTAAACCTTTGCATGGCAATATCTTAGCAACTTAGGGTCGTATCAACAAAGTTCAAAAAAGCAAAATATAGAGAATTTTCTTAGCCTTTCAAAAATATTTTTTTCAAAGGTGGGCAAACATGGGCACTTATTTAAGAAAAATGAAAAACTGCGACTATTTTCAAAATAGTTACCTAAAAATGGCTATAACTTGAAAACGGTGCACTTAATCAAAATTTCACTAAAATACGTTATGATTGCAAATTTAAAAAATCAAAAAATAAAGTTGAAAAATTTTTGCGACCGATAGTTTGGTTTTTCGAATCAGTATTGATTAAAAAATTCATAACTCAGCCAAAGATTTTTTGCACAACCTGGAAATTTCTGAAATCAAGTTTTAGTGACAAAAAGTTATATAAAAATCATCAAATTTTTTTCAAAATCAGTATTGATTGAAAATTTAAAACTCGGTCAAAGATTTTTTGCACAACCTGGAAATTTCTGAAAAGTTGGCATTTCATGTCCCCTAAACAATTTAAAAAATTAAAAATAGTGTTTTTTTTTGCAAATCATGTTTTAGTGACAAAAAGTTAAATAAAAAATCATCAAATTTTTTTTACCGTGTATCTTTTTTTTCAGTGTAGTCCTTATCCATACCTACAACTTTGCTGAAGACACAAAATCGATCAAAAAATTCCTTCAAAAGATACAGATTTTTGAATTTTCATACATCATTTTTGTATGGACAGCTGCCAAATTTGTATGGAAAATTTTATGAACGAATTAATGATGCAAAATGGCTTTCTGGGCATACCGAAGGCACCAAAAAAAATCGAATGACCGAAATCTGAGAGAACTGCTAACATTTCTAATTTGATAGTTAGTTTTTAATTTTTAGTTTTTAGTTTTTAGTTTTTAGTTTTTAGTTTTTAGTTTTTAGTTTTTAGTTTTTAGTTTTTAGTTTTTAGTTTTTAGTTTTTAGTTTTTAGTTTTTAGTTTTTAGTTTTTAGTTTTTAGTTTTTAGTTTTTAGTTTTTAGTTTTTAGTTTTTAGTTTTTAGTTTTTAGTTTTTAGTTTTTAGTTTTTAGTTTTTAGTTTTTAGTTTTTAGTTTTTAGTTTTAAGTTTTTAGTTTTTAGTTTTTAGTTTTTAGTTTTTAGTTTTTAGTTTTTAGTTTTTAGTTTTTAGTTTTTAGTTTTTAGTTTTTAGTTTTTAGTTTTTAGTTTTTAGTTTTTAGTTTTTAGTTTTTAGTTTTAGTTTTTAGTTTTTAGTTTTTAGTTTTTAGTTTTTAGTTTTTAGTTTTTAGTTTTTAGTTTTTAGTTTTAGTTTTTAGTTTTTAGTTTTTAGTTTTTAGTTTTTAGTTTTTAGTTTTTAGTTTTTAGTTTTTAGTTTTTAGTTTTTAGTTTTTAGTTTTTAGTTTTTAGTTTTTAGTTTTTAGTTTTTAGTTTTTAGTTTTTAGTTTTTAGTTTTTAGTTTTTAGTTTTTAGTTTTTAGTTTTTAGTTTTTAGTTTTTAGTTTTTAGTTTTTAGTTTTTAGTTTTTAGTTTTTAGTTTTTAGTTTTTAGTTTTTAGTTTTTAGTTTTTAGTTTTTAGTTTTTTAGTTTTTAGTTTTTAGTTTTTAGTTTTTAGTTTTTAGTTTTTAGTTTTTAGTTTTTAGTTTTTAGTTTTTAGTTTTTAGTTTTTAGTTTTTAGTTTTTAGTTTTTAGTTTTTAGTTTTTAGTTTTTAGTTTTTAGTTTTAGTTTTTAGTTTTTAGTTTTTAGTTTTTAGTTTTTAGTTTTTAGTTTTTAGTTTTTAGTTTTTAGTTTTTAGTTTTTAGTTTTTAGTTTTTAGTTTTTAGTTTTTAGTTTTTAGTTTTTAGTTTTTAGTTTTTAGTTTTTAGTTTTTAGTTTTTAGTTTTTAGTTTTTAGTTTTAGTTTTTAGTTTTTAGTTTTTAGTTTTTAGTTTTTAGTTTTTAGTTTTTAGTTTTTAGTTTTTAGTTTTTAGTTTTTAGTTTTTAGTTTTTAGTTTTTAGTTTTTAGTTTTTAGTTTTTAGTTTTTAGTTTTTAGTTTTTAGTTTTTAGTTTTTAGTTTTTAGTTTTAGTTTTTAGTTTTTAGTTTTTAGTTTTTAGTTTTTAGTTTTTAGTTTTTAGTTTTTAGTTTTTAGTTTTTAGTTTTTAGTTTTTAGTTTTTAGTTTTTAGTTTTTAGTTTTTAGTTTTTAGTTTTTAGTTTTTAGTTTTAGTTTTTAGTTTTTAGTTTTTAGTTTTTAGTTTTTAGTTTTTAGTTTTTAGTTTTTATTTTTTAGTTTTTAGTTTTTAGTTTTTAGTTTTTAGTTTTTAGTTTTTAGTTTTTAGTTTTTAGTTTTTAGTTTTTAGTTTTTAGTTTTTAGTTTTTAGTTTTTAGTTTTTAGTTTTTAGTTTTTAGTTTTTAGTTTTTAGTTTTTAGTTTTTAGTTTTTAGTTTTTAGTTTTTAGTTTTTAGTTTTTAGTTTTTAGTTTTTAGTTTTTAGTTTTTAGTTTTTAGTTTTTAGTTTTTAGTTTTTAGTTTTTAGTTTTTTGTTTTTATTTTTTAGTTTTTTGTTTTTATTTTTTATTTTTTTGTTTTAGTTTTTAGTTTTTAGTTTTTAGTTTTTAGTTTTTAGTTTTTAGTTTTTAGTTTTTAGTTTTTAGTTTTTAGTTTTTAGTTTTTAGTTTTTAGTTTTTAGTTTTTAGTTTTAGTTTTTAGTTTTTAGTTTTTAGTTTTTAGTTTTTAGTTTTTAGTTTTTAGTTTTTAGTTTTTAGTTTTTAGTTTTTAGTTTTTAGTTTTTTAGTTTTTAGTTTTTAGTTTTTAGTTTTTAGTTTTTAGTTTTTAGTTTTTAGTTTTTAGTTTTTAGTTTTTAGTTTTTAGTTTTTAGTTTTTAGTTTTTAGTTTTTAGTTTTTAGTTTTTAGTTTTTAGTTTTTAGTTTTTAGTTTTTAGTTTTTAGTTTTTAGTTTTTTAGTTTTTAGTTTTTAGTTTTTAGTTTTTAGTTTTTAGTTTTTAGTTTTTAGTTTTTAGTTTTTAGTTTTTAGTTTTTAGTTTTTAGTTTTTAGTTTTTAGTTTTTAGTTTTTAGTTTTTAGTTTGTAGTTTTTAGTTTTTAGTTTTTAGTTTTTAGTTTTTAGTTTTTAGTTTTTAGTTTTTAGTTTTTAGTTTTTAGTTTTTAGTTTTTAGTTTTTAGTTTTTAGTTTTTAGTTTTTAGTTTTTAGTTTTTAGTTTTTAGTTTTTAGTTTTTAGTTTTTAGTTTTTAGTTTTTAGTTTTAGTTTTTAGTTTTTAGTTTTTAGTTTTTAGTTTTTAGTTTTTAGTTTTTAGTTTTTAGTTTTTAGTTTTAGTTTTTAGTTTTTTAGTTTTTAGTTTTTAGTTTTTTAGTTTTTAGTTTTTAGTTTTTAGTTTTTAGTTTTTAGTTTTTAGTTTTAGTTTTTAGTTTTTATTTTTTAGTTTTTAGTTTTTAGTTTTTTGTTTTTTGTTTTTAGTTTTTAGTTTTTTGCTTTTAGTTTTTAGTTTTTAGTTTTTAGTTTTTAGTTTTTAGTTTTTAGTTTTTAGTTTTTAGTTTTAGTTTTTAGTTTTTAGTTTTTATTTTTTAGTTTTTAGTTTTTAGTTTTTAGTTTTTAGTTTTTAGTTTTTAGTTTTTAGTTTTTAGTTTTTAGTTTTTAGTTTTTAGTTTTTAGTTTTTAGTTTTTAGTTTTTAGTTTTTAGTTTTTAGTTTTTAGTTTTTAGTTTTTAGTTTTTAGTTTTTAGTTTTTAGTTTTTAGTTTTAGTTTTAGTTTTTAGTTTTTAGTTTTTAGTTTTTAGTTTTTAGTTTTTAGTTTTTAGTTTTTAGTTTTTAGTTTTTAGTTTTTAGTTTTTAGTTTTTAGTTTTGAGTTTTTAGTTTTAGTTTTAGTTTTTAGTTTTTAGTTTTTAGTTTTTAGTTTTTAGTTTTTAGTTTTAGTTTTTAGTTTTTAGTTTTTAGTTTTTAGTTTTTAGTTTTTAGTTTTTAGTTTTTAGTTTTTAGTTTTTAGTTTTTAGTTTTAGTTTTTAGTTTTTAGTTTTTAGTTTTTAGTTTTTAGTTTTTAGTTTTTAGTTTTTAGTTTTTAGTTTTTAGTTTTTAGTTTTTAGTTTTTAGTTTTTAGTTTTTAGTTTTTAGTTTTTAGTTTTTAGTTTTTAGTTTTTAGTTTTTAGTTTTTAGTTTTTAGTTTTTAGTTTTTAGTTTTTAGTTTTTAGTTTTTAGTTTTTAGTTTTTAGTTTTAGTTTTTAGTTTTTAGTTTTTAGTTTTTAGTTTTTAGTTTTTAGTTTTTAGTTTTTAGTTTTTAGTTTTAGTTTTAGTTTTTAGTTTTTAGTTTTTAGTTTTTAGTTTTAGTTTTTAGTTTTTAGTTTTTAGTTTTTAGTTTTTAGTTTTTAGTTTTTAGTTTTTAGTTTTTAGTTTTTAGTTTTTAGTTTTTAGTTTTTAGTTTTTAGTTTTTAGTTTTTAGTTTTTAGTTTTTAGTTTTTAGTTTTTAGTTTTTAGTTTTTAGTTTTTAGTTTTTAGTTTTAGTTTTTAGTTTTTAGTTTTTAGTTTTAGTTTTTAGTTTTTAGTTTTTAGTTTTTAGTTTTTAGTTTTTAGTTTTTAGTTTTTAGTTTTTAGTTTTTAGTTTTTAGTTTTTAGTTTTTAGTTTTTAGTTTTTAGTTTTTAGTTTTTAGTTTTTAGTTTTTAGTTTTTAGTTTTTAGTTTTTAGTTTTTTAGTTTTTATTTTTTAGTTTTTATTTTTTAGTTTTTATTTTTTAGTTTTTAGTTTTTAGTTTTTAGTTTTTAGTTTTTAGTTTTTAGTTTTTAGTTTTTAGTTTTTAGTTTTTAGTTTTTAGTTTTTAGTTTTTAGTTTTTAGTTTTTTAGTTTTTAGTTTTTAGTTTTTAGTTTTTAGTTTTTAGTTTTTAGTTTTTAGTTTTTAGTTTTTAGTTTTTAGTTTTTAGTTTTTAGTTTTTAGTTTTTAGTTTTTAGTTTTTAGTTTTTAGTTTTTAGTTTGTAGTTTTTAGTTTTTAGTTTTTAGTTTTTAGTTTTTAGTTTTTAGTTTTTAGTTTTTAGTTTTTAGTTTTTAGTTTTTAGTTTTTAGTTTTTAGTTTTTAGTTTTTAGTTTTTAGTTTTTAGTTTTTAGTTTTTAGTTTTTAGTTTTTAGTTTTAGTTTTTAGTTTTTAGTTTTTAGTTTTTAGTTTTTAGTTTTTAGTTTTTAGTTTTTAGTTTTTAGTTTTTAGTTTTTAGTTTTTAGTTTTTAGTTTTAGTTTTAGTTTTTAGTTTTTAGTTTTTAGTTTTTAGTTTTTAGTTTTTAGTTTTTAGTTTTTAGTTTTTAGTTTTTAGTTTTTAGTTTTTAGTTTTTAGTTTTTAGTTTTTAGTTTTTAGTTTTTAGTTTTTAGTTTTTAGTTTTTAGTTTTTAGTTTTTAGTTTTTAGTTTTTAGTTTTTAGTTTTTAGTTTTTAGTTTTTAGTTTTTAGTTTTTAGTTTTTAGTTTTTAGTTTTTAGTTTTTAGTTTTTAGTTTTTAGTTTTTAGTTTTCTGTTTTTAGTTTTTGATCTTTTAATTTTATATCATTTCATTTTTAAATGAAAATTTAATTTTTGGAGAAAGCAAAATTATCTGGGTTAAACATGACGATTAATTTTGAAAAGCTTAGAAATCGTGTATAGTATTTTGATTTAAAACTTTTGTCATAATGACTTGAATTTAACTTTGCAAATTTCTTTCGATTCAATCCTTTTCAAACCCAAACTCTCACAAACATTTGCATTTGGAGAACCTTCAAAGAAAGGCACAAGTATTTACCTTGCAACTGCTACTGACTGGCGCATATGCCAAACTCGACCTCACTTGGCACATGTGACAGTACCTCTCGCTATCCCTCTTAAAAGTGCCTAAATTATTCATGAATGCGAACGACCCCGGCTAAGAAGTTCCCATCAGGAATGGCCAATGAGAGAGAGATAGAGAGTGTCAGGCAGTGATTTTCCTCCCACGCTATCAGTAACAACTTCTTCTATTTGCCTAGCTAGGGTACAGGGTTGGAATTCTGCTATGGCTCCTTTCCGTTTGGTGATTGAGCAGTTTGTGGTCCAAATTGGGACCCAATCTTGTTCAGCCTTCAGTAGCAACCTACATTTGGGAAGAGGTTTTTTTTCCAGCTGGAAAAAAAGGGGCCATACTTTGAATTATAGATCATTCCCAGTGACATTGACACAGATCATCCCCATCCCATCTCGGTGACGTTTCAAAGCTTATAAATATTTCATGGTTACGCTCACATTCCACTCTATTTTCCAGCTCATCTTTTTTTTCCTCCCATCTCAAGTATTTGCTCAGCCTTGTCATTCAGTGTCACATTCGAGAGCCAGTGAAGTCATCACCGGAATAGACCTGGCGCCACCGTCCCGCTGAGGGACGGAACACATGTGCCAGGACCAGCCTAGTCCGTCCACGGAACCGAAATTCTAACCAAATGTGAGCAACAGCAGCATCATCATTGTTGTCATATTTATACATTAAACAGCATGACACGATATCCATCATCGTGATTGTCACTGGGGAATCCTCATCTGCGCTGTCACCCTGACGTGACCGGCCGCCAGGGTGTCCTACACGGGGAGGGAGAATTGTCAAAATTGAGTTGCCTTCGTTAGATGATGTGGAGTTGAGGTTGGCTTACCTGGACAAGAGGGATAGGCCCCCAAAACCAAAGCTAAAAACTCGATTCGCCACCTACATTCGAATAGGAGAACTTTGGTGCAAGGTTACGTTTACGTTTTTGCGCGATAAGTGCAAAGGCGAGTGAAAACTATTTTAAGGTTTTTAAAAAGAAAATTGATCTTTTGGAATAAAATAAACTTAACAGGAGGTAAGAAATAAAAAGTTCTACCGATTGACTTTTTGATTTTTTTGCTAAGTTGCCTTTTTCATTGAAAATTCTGAGATCCGGTTTGAAAACGCGAGAATGAGGTTAGATTGCAAATTTTGAAAATCATTCCAATTACCATTTTTCAAGCAGAGCTTTGCTTTTATGGTAGAAGTGACTTAAAAAAAATATTTGTCCACTTGAATAATCTACATTCTCAATTGATTAGTTAGGTTTTGGTTGATTAAAACATTCCCTTATTTTGAATCAGCTAATGAACAGGTTAAATCGTCCATCACAAAAATATTTTCGTTTATATCAATTAAGCTATTAATTTCTTACCTGAAAATGGTATAATTTGCTATTAATGTCGATTTTATGATGAAATAAAACAATTTCAAATTTCAAACCAACTTACTCGCTGTAGGTTATAATGAAAACATCACCCCAAGTTTCAGCGCCCTCTAGTGGGGGGTAATTTTAACGTTTGATTGCCTATTGCTCCCTGGAGGGGAATGCAAAAGGCCTCATCAAGTCGGCGAAGTTTGTATGAAATTAGCTAGAAGGCTATTTTTTTAGTCACGTCTATTCTGGATATTGCCTTAGCTTTAAAGAAATAAATCACAAATTCACAAATGTGCAGAATATTTTAAGTTTAACAAACCAAATCAACTATTAATTATTTTGTTCTTAGCAATCAGTTTCTTTTCCCACATCAAGTTAAATGCACCGATGATATCAAACCGTCAGATTCGTCTGAAAAGCTTAATAATCTGTAAGTGGTTTGTGGCCACCCACCTCCCCCCAAGTAGTCCGCCTCGCTCGATAACGATGATGACACCCGTTGGTCGGTTCATCGGTCTCGATATGATGTGGATGAGGGTGATGATGACGTAAGTGACTTTTAATAAAGTGAGGGCCCAACTTCCCATCGGTGACAGATTCTGATGAAGACGGGGAAGGGGAAACCATTTCACTAGTTAGTTGGGGAAAAGTAATAAGCGTGTGACAGCAGTGGTGCTTTGATGTTTTGTATTTTATTTCTTTCATATTATACTTGACCCACGATTTCTTGAAATTAGAATAATATTTTGAAGCATACTGAATTGATCTCACTCGGTGATATCTGAAACATTTACGCATGGAAAGTTGACTGTATTTTGTACATTATTTAAAAATATTTTAATAATCATTGAAAAAAGGGCTCTATAAATATCTTAAATTTATATTAATATGTTTACTGAATATATTGTCGTATTTAGGGAGCGGCCGTGGCTGACTGGTTACGGTGTTCGCTTTGTAAGCGAATGGTTCTGGGTTCGATTCCCATCTGCTCCCAACGAGAAAGTTAAGAACACATTAAATTTGAAGTGATGAATATGAACGAAAAATCAAAGTCGCCCAAGGCGGGGTTCGATCCCCCGTCCTTTGGATTGGTAAGCAAAATGCTAACCACTAGGCCATGACGCTTTCGTGAGCGAGGACTGGAATTAGGAATACTGTTACAGAGAGCGAGTTGTGGCGTTATAACCACGGCAAATAGTGTCCAGGGCATTCGTGGAAATACAATGTCCCGTCCCAGAGGGTCCCGGAGTACCAAACCTTCTTAGCATGGTGCTCCCAACGAATACAACCAAATCTCGGAACATATGGTGGTGTGTCCCCACGCTTCTTCCTCCCTGTCGATTCAGAATTGTGTTGTTGTTCGAACACTCAGTGCTCAAACTCAACCCAATTACGAGTCATCTCTGCGATACGGCTTTACGCAGTAGGCCTGGCCGCTTTAACGCTTGTGATGTTTCAATGCATTCTAATGCAATGGCGCACTACAAATGTTAATAAATGACAAGAAGAGTGCTAGGCGTCATCTAACCTAAGGCACTCTCCAGGATCCCTTCGAAAGATTGGCTGCGCTAGGCTGCGCTGCGCTAACACGATCATGCAGCAAATATGGACACCCTTTGATGAAGCACATTATCTTAGTTCATTTTTCAACAAACAAAAAAAGATTGACAATCTATGTGCTTACATGTCATTCATTTGTTTTTTTTTTTTTAATAGAAATTTACATGTTTTTTTTAAACGTATCTAAATTTCTAAAATTTATATCAAATATTTATCCTTAAAAATTTAACAAGGTCTGAAATGTCCACTAAAGCAAAGTTATTGATTTTGAAATATTGTCTAGATTTGGATAATGATCACCACTCAACCTGCAAGAAAATCATTCATGGGTAAAGATTTATCTGAAACAACAAATTTCTAGTCTACTTTGATGATTGTGGTAAGTTCTATCAATTTGCTGAAGACCTCCTAGTAAAAGAAATTAAACCCTGAGCTGAGGCTCATTAGGGCTCTGATTTGAATGCATTAGTGACGTGTGATTGTTTTCTTTTAAAATGTATCGATCAAATATAATTTTATAATTTGGTATGAAATAAGAAATAAAACATAAAAATAAAACATGACTTTGAAATTTTGAAAAAGTTTTTCAGATCAGAAAATTTCGCAAAAAAAAACTCCGATATTTTCGAATATCCCGATTCCCGGAAATTCTTATATTTTATCCCGGAGATTCCTGGAATTGAAAATCAAATCAAACTGTGCCTGGAAATTGAGATTCGGTTGTGAAAATAGATAAATAGTTCAATAATTTGTAATCGATAAGAAATTTATAGCAATACAATTTTTAATCAGCAATATATCACCATTTATTTTGAATTATTAGGGTGAATTGTTTAAAAAAAATATTAAAGATCGTGCTTTAAACATTTTCTATTTAACTTTTATTATTTTTTTTAACAAGACTGGCTATTATATACGAATATTCATGGCTTTAAAGTTTTAAAAAATATATCATATTTAATTATTTTTCATCAAAGACCGGCATCTGTGGTAAACCAGGACGAATGTATATCGATCTAAGACAGCTGTTTAAATCAATGTTTTTGCATAATGTTTTGATTGATTTTGGTTAAAACAGGAACAGGACAAAACAATTAGTACACCAATTTCCAAACTTTTTGCTCTAAAATTTCCTGTACCTATTCAGTCTGTTGCCTTGATTTTTCCCAGTTGGCGTTTGTTACTTAAAGATAATTTGTATGTTTTTTTTTTTAATATTAAATATGAAAGTCTGAACTTAATTATAATTTTGCTTAAACTTATATTATTTGCTGTCGTATTTTTGTTTTTTGATAGATACTTATTTAATTTGGATCGGAAATGGATTAGAAATTGTGGTGCATTTAAAATTCAAAGCACAACAAAAAACATAAAAAAAAACTTTAAGCTATCTTAAAACTGCTATCCTTGTTTTTTTATTAAAGTGTAGATTATCACCAATTAATGGTATTGTGCTAAATCTTAGATTTTAAGCTTGAAAAATATAACAAATATTGTGGTTTGGTTGAGCGTTTTAGCAGAATGCAAATATAATGAAAACATAGATTTAGTACAGTTTCAAAAAAATCCCGCTATCCCGGGAATTCCCGGGATTGAAATAATATTTTCCCGTTTCCCGGAAAATTTAAAACCCGAGAAAATTGGACGCCCAAGGTGACTCTCAGAAACTAATTGCCGGATTTCCAATAGTCCAGAGAGATCATTTCAGGAAATTTTGTCAGCTTTTCAACAAAATTTCTTCCAAGAATTATTTTCCAATCTCAAGTTACACGGAAAAAAGTCAATTCTCCAAATCTCTAATTGTGTTCATGAATTTGAGAATGAATATTCACGTTTATAGTGCAAATGCATCAAAACTCATGAATAAATTCCTTCGTGGTTCTCAAATTCATGGACAAAATTCACGATTACGGGAATTGATTTTTTTTTCTGTGTATACTTAAAGTAAAGTACTTGAAAACGGTGCATTTTATCAAACCAAATTTTGAAGTACTTTTCTATTGCAGATTCAATTTTGCCTTAAAATATGATTTTTCATAGTTTTTTTTTGTTCAGATTTTCGATATTCTACAAATAATCCCTTTTTCAAAAATTTAAACAACGACAAAAAATTACGAAAACTGAACGAAAATACGTGTTTTGGGAATTCAATTTTTAGTCATAAAATGGTAGATAAAACATTTAGATATTTGTTTATGTGTACCTATTAATTTCTGAAAAGTCCTAATCATAACCTACAACTTTGCAGAAGACACCGAATCGATCAGAAAATCCCTTCTCAAGATACATAATTTTATACATTTACATACCCATTTTGTATGATCAGCCCCCAATATTTTACGGAAACTTGTATGGAAAAACTAATGATGCAAAATGACTTTTCTTGACATAAGGAATGCATGGACAAAGTTTCATCCGAATCAAAAAATTAAAATTTGAAAATCGCGAAAACAAATTGCGAAATTTTACAGATCTACGACTTTTCTGACAGATTCATCAGATTGTAACAAAATCATTTAGCAATTTACCAGTTCCTTTTGGGGTCCTAAACAACTCCCCAAAGTTTGAGAATGATAGGTTAAGTCTCCACTTTGCGAAAAGCGATTACATGTTGTACGGAAAAAAACATTTTTTAGGATTTACTTCATGTTTGAACAAATCAGTTTTATTCTGTTGTAACGGATCATCAAAATTATAAAATAATTTGCTTTTGTTTGTTTGTTTATTAAACCAGCTGCGTAAGGTTTTTACCTTTTAAATTGCTACTTCCGCCATTGTTCCGTTGTTGTTCGAGTACAAGTTGATATCCTATATTTATTTAAAACTAATTTTATCCTAGTTTGTTTGAAAATTTTGTCTATGCTTTGAAGTTCTTTCTGCATAAGCCATATCTATAGTGAAAATAATAATAGTTATCAAAATGTATTAATATTTCGATAAAAAAAAACCCGGTTAAAAATCCAAAATTGATCGATCTGAAAAAAAAACATATTTTGGCATCCCTGACCCAGTGGAAAGCGGAAAAGTGCATCACTTACGATCGTGAAAAAAAATCCCCGCTTGATGACAAGACCATCCGGAGAAACTACCATTAGGACGAGAAGAAGAAATATCGTCAGTCAACCGGTCGGTGGTTCAGGGCGAATCGGTTCCAACAAAAAACCAATCTTCGAGACGAGAATGAACAAGGCGTGTAATTGCGCTGCTCATTTCAAGCAGAAAATGGAACTTTTATCGAAACCACACCAGTCAGTGGGTAGGATGCTGGGCGGCAGGTCACCTCTGAGAGACTTATGTCAAGTGGTTTCGGAAGAAGAACCTGAGACTGAGCTGCTCCGAGTCAGAGATGATATTTCAATTTCGTTTTGACAGATTATTTAATTACTTCGAATGCGACGGAGAAGTGCATCCTCCTGGATGGTTGGCAAATTTGTTGGGGACCAAGACGTTGGGCTTCTCTCGACAGCAATGTGTCCACCCTGGTTAAGGACACAAACCTCTGAAGAAGATTGCCTTCTTTCTCTTTCTTGTGGAATGACTTGGGTTGACGTTCCCCCAGATGGATCCCGGTAAGACGATTGCTGCTGGTTGCACATCTTCTAAATCACTCTCCACAGGTCATTAATTTTAATCCTCATCGGAAGGTTCCCCCTTCCAGCAGCTCGTCACCACAGCAGGGTAAAAAGGGACCCAGATGCAGGTCATCGTTAGCCTTTTTTTGTGTGTGGAAGGTGCGGAAGTCCAAGCTGTAGGGTTTTTGCTTCCCCACAGGTGTCCTGCACTGGACAATTGAAAGCACGATGTAAGTAAGCTGCCCTATGAGAATCGGAATTGAACCCCTGTTACAAGAAGAGGTATCAGAGAGCTGCTTTTTGTGTAATCCATCCAATTAGAAGTTCATAAAGGAAGTCACCGGAAACCACAATGAAGGCTTTTTGTAAATCCTCGAACAAATGCTGTGAGGTTAATTTTATAAGGGTGGTTGGCTGATGTGTGAGATTCTTTTTGTTCGCATTCCTTCAGCTTGAAAGACATCATTAAAAATAACAATAACTTTTCACGAGAAACTAATTTTTTCCAACAAACAAATTTTAAGTTCAAGCATAAATGTTTTGAATTTTCAAATCATAAGGAAGGCAAAAACATCCACCAATTTCAATTCTAGTACAACAATTCTTAAAGCACTGATTAAGTCACAACCCAATAAAAAAGCAACAGATAAATTCCCCGAAATGGCTCATAATTACAAGGCAAAAACAAAGCGCCTTGGAATAATTTAAAACACCCGAAAAACGACCAGGCCAGGCGCTAGGATTAATTAAGTCATCAAAAACCGGTCTTTCTCGAAGATGCTGATGATGATACCACCAACCAAAGCGGGAATTAACAAACCGTTGATCCTCACTGTGGTGATATTTTAAACGCTCTTTTTTGTTGTTTCCCGCACTTTGGTGCTTCCAAGGGCTATAATTATCTCATTTCGGACGATTCAGCTGGCTTTTTTTCGAATGTTGATAGTTTGGGAGAAACGAAACTTCAGATCAAATTTGATTGTTTGACGCCTTTATTGCTGGCGTTTAGAATGGTCTTGATGAATAAATTTGTTGTTTTTTGGTTAAGTTTATAAAGTTTGTAAATTAAGAAGTTTAATTTAATTTTAAGTATAAAAAAAAAAACATTCAAATAAACTCAACTCCATTTGACCTTTCAGGCCTGGTGGGTCATATATGACCCATGCCGAAATCCGATTGTATAAAATCACAAAGCGCTCAAAACATAAAACATTGTTCAGCAAAGTTGTTATTTATGAGTTTCTCTATCTAGTAAAAATTGATTGAGTGGTTGGTAATGACCTTTTGGACGTCCTAGAACATCCTGAAAAACCGAAATTTGGAAATTAAAGAAAACTATGTATAAAATTTAGGTTACCAACGATTTTTCTTAGCTTATGAAGCTAATTCACAACCAGGCACACCTCCACAACCTTTTGGCAACACTTTGAACTCATTGGATCACTTATGGGATGATCTAGGTCCTCCAAAGTGTCCTGAAATACAGATCTTGGAGTCTACCGCCGTAACAACACGATTCTACCGAGTTTACGATTATGGTTCATATTCAGTGATGTTCCTGGGACCTTTTGGCAACACTATGAACTCCGTGGAGCACTATTGGGATGTTCTGGGTCCTCCAAAGTGTCCTGAAATACAGATCTTGGAGTCTACCGCCGTAACAACACGATTCTACCAAGTTTCCGATTATGGTTCATATTCAGTGATGTTCCTGGGACCTTTTGGCAACACTCTGAACTCCGTGGAGCACTATTGGGATGATCTAGGTCCTCCAAAGTGTCCTGAAATACAGATCTTGGAGTCTACCGCCGTAACAACACGATTCTACCGAGTTTACGATCATGGTTCATATTCAGTGATGTTCCTGGGACCTTTTGGCAACACTCTGAACTCCGTGGAGCACTATTGGGATGTTCTGGGTCCTCCAAAGTGTCCTGAAATACAGATCTTGGAGTCTACCGCCGTAACAAAACGATTCTACCAAGTTTACGATTATGGTTCATATTCAGTGATGTTCCTGGGACTTTTTGGCAACACTCTGAGCTTTGTGGATCACTTTTGGGATGTTCTGGGTCCTCCAAAGTGTCCTGAAATACAGATCTTGGAGTCTACCGCCGTAACAACACGATTCTACCGAGTTTACGATTATGGTTCATATTCAGTGATGTTCCTGGGACCTTTTGGCAACACTCTGAACTCCGTGGAGCACTATTGGGATGTTCTGGGTCCTCCAAAGTGTCCTGAAATACAGATCTTGGAGTCTACCGCCGTAACAACACGATTCTACCAAGTTTGCGATTATGGTTCATATTCAGTGATGTTCCTGGGACCTTTTGGCAACACTCTGAACTCCGTGGAGCACTATTGGGATGTTCTGGGTCCTCCAAAGTGTCCTGAAATACAGATCTTGGAGTCTACCGCCGTAACAAAACGATTCTACCAAGTTTACGATTATGGTTCATATTCAGTGATGTTCCTGGGACCTTTTGGCAACACTCTGAGCTTTGTGGATCACTTTTGGGATGTTCTGGGTCCTCCAAAGTGTCCTGAAATACAGATCTTGGAGTCTACCGCCGTAACAACACGATTCTACCAAGTTTCCGATTATGGTTCATATTCAGTGATGTTCCTGGGACCCTTTGGCAACACTATGAACCCTGTGGAGCACTATTGGGATGTTCTGGGTCCTCCAAAGTGTCCTGAAATACAGATCTTGGAGTCTACCGCCGTAACAACACGATTCTACCAAGTTTGCGATTATGGTTCATATTCAGTGATGTTCCTGGGACCTTTTGGCAACACTCTGAACTCCGTGGAGCACTATTGGGATGTTCTGGGTCCTCCAAAGTGTCCTGAAATACAGATCTTGGAGTCTACCGCCGTAACAAAACGATTCTACCAAGTTTACGATTATGGTTCATATTCAGTGATGTCCCTGGGACCCTTTGGCAACACTCTGAGCTTTGTGGATCACTTTTGGGATGTTCTGGGTCCTCCAAAGTGTCCTGAAATATAGATCTTGGAGTCTACCGCCGTAACAACACGATTCTACCAAGTTTGCGATTATGTTTCATATTCAGTGATGTTTGTGGGACCCTCTGGCAACACTCTGAGCTTTGTGGATCACTTTTGGGATGTTCTGGGTCCTCCAAAGTGTCCTGAAATACAGATCTTGGAGTCTACCGCCGTAACAAAACGATTCTACCGAGTTTACGATTATTGTTCATATTCAGTGATGTCCCTGGGACCCTTTGGCAACACTATGAACTCTGTGGAGCACTATTGGGATGTTCTGGATCCTCCAAAGTGTTCTGAAATACAGATCTTGGAGTCTATCAAGTTTTCATCAAGATTCTATCAAGTTCATCACTTTTTAGTTTGACTTTGACCAACCAACGGGGTACAAACTAAAAAAGTGTCAAACGTAAAAGTGATCAATCACCGGGGGTTGAGTGAACACAATGTGACCGCAGCGCCTCTAGTTGTCGTTTTACAAATCATTCATCCATTGTTGTTTCAATCTGTCAAAAACGTTGAATTCAACCAAACGTGACGTGCTTTTTCAAAAATATTCAAAGTGAAAAATGGACTCGAAAAGTCGTAAGCGTGGACGGGAAGATACTGATGACGAACCTGAAGATGAAGATAGTGATTCGGAAGCAGGATCTGAATTTGAAGATGGCTTTACTGATTCCGACAGTGACGAATGCGATTCAGATTCTGACGATGATACGGGAGATGAACACGAATCGTAAGTACTCAGATGATGTAATTTTTATTGTTGAGATTACTTTGTTGTCAAGTTACTTTATATAAAATAGACTTATGAAAAAAACAATTTTGATTTTTCAGATGCGTAGAGGATGTAGATATGTCTGAGAAACAAAATGACGAGTGGCGAAAAGATTTCGAGAACTTCAAGCCGCTCAGGACGCTGCCCAAAAGGACCACCCCGAACATAATTGACACTCTGTCATCCAGGTCTACACAGTTGGATGTGTTATTCTCATTTCTTGATGAGAAGTTCTTCAAACTGATCCTAAGGCATACAAATGAGCGCTTGCAAATTTTCGCGAGTTTGAAGAAGAGGAAGATTGAGCCAGCAACGCTTCCAGAAATTTATGCTGTGTTCGGTATAGTTCTGGTGATGTGTTACAATCGCTTACCCGCTATGCGAATGTACTGGTCCAAGAAACCAGCTTTGGAGAACCTGCTAATCAAGCAAACCATGACCAGAGATCGATTCAAGCTGCTGTATTCCAAGCTGTACTTCAACACTCCACAAAAACCACCAAACGCTGGAAAGCTGTATTATCTGGAGAAAGTGATTCCCATGTTCAACACATCCTTTCAGCGGGTTCGTTCGAATTCAACCTTCCAGAGTATCGATGAGATGATGACGAAATGCAAGGGTAGAGTTGGATTTAAGCAGTATAATCCGATGAAACCAATCAAAAGGGGTATCAAACAGTGGGACCGTGCGGATTCTGTGACTGGTTACGTCTACGACATGCAGGTTTACTTTGGCAAAGGCGAACAAAAAGACCCTGACCGAACGCTGGGCGAATCAGTTGTGCTGAAGTCACTGTCGTCAATTCCAAAAAGGGAGCTCAAGAACGTTTCGGTCTGCTTCGATCGATTTTTCAACCGTGAACTTGTTCAAGGAGTTGAAATGCTGTGCCACCGGCACGATTCAACGAAATCGAAAAAACCTACCCACGATGGACGCTAAGCTCGACAAATATGGATCAGAAATATTCCAGAAAAATGGCTTGACCGTCAGTCGCTGGCAAGACACGAAGGAAGTTCTCGTCGTGAGCAATTGCCACAAAGACCAAATCACCGAAGTTACAAGAAAGACAAAGACGGGAGAACGCTCTGCTGTGAGCTGCCCGGAAGCCATTGCTTTCTACAACAAGTACATGGGCGGCGTCGATCACGCCGGACAGATCGTCTCCTTATACGATTTTGACAGAAAAAGCAATAAGTGGTGGATTCGAGTGTTTTTCAAGTATTTGCAAGTCACAATGTCGAATGCATTCATTGTGTTCAAGGAGCTAGTGGAACGTCCGAAACTACCATTTATCGACTTTTTGGTACCCCTTTCTGAGCAGCTCATTGGACACAGCCAGCGTAATTCGACAAAAAAGAAGAAGCCGGGCCGTCCAAGTACTAAGAAGCCGCTGGGAGATGACCATTTGATTATGGTTGTTGACCATGGTCGCTTCCGCTGCGTCCATTGCTTTGCTCAGAAGAAAGATTTGAAAACGGATACATTCTGTAAAGCCTGCGACGTGTACTTGTGCAAACATTGTTTTCATGAATATCACATGAATCTCAAGTGAACTAGAAATAAAGCAGTTTTATTACTTTACATTGTTTACTCTCTAACAAAAAAAGATCTTAATCAGTAATCACAAAGTCAATAAAAAACTTTAAAAACTCATTTTCAGTTTACTTTGGAGGACACAGTGTTGCCAAAGGGTCCCAAGGACATCACTGAATATGAACAATTATCGTAAACTTGGTAGAATCGTGTTGTTACGGCGGTAGACTTCAAGATCTGTATTTCATGACACTTTGGAGGACCCAGAACATCCCAATAGTGCTCCACGGAGTTCAGAGTGTTGCCAAAAGGTCCCAGGGACATCACTGAATATGAACCATAATCGTAAACTCAATAGAATCGTGTTGTTACGGCGGTAGACTCCAAGATCTGTATTTCAGGACACTTTGGAGGACCCAGAACATCCCAATAGTGCCCCACAGTGTTCATAGTGTTGCCAAAGGGTCCCAGGGACATCACTGAATATGAACAATAATCGCAAACTTGGTAGAATCGTGTTGTTACGGCGGTAGACTTCAAGATCTGTGTTTCAGGACACTTTGGAGGACCTAGAACATCACAATAGTGCTCCACGGAGTTCATAGTGTTGCCAAAGGGTCCCAGGGACATCACTGAATATGAACCATGATCGTGAACTCGGTAGAATCGTGTTGTTACGGCGGTAGACTCCAAGATCTGTATTTCAGGACACTTTGGAGGACCCAGAACATCCCAATAGTGCTCCACAGGGTTCATAGTGTTGCCAAAAGGTCCCAGGGACATCACTGAATTTGAACCATAATCGTAAACTCAATAGAATCGTGTTGTTACGGCGGTAGACTCCAAGATCTGTATTTCAGGACACTTTGGAGGACCTAGATCATCCCAATAGTGCTCCACGGAGTTCAGAGTGTTGCCAAAAGGTCCCAGGAACATCACTGAATATGAACCATAATCGGAAACTTGGTAGAATCGTGTTGTTACGGCGGTAGACTTCAAGATCTGTGTTTCAGGACACTTTGGAGGACCTAGAACATCCCAATAGTGCTCCACGGAGTTCATAGTGTTGCCAAAGGGTCCCAGGGACATCACTGAATATGAACCATGATCGTGAACTCGGTAGAATCGTGTTGTTACGGCGGTAGACTCCAAGATCTGTATTTCAGGACACTTTGGAGGACCCAGAACATCCCAATAGTGCTCCACAGGGTTCATAGTGTTGCCAAAAGGTCCCAGGGACATCACTGAATTTGAACCATAATCGTAAACTCAATAGAATCGTGTTGTTACGGCGGTAGACTCCAAGATCTGTATTTCAGGACACTTTGGAGGACCTAGATCATCCCAATAGTGCTCCACGGAGTTCAGAGTGTTGCCAAAAGGTCCCAGGGACATCACTGAATATGAACCATAATCGTAAACTCGGTATAACCGTGTTGTTACGGTGGTAGATTCCAAGATCTGTATTTCAGGACACTTTGGAGGACCCAGAACATCCCAATAGTGCCCCACAGGGTTCATAGTTTTGCCAAAGGGTCCCAGGGACATCACTGAATATGAACAATTATCGTAAACTTGGTAGAATCGTGTTGTTACGGCGGTAGACTTCAAGATCTGTATTTCATGACACTTTGGAGGACCCAGAACATCCCAATAGTGCTCCACGGAGTTCAGAGTGTTGCCAAAAGGTCCCAGGGACATCACTGAATATGAACCATAATCGTAAACTCAATAGAATCGTGTTGTTACGGCGGTAGACTCCAAGATCTGTATTTCAGGACACTTTGGAGGACCCAGAACATCCCAATAGTGCCCCACAGTGTTCATAGTGTTGCCAAAGGGTCCCAGGGACATCACTGAATATGAACAATAATCGCAAACTTGGTAGAATCGTGTTGTTACGGCGGTAGACTTCAAGATCTGTGTTTCAGGACACTTTGGAGGACCTAGAACATCCCAATAGTGCTCCACGGAGTTCATAGTGTTGCCAAAGGGTCCCAGGGACATCACTGAATATGAACCATGATCGTGAACTCGGTAGAATCGTGTTGTTACGGCGGTAGACTCCAAGATCTGTATTTCAGGACACTTTGGAGGACCCAGAACATCCCAATAGTGCTCCACAGGGTTCATAGTGTTGCCAAAAGGTCCCAGGGACATCACTGAATTTGAACCATAATCGTAAACTCAATAGAATCGTGTTGTTACGGCGGTAGACTCCAAGATCTGTATTTCAGGACACTTTGGAGGACCTAGATCATCCCAATAGTGCTCCACGGAGTTCAGAGTGTTGCCAAAAGGTCCCAGGAACATCACTGAATATGAACCATAATCGGAAACTTGGTAGAATCGTGTTGTTACGGCGGTAGACTCCAAGATCTGTATTTCAGGACACTTTGGAGGACCCAGAACATCCCAATAGTGCTCCACAGGGTTCATAGTGTTGCCAAAGGGTCCCAGGGACATCACTGAATATGAGCCATAATCGTAAACTCGGTAGAATCGTGTTGTTACGGCGGTAGACTTCAAGATCTGTTTCCAGAGAATTTTGGAGGGCCTAGAACGTCCAGTAATATCATTATTTTTTTTCTTGCCTGTTTTGGGTTACTAATGGCCTAATTTAACTGGCAATGTCACATTTGAAGCTCAACACAGTTTAGAAAAATTCAGGCCTGAAAGGGTTAAACAAATCTTATGACCCTTAAGTCATTTATTTTAAAAATATATTTCCTGTATTTTGAACATCCTATGTTTCATCGTTTGAAAAATGGCCTAAGCTTACATGTTTTTATCGCAATTTATAAGCAATCCTATAATTTGCGAGTGAATTTTTTCAGCAATCGACATATTTATTAAACTCGATCAATTTTAAATCCTAATCGAATCCTAGGTCGGAAGCTTTATTTCAGAATTAACCGAATGTTGAATTGTTGGCAGCTTGGTTACATCGAAGGAATATCACTTCTTTTTCAAATATATTCTACTGAAAAGGCTAATTTCAAAAATATATATTTATATATAAATCTTGGACTGGAAATTTTCACTCAATTTTTCCTTAGTATTATCCATTTTTTCACTGAATTTCAAGGTGACTTTGAGAGTAACCGTATTTAGATTAGAAGTCAGCAAATTGAGTTTTTGGGGTCAAGTCTACCATTACTGAGGCTGCTATGAATTTTTCATTTGAAAAAAAAAAACAGTTTAGCTTGCTTAATTAACTAATTATACGCCACTTTTTTATTTAAAAGATTAATTTAGAATAAAATAAAAAATAGTTTTCGTGATTTTTTATTGTCATTAAACTCATCGTTATAACACGAAGGGGAAATTTTGAAATTTATTCTTTTGAAAGGTATGTTTAAAATTATTCTTGATAAAAAAAGGTTCTCTTATTACTTAAAATCTGAATAGTTTTGTTAACCCTCTACATTCCATTTTTTCTTTATTTTTTTATTACCTGTTCTTGAAGGCGTTGTAAGCCACTTTTGTTATGAGAAATTCTCTACGAAATCGGTCCCTTTTTTAATTTTAATTTTTGTATTTTTTAATCCAGCCAAAACTTTTTTGGTGCCTTCGGAATGCCCAAAGAAGCCATTTTGCATCATTATTTTGTCTATATAATTTTCCATACTAATTTGGCAGCTGTTCTTACAAAAATGAAATATAAAAATTCAAAAATCTGTATCTTTGGAGGAATTTTTTGATCGATTTGGTCTCTTCGGCAAAGTTGTAGGTTTGGATAAGGACTACACAAAAAAAACCGATTTAATCCCACCTGGGGTGAGATAGAGCCTTTCTTACTAAAGAATATAACAATGGTAGAACTTTTTTCAATTCATAACATCGACTTTGTTTATTTATAACGTCAGCACAAAAGAAAGTCTTATGATGAAAGCAATGTATTATAAATGATATGATTTCCAAAGGAAATAAAAAACGCAATTTTCACCAAAAGAATATTTTCAATCGTACAATATGTTTGTAAGTTTGTAATCAAACAAGCGTTTATGACAAACGCGATCATAGCAAGCTTCCCATACGCCAGTGACAACGCACACCGCGGTTTTGGTTTTTTAGCTTCGGTATGAGCCCTTTTGTGTGTTGGTATTGTCCGTTGTTTTCAAAGGTACACGCCGCGCGGCATTTCAGAATGTGCCGCAGACACTGTTGCCAGCGATTTTTTGCCCGCGAGCGAGAAGAAGCACTATTTGGCAACGAAAAAAAAACAACAACACAACGCTTGAAGTTATACCTCTACACCATCGCCTCTTGAGCACAAGGCGCCGTGTGCGGTGAGCGCGAGTGTGGAGAGGAAAGGAATATAAGTTCTCTCCCTCGCTCGCTTGCGATCAAAGCTTTCCTTTTTCACCCAACAACAAGAAGCAAGCCAAGAACTTTCGAAGAAGATCTCCTCTTTCTAAAAAGATCCCCACTCTCTAAAAGCTCTTTCAAATTCACCTCAATGTTTCTCAAGATTTAAATCTTTTGCCTCTGATCTAGATAAAATATTAGTTAGGACACAAACCTCTAGACCACCACACAACAAAAATAAATGACAGAATTTAAATCGCATAATGGTCTCATGTCGCAGGTTTCAAAAAAAATACTGGACAGTTATGCATATAATGATAATACTAAAGAGCCGAAAAATATACGATATCTATAGTAGCAAATGAAAATCGATAGGGCAACCAACACATATTAGAGTATATTGGATCCCAATAACAAGACGCGCAAGCAGTACGCGCCAGCAATAGAAGCTCAACTTGACATCTTGTCGACTTGGCGACGATGCGTCTAAAATCGATGCAGTGTGATTTTTTGACGATTTTTCCGAAGAAAATTCATGCTGAATCGACATATTTACGAAGGTGAAAATGACGTCCAGCCTTAAAGTAAAACCTATACCTTTCTTTAGTAAGAAAGGCAAAAAGTAAATCGCTCTAAAAATTGATCCGGATTGCCGATAGATGTCAAATTTGTTTCAGATGCTCACTCATGGTCTGTACTATGAATGTAGAAAGAAATTTCGGATAAAATCGGAAATGAAAAGTGTTGGCAAAGGTCACCAGGTGGGTTTTTACCTTTTTTAGGGATTTTTTTTTCTTTTGGTAGGTTAATCAAACGGCTCTAACTCCAGAACCAGATTATGGATCTGGATGAAAATTTGGGAGGTTGTAGAGCTCGAAAAATGCAAATTTTGAGATAAATAAAAGATATGAAAATGAATAATTTTGACCATATTTTCATTTGAAAACTGTGTATTTTGTTGAAAAGTCTGGCCGCATCCGAAAACAGATGGATATTTCGAAATTCGGTCTCAAAATGACCCTTGTTCAGCACACCAGCTTTCAAATGCACTTGGAACAATCAAAATCGAAAATAGGGGAGCCGAGGATTAAGCGACACAAAATTTGGCAAAAAATTTACCACACACGGACATCACTCGAACTCCACGGAATTTATTTTCTCAAAATTCGAGGGTTGGAGATAGGCGAGTTCTGTCAAGGTGAATCGATAGAGCGTCTAAAATCGATGCAGTGTGATTTTTTGACGATTTTTCCCAAGAAAATTCATGCTGAATTGACATATTTACGAAGGTGAAAATGACGTCCAGCCTTAAAGTAAAACCTATACCTTTCTTTAGTAAAAAAGGCAAAAAATGATACACGGTTAAAAAAATTTGGTGATTTTTTATTTCAATTTTTGTCACTAAAACTTGATTTGCAAAAAAAAACACTTTTTTTATTTTCTGATATGTTTTAGGGGACATCAAATGCCAACTTTTCAGAAATTTCCAGAATGAGTTATGAATGTTTGAATTAATACAGATTTTTTCAAAAAATCGAAATATTGGTCGCAAAAATTTGTCATCTTAATTTTTCTATGTAAAATCAAATTTGCTATCAAAAAGAACTGAAGTGAAATTTTCATAAAGTGCACCGTTTTCAAGTTATAGCCGTTTTTAGGAAACTTTTTTGTAAATAGTCATAGCTATTATTTTATTTTTAATTAGTACACATGTTTGCCCAGTTTTGGAAAAATGTGGAACGGAAATTTCTGAAAAGTTGGCAGTTGATGTCTCCTAAAAAATATCTCTAAATAAAAAAAACGTGTTTTTTTGCAAATCAAGTTTTATTGACACAAAGTGAAATCAAAAATATCCTAAAATAATTTTACCGTGTATAATTTTTTCAGTGTAGTCCTTATCCATACCTACAACTTTGCCGAAGACACCAAATCGATAAAAATTCCTTCAAAAGATACAGATTTTTGAATTTTCTTTTGTCATTTTTGTACGGACAGGACAAAAAAAATATATTGAAATAACAAGTCATAGTTTCAAAATTTGCTTGGAAAAAGTATTTTATAATGCATTGTACACTAGTTCATTTGTTTTGCAATCAATAGTTTAAAAAAATGTATGATTTGACGAACACAAAAAATTTAGCGAAAGAAATCCATTTTGCGATAATATAAATCGAAAATTTTAAAAAACTTAAAAGATTTTAAAATTAACCCAAGCATGCATAAAAAGATTCTAAACTCAGGGGAATGCATTTTAAATTGATTTAAGCTAATTGCAGTTTAATATACATTGAAATTTTGTAGTTTTTTGAAAAAAAAAGAAACAAAATTTCCGCATTCTGTAGAAAAGTAGATTTTTTTTCAACACACCCAAAGTTAACCCCACACTACGGTTAGTCGAGTAAGGAAGGTAATTTTCTAAAGAAACTTAGAAAAAAATCAATGTGCATCGGATACAAGCTAGCTAACATTTTTAAAAGTTAAAGAAATATTTAACTTCGGCCGGAAAATTTACAAAAACTAAACTATTTGGGCATCTTAGTCAGCAGGCAAGAATATTTTATTATATTATTATTTTTTCGTTAATTTCATTCAAGTTACTGTAAAAAAAAAACTGTAAAAAACCATAAATTTGGGTTGTTTCAATACGTTAACATCGTCTCATCACTAGCTCTCAGCTCAAGTAGACACCTTCCAGACTACGCTATTGTACCCCGCAGAGCAGAGGTCCGTTTTCCTTCTGTGAAAAGGACGACCATAAATTATCGGGCTAATTTTGCATTATTAGACTAAACAATGTCCCTCTCGAGTATGGGCTTTCGCTTTTAGGATTCCGGATAACGTCCATCGTTTGGTCATTCATTGCAGTCTGTCCTTTATATTTTTAGTGTCGTAAATCCGAGAATCGATGGACGGTTTAAAACACACACTCACATAAACACACAGTCGTCCTAATCCTGTTTTGGAAAATTTATCGATTTTCCATTCATTATCCCGGGACAGACGACGGGTCGTCCACACAATCCGACCTTGCTCTTACCGCGTTGAATGCCGGGACCATTTTCGAGAGTCTGACCAGAGCTAATCCGGAACATATGGTGTCGGGTTTTCGGGCTGCCACGAGTTCCCTCTACCCTCCCCGACCGACGGTGACCTCCCGACGATGGTGACGGTGTTTATTGTTGCAAATATAATACATATAATTGCTGTGCTGTTGTTGTTGTTGTTGCTCAACTATTAGCACCGGATTTTCACCACCTCACCACCTCACTCCCCTGTCCACTCTTCTTCAAAATCGATTGGATTGGCCACTTTGCTGCAAGTTTCAGCTGGAAATTAGTTGGACAGGATAATAATATTGTGGCACTTAATCGGTTTCTATTGAAAATAAAGGGCCCACGTAATTGCTGGAAGGGGGCTTTGTTTGGCCGCATACATTGCCCCGAGTGGATAATAAGGTTGGGCCGAGAAGTGGCCGTCGAGTGTATTGTTTTGTGCAAAATATAGTTTTGATTTACGGTTGTTTTGGCAGTACGTTTTGGTGTTATGAGTTATGAAATTTTTAATATATTAAACAAATTTTTACCTGTTCGAAATAATGTCTCTCAAAACATAAATTCAAAATAACGAAAATAAATATCATAATGATTTTCGGTATAACATTACTATTTCATTTCAAAAAGGACAATTTCAATCGTTCAATCGCCTACTTTCTCCTTTTCAAAACAAGATTTAACAGTCTTATCTATCCACAATATCATATTATTCTTTAATAGTCTCATTGAAAAAAGGAGAAGCAAATATATATTTTGAATCAAAATCTTCAAAAATAAAATATTTTTGGATTCCACCGACACCATTAAGTCATCAAATTTCATTTAAAAAATAATTGCAGAACTCAGGAAAAAATGTTAATTTTTTAAAACGTATTAATTTTTAAAACCAAAAAATAGAGTAGGGTAACAATAAAAAAAATCGATATAAGGCATACCCCCTGATTTGATTCCTTATGCAAAAATAAGTAACTGTGAAAATTTTGAGCGAAATCAATTTCACCCAATCAAAAAATTTCGTAAATTAAATTTCGCTAATCCACCTCTTTCAAAGGGTGTATAAAATTGTATATCTTTATTCCATTTTAATTGATTCATCAATATGGCGTTTGTTCAGCGGTAAAATTGGATCAATACACTAGCACTTTGGAAAAATACACGAACTTAGAATCCAATATTTTTGAAAAACAATTTAATTCCTAATGCTATTGCTGCGGATTGCAATAAATTTCCCTCGGCAAGCTGATATAACTTTGGTGTGATTTTTTTATCAATTATATCTCTCCCAAAACCTAAAATTAACACCAAAAGTACCTTAACTTGTGTAATTGTAGTAGAAAATATAACACGTTATCAGAGGTAAAAATTGAAAAAAATGCAATGTCACACATTTTAAACATAAAATTTCATCTTGATCGTTGAATCCCGGGTAGGGGTAGAGTTTGAATGTTAAAGGTTCTCGTGTATGAGAATTTTTTATGGTTTTTTTGTAAATATTTTATATAAAAAATCTAAAGGAGAGAGAATTTTCAAATTTATTTAAATCGGAAAAATAAAAAAAAAATATGACAATTAAAAAATCAACTGAAATCCACTTAAAATGCATTCCCCTGCGTTTAGAATAATTATTAGCATGTTTGGGTAAATTCAAAAATCTCTTGAATTTTAGTGAATTTTTGATCTACAAACCCGCAAAAAGATTTTTTTTTTGACAAATCTTAAATTTTTTTAAAACTTTCATTTTTTTTTTGTAATTCTGGCTTAAATTTAAATTATTATATATTTTTATTATTTTTTGCCTTCCTCCTCGACCTTGGCAAAATTGAGGGACAAAATCTTTGAAAAATATTTGTATCGGCCTTATGCACAATAAATTGGTTCCAAATTTACCACAATTTAAGAGGCAGTATTTGTAGATTCTGCTCGGTTTGTTCTAGAGGTCGTATCGAGGTGCTCCGATTTGGATGAAACTTTCAGGGTTTGTTTGTCTATACATGAGATGAACTCATGCCAAATATGAGCCCTCTACGACAGAGGGAAGTGGGGTAAAACGGGCATTGAAGTTTGAGGTCCAAAAAACATGAAAAATCTTAAAATTGCTCGCATTTCCGTAAAACTTTATCAATTCCAACTCTCTTAGATGCATTCGAATGGTCTTTTGAAGACCTTCAAAATGTGCTATAGACCTCCAGGATTGATTTGACTTTTTCTCATAGCTTTTGCAAATTACTGTTAAAAATGGATTTTTTTAAAACCTTAATAACTTTTGGCAACAGCCTCCAACACCCATACTCCCATAAGTCAAAAGTTAGGAAATTTCATGGACTATAAGCCTACGGTATTAACTTTTTGGCCAATCGCAGTTTTTCTCATAGTTTTTCGATTTTTCTATAACAAACATTTCACAACGTTAGTTTTTGCCCTGTAGGCTTCCATAGCGGCACTTTTTGGTCTCAATTTTGTCATATTCGGAATCCTCGGGCAATTTCACGTAAGTTAGAAGTATTGGAGTTGTAATTTTGATTTAAAAAATAATTAAATAAAACATTTTTGAAAAAAGAAATAGATTTTATTAACCATATGATCAATACGTCAAAAGCTGTATCAAGTAGGCGAAAACTTGTTTTACCCCTAATCCGACAAAATGCTAAATAATATTTTAATTAATTCTAAATGGCATTTTTTCCAATCAAATTCAAAATTCCAACACCTCAATCTAATGTCAAATTTTCTGAGGATTCCGAATATGTCAAAATTGAGACCAAAAAGTGCCGCTATGGCGGCCTACAGGGCAAAAACTAACGTTGTAAAATGTTTGTTCAAGAAAAATCGTAAAACTATGAGAAAAACTGCGATTGGCCAAAAAGTTAATACCGTAGGCTTATAGTCCATGAAATTCCCTAACTTTTGACTTATGGGAGTATGGGTGTTGGAGGCTGTTGCCAAAAGTTATTAAGGTTTTAAAAAAATCCATTTTTAACAGTAATTTGCAAAAGCTATGAGAAAAAGTCAAACCAATCCTGGATGTCCATGACACATTTTGAAGGGCTTCAAAAGTCCATTCGAATGCATCTAAGAGAGTTGAAATTGATGAAGTTTTACGCAAACGCGAGCAATTTTAAGATTTTTCATGTTTTTTGGACCTCAAACTTCAATGCCCGTTTTACCCCACTTCCCTTTGTCGTAGAGGGCTCATATTTGGCATGAGTTCATCTCATGTATAGACAAACAAACGCTGAAAGTTTCATCCAAATCGGAGCACCTCGATACGACCTGTTTCACATCGGTGAAAAACTCGCTCTTAATGCATATAAAATTACTAAAACGTATTTTAAAATTATCAAGTTTTTCAATTGTGTTTAAAAAAAAAGTTACGTTAAAAATTAAAATCAGATTTAAGGTGAGCAGTTCTCTACGAAATCGGTCTTTTTTCTTTAATTTAATTTTTTGTATTTTTTAATCCGGCTGAAACTTTATTGGTGCCTTCGGTATGCCCTAAGAAGCCATTTTGCATCATTAATTCGTTCATATGTTTTGCCATACAAATTTGGCAGCTGTCCATACAAAAATGTTATGTGAAAATTCAAAAATCTGTATCTTTTGAAGGAATTTTTTGATCGATTTGGTGTCTTCGGCAAAGTTGTAGGTATGGAAATGGACTACACTGAAAAAAAATGATACACAGTAAAAAAAATCGGGTGAATTTTAATTTCACTTTTTGTCACTAAAACTTGCTTTGCAAAAAAATACAATTTTTTTTTATTTAATGATATGTTTTAAAGCACATCAAATGCCCACTTTTCAGAAATTTCCAGAATGGGCAAAAAATCTTTGACCGAGTTATGATTTTTTTATCAATACAGATTTAAAAAAAATTCGAAATATCGGTCGCAAAAATTTTTCTACTTCATTTTTCGATGTAAAATCGAATTTGCAATCAAAAAGTACTTTAGTAAATTTTTGATAACGTGCACCGTTTTCAAGTTATAACCATATTTAGGTAAATTTTTGGAAAATAGTCGCAGTTTTTCATTTTTTTTAATTAGTGCCCATGTTTGCCCACCTTTGAAAAAATATTTTTGAAATGCTGAGAAAATTCTCTATATTTTGCTTTTTTGAACTTTGTTCACCCTTAGTTTCTGAGATATTGCCATGCAAAGGTTAAAAAACAGTAGAATTTATGTTTTCTAAGTCTTACCCAAACAACCCACCATTTTCTAATGTCGATATCTCAGCAACTAATGGTCCGATTTACAATGTTAAACTATGAAACATTCGTGAAATTTTCCGATCTTTTCGAAAAAAATATTTCTAATAATTTTAAAATCAAGACTTACATTTCAAACGGGCAAAACTTTCAATATTACGCCCTTTTGAAATGTTAGTTTTGACAGCTGACAAAAAGTGAAATTAAAAATCACCAAAAAAATTTTTACCGTGTATCATTTTTTTTTCAGTGTAGTCCATATCCATACCTACAACTTTGCAGAAGACACCAAATCGATCAAAAAATTCCTTCAAATGATTTTTGAATTTCACATATCATTTTTGTATGGACAGCTGCCAAATTTGTATGGAAAATTATATGAACGAACTAATGATGCAAAATGGCTTCTTTGGGCATACCGAAGGCTTTGGGCAAATACAAAAAAAATCGTATGACCGAAATCTCAGAGAATTGCTCAGGTGTTCAAACTTTATGTTAAGTCATGGTACGTTTGTCTAAGGTTGCTTATATAGTTTTCAAGGAAAAAATCAATGGTTATATTTAGTTAACTACTTTTATGTGACAGTTAAGCCTCTTCTTAAAAATTGCAAAATTTGAAGTGAAAACAAAATCTTCGTAAAGTTGCACGTCTTGATCCGTTTCTGTGGTCTCAAAACCAAATTTGCAAAAAACTATAAAGCTCAGATATCACCATCATTGATAATACTGTGTGGACAGCATTGTCTAAAGGATCTGCAAAATTTGAAACAATTTATCGAATGACCATTAAAAAGAACACTGGTTGTAGCAATTCGGTACAAATTCCTATGACAGGAGATAATCTGGTCCGGAAGATTATTTTTTAATTGTATGTAAAAAAAGCTCGTTCTATATCGAAAATTACGTTGCAGTTTTTTTTAAGCCGAAGACTAATAAAAATATCGCATCTTATTTGAAATCCTAATCAGTAATTTAATGCTACAACATTAAAATACAGATCAGATTTCAATGATGTTTTTAAATCTAACTTCTTTTTCCTTTTCAAGCACTGGATAGTAACCAAATCGTATCCGCTTCACAACTTAAACAAAACTACGAGCACCGGCCAAAGAACGAAACATATCCAGATGAATTAATGTAATTAAGACCAGCAAAAATTGATGCTAACTCAAACATATCTTTCCTCTCGGGAAAGCGCGCACACACACACACGTACGAAAATACTAACGTGATGTGGTGGTGCTGGCTTAATGTAACTTTCATTGTTCCAAATGCCAGGCAAAGTCACACACACACACACACACACACACACACACACACAGTATAAATAAAATTAATTTCTGACTTTTCTGCCATTTGCGCCGAGAAGAGCAGCTCACTCACGTCCTTCCACAAAACTGACAGCGGGAAAAGGACCACTCTGTGACCAGCACGTCGTGCGAATCCCGTTGCCGGTTCTGTTAGGACCAATAGTTTCGTCCGCGAGTAAGGGTAGGTGGCTCTAGTTTTGACAAGTTTTAAGTTATTAGTTTCGCTTAGTGGACTCAATACCTGAATTTTCTAAAAATAAATATAAATTCTTGAAAGGGATACTTAATATAAAAGAAAATATTACCGCCTACCTCAAAGTTCTCCAAGTAAAAGCGAAAGCTCGTAATGTCGATTTCCCATCTGACCGTGGGGTTCACGGGTTCCTCACCCAGCCTGTTGCCCATCGGGTTCTCCTGAACTAACCAGATGATGCCCCAGCGGAGCTGGCCCGTTCCAACGGAGGGCCACCCGGGATTTTCGCCCAGCGCCAGCAAACTTTCAGCGGAGAAATTAATTTATGATTATACTTTTACAGCACTTCGTAAAATTCATTACAGCAGCTAATTAGTTTCTATTATACCATTTTTTCATCAAGCTCTCGGGCAAGGATTGTTCGCCCAGCAAGTCTCAAGAGGGGAACCATTTCGGATTAGAAGGCTCTTCCCACCACTCAGCCGCGGGAGGAACCTTGTTCTGGGGGGTACTTAACGAGAGCGAGAGTGCCCAAAACAGGAGACCACTCGAGGACGGTCCCAATGGAGCGATCCTTTTGAAATGAACTGAAAAGTGGAGCGGGTTTTTCGGGAGGCTAAATTGGATCAGGTATTAATTTGGGTTTGTTACCTAATTTTAGGTGACTTGGGACGATGTTTTTGACATGATGTTATGCCACGAGGATTAGTTGTAAAAATACAAAAAATAAATTTCTTTCATTTTTAAGAGTCGGTTTCGGTCAATAAAATTCAAAAAATTAGTGAAATTTCATCTTAAAAAAGGCAAGCAAGAAAAATTAATTCAAATAAAGATTAAAAATTAGAATAGAAGTGGTTGAAACTTATTCATCTTAGTTATTCATTCCAGATCAAAATAATATGTGTTAGCATATTTATATTTTTAAAACTTTACCAAATTTCCTAGCATGAATGCAATCTCTCATCTGACAGTGGGCTTATTTCAAAAGGAAACCCAGAATTGCTTCCCAACTCGAGCTGGATAAGATTTATAAGGGCGTGGGTTCAATTTCCCCTGCGCCTTTCGCTTACCTTGGACCCAATCCCAAATCCCAATCGGTTGACAAAAGGTGGGCGCTGGAAATATTTTCAATTTACGTCATCTTTTCGGGACGACAGATGCGTGAACAAGAGAAAACCCCGGTGAAAATGGACCAGGTAAAATATTTTTCCAAGGATCACATTTCTTTCGAGGTTTTTTACCCCTCTCCACATTCTATTTGTCATTCCGATCATTTTCGAGATTTTTTAACCTTTCGATTGGAAAAAAAAGGCTCGCAGGCTCTCCGATTTCACCGAAGCGGAATTGAAAATAATTTTTCCTCCCACTTCACTTCACCTCTAATCACTCATTGCATTTTCCCGGCGTTTTGGATTTGAGAAAACCCCCAGAGCATTGCTCCAGCACCACATTCTTCGGCAACGACGACAGGGTCGAGTGATTTATAAGCCGTTGGAAAAGATGGGAAAATTGAGAAGTTTCAAGTTTCACCCTTACCTGAGAATGCTTCTGCGATTGTAATAATGTTATTTGTCAAAAAGAGGGGTTGGAGAACGCACGGATGGATTTTGTAATGTGACCATTAAAACGGAACCGAGTTCTGAAGTGCGTTCTGTCAGAAACATGTGACGTGAAGCTTAAATACAAAAATACAAAAATACAAAAATACAAAAATACAAAAATACAAAAATACAAAAATACAAAAATACAAAAATACAAAAATACAAAAATACAAAAAAAAAATCAAAAATACAAAAATACAAAAATACAAAAATACAACAATACAAAAATAAAACAATACAAAAATACAACAATACAAAAATATTTGTTCTGGTCTCAAATTGGCAATTTTTGTGAAATCTATTCTATGATTTAGATTGGGATTTCCAACACCCATCGGATGTGGAACCCCTGACCACACCGAAGTAACATATTTTATCTCTCTCAAAATAAATTCGTCCCGCATATAATCGAGCAATCATTAAACAACGATTAAAAAGGACCCCGTGTGAGTAACATAAAACGGTAAAAGTTCTTTTTATTGAATCGCACCAGAGATGACTTCAATCGAAGCTGGAGCTGCTGGAACCATAAATTATTCAACAAGACGTGTTGCACGCTGCGTTTAGATGAGACTCCCTGAGAACGCCACTTGGGCCAGGACTTGGACACGGAGGTGGATCAGAGACAGTAAATAAAAACATTAAAAAGTCAACGACGTGAAACATGGTTTTATATATGTTTGGCAATAAAACAATAATAACAGAACGAAGGCAAAAGGAGCGGCCAGGCCAATAATATTTTCTGTTTTGGTATTTTCATTTATAATATTCAATAAATTATAATACACCTCGGTGGTGCGGAATTGTGCTCTTTTATTGAACACAACACAGAGGGTTGTTGAATGCTGGAAACAAAACTGAAATTGTCCTCACGCTGACTGTGAAGTTGGACTTTGAGAACGTGGTCATTCTCGTTCGAGCCGCTCATAAAAGGTGAATAAAAGCATAAAAGTTAACGCCCATTCAGGACCGAAACGAATCAACAAGCGACACAATTTCAGTAAAGAACTGAGCCGCACGCGGGATGTCATCAACAGGGTACGACTTGTTTGATTCGTCCAGTGTGGAACACAAACGATCCACTGTTTATGGGTGTCTTTAATTGGAAAATTCTTCTTGCCAACTGAATAAAATATTGATTGATTTAAAAAGAAAAAAAAGTAACAAATTTCAATTTACCAGGCCAACAAAAATGTAAAAAATATCATCTTATGCGAAAGCAAACTTTTGGCCTGACGCATTTCTTCACATAAACAGAAAAAATAATTTAAATCCCATTATATTTATCGCCAATCAATACAAGTACCATTTAAATGGGATTATCTTTTCTTATCGTGTGACTAATCTTAATTTTACGACTCACCCTGGCAGAATCTTGCCTGTTTAGCGCTGTTCTGCCGCTCGTTTTAGTCTTCCGAGTCCAATTAGTGAAACATGTGTCAGCCATAAAATTCACGGCAACATTTTACGACAAGCCACTGCGGAAATATCGTGAGTGTATTCTGCATAATCAATCACAAAATCAACAAACAAAAAATGCATTTTTCCGCTTTCCTTACACTTTTGAGAAATGGCATTGGGTAATTTTTAAGGCAACTAACATATCAAATTTGACAAAAATGGGATCGCAAAGTTTAAATATAATGTTAAAACTGAGAAAATAAAACAAATGCGAAAATATTGCTTAAGTTCATGATTCACTTATCCTAAGTCCCATACAAACCTTCAGATAATCGAGTTTAGACTTTACAACAAAAATATACGAGATAATGCACTAATTGGTTAGTATCCTTGACTCAACAAATAGTACGAAACTTACACCGAAATCTGGTCAATATTTAATTATTTACAGTCGAAGGTTTTTATTTTATTATATGAGTGTTCGTTTAATTATTATAAAATAAAATTAATAACTTTCATGGTTTCAACATGTTTCCAAGTTTACAAATCGACCACATGCCCAAATCGACACTAACAGTTCGTTGTGCCGCGATTCGCCATACATGGTCAGTGAGATAATCTTTTTGTAGCCGGCGAACCCATCCCGCCGATTTTGGCCAATTCAGAGCCCAAATTGCTTCCAACCGATGGGCCACGCCACGCCACGGGTTCCCCATTTTAATGGCTCGTGTGTGTGTGTGTGTGTTTGGCCAGCTTTTTCCATTTATACGCACCCCAAAACTCGCCCGTAATTGCCGGTCAATTTCACAGTCGTTATATTGCTTATTGCGAGATAAAATCACGTTTCTCCTTCGCTGTGAGTGACAGGAGATTATTGCCGCCTAACTACCGCAGTGTAAAAATCAGCAGGTTGAACTGAAATTCTGCGTTGATTTGTCTGTCAACTTGGTTTGTTTTGATTATTTTCCAAAAAGTCAGCTGAAAACTCAAGGCAACCTTTGACAACAACCAAAAATTTGTTCTGCGGTTGTCATGCGGCTGTCATGCGACCATTATCTTGCGGTCGTATCACCGCGCGTGAACTCTAATTATTGACGCCCGCAGTAATATTTATGATTAATAACAAGCGAGTAAACGACCATTGATGGTGTTTTGTTGGGTTGTTAACCCTTAACTGACTTATTTTAATTCGTTTTTCTTTGACTTTGCGTTCTTTTATCCTTCACACCATTTGATTAAAAAACAAGGATGGACCTTCGAAGGTTAAGGTTAGTTACGTGTTGCCCGATTCTCTCCGTTTTTGGATGCGCCTTCAACTCGAACTCTTTGCCAATTTTTGGCACCACCACCTCCACCACCAGCACCCTAAATTAATCCCGACTGTTCATTAAAGCCTCGAGGTTCGATGTTTGCTTAAAAGCTGCCGCAAACCCCGGAAAACAACACATTTTTAATGAAGAGACGACGAGGTATCCCCCGTGCGTTTGTACAAATTATGCAAATTAGTACGGCGGCATGTAATTGTACACATAACTATAATTATTCAAATAAAATATGATACTTTATGGCGGAACCACCCTTTCGAGAAGGCAGGGGTGTGCTTATGGGTAGATTTGAGTAGATGACATCTACTTAGCTGTTTGCTCAAATTTATTTATTTTTTAAGGAAAAATATTCAAGTTAAACGATATTTTTGACCATAAAAGGGCTTGCACCAAGTTTCATCAATTTCTTGGCTCAATTTTGAAGCGCCCTTTTCTTTTTTTCAAGTCATATGCACTCTTTCTGGAAAGTCAACCAAACATTTCAGTGTTCCAAGGTAGTGCTGTCGCAGTCTGTCGCAAAGTCGCCAAGTCGAGGAGCGATATTTTTTAAATTAAGTTTGTCTGAAGGCGCCCCTAGGATTTAAAAAATTGTATTAAAATTCTCAATATGAAAATTTGACTGAAGGCGCCCCTACGACTTAAAAAAAATGTATTGAAATTCTCAATATGAAAATTTGACTGGAGGCGCCCCTACGACTTAAAAAAATGTATTGAAATTCTCAATATGAAAATTTGACTGGAGGCGCCCCTACGACTTAAAAAATGTATTGAAATTCTCAATATGAAAATTTGACTGGAGGCGCCCCTACGACTTAAAAAATGTATTGAAATTCTCAATATGAAAATTTGACTGGAGGCGCCCCTACGACTTAAAAAATGTATTGAAATTCTCAATATGAAAATTTGACTGGAGGCGCCCCTACGACTTAAAAAATGTATTGAAATTCTCAATATGAAAATTTGACTGGAGGCGCCCCTACGACTTAAAAAATGTATTGAAATTCTCAATATGAAAATTTGACTGGAGGCGCCCCTACGACTTAAAAAATTGTATTGATATTCTGAATATGAAAATTTGACTGGAGGCACCCTTATGGCTGAAAAAAATTGAACAGGGGTGTGCTTATGGGTAGATTTGAGTAGATGACATCTACTTAGCTGTTTGCTCAAATTTATTTATTTTTTAAGGAAAAATATTCAAGTTAAACGATATTTTTGACCATAAAAGGGCTTGCACCAAGTTTCATCAATTTCTTGGCTCAATTTTGAAGCGCCCTTTTCTTTTTTTCAAGTCATATGCACTCTTTCTGGAAAGTCAACCAAACATTTCAGTGTTCCAAGGTAGTGCTGTCGCAGTCTGTCGCAAAGTCGCCAAGTCGAGGAGCGATATTTTTTAAATTAAGTTTGTCTGAAGGCGCCCCTAGGATTTAAAAAATTGTATTAAAATTCTCAATATGAAAATTTGACTGAAGGCGCCCCTACGACTTAAAAAAAATGTATTGAAATTCTCAATATGAAAATTTGACTGGAGGCGCCCCTACGACTTAAAAAAATGTATTGAAATTCTCAATATGAAAATTTGACTGGAGGCGCCCCTACGACTTAAAAAATGTATTGAAATTCTCAATATGAAAATTTGACTGGAGGCGCCCCTACGACTTAAAAAATGTATTGAAATTCTCAATATGAAAATTTGACTGGAGGCGCCCCTACGACTTAAAAAAATGTATTGAAATTCTCAATATGAAAATTTGACTGGAGGCGCCCCTACGACTTAAAAAATGTATTGAAATTCTCAATATGAAAATTTGACTGGAGGCGCCCCTACGACTTAAAAAATGTATTGAAATTCTCAATATGAAAATTTGACTGGAGGCGCCCCTACGACTTAAAAAATGTATTGAAATTCTCAATATGAAAATTTGACTGGAGGCGCCCCTACGACTTAAAAAATGTATTGAAATTCTCAATATGAAAATTTGACTGGAGGCGCCCCTACGACTTAAAAAATGTATTGAAATTCTCAATATGAAAATTTGACTGGAGGCGCCCCTACGACTTAAAAAATTGTATTGATATTCTGAATATGAAAATTTGACTGGAGGCACCCTTATGGCTGAAAAAAATTGAACAGGGGTGTGCTTATGGGTAGATTTGAGTAGATGACATCTACTTAGCTGTTTGCTCAAATTTATTTATTTTTTAAGGAAAAATATTCAAGTTAAACGATATTTTTGACCATAAAAGGGCTTGCACCAAGTTTCATCAATTTCTTGGCTCAATTTTGAAGCGCCCTTTTCTTTTTTTCAAGTCATATGCACTCTTTCTGGAAAGTCAACCAAACATTTCAGTGTTCCAAGGTAGTGCTGTCGCAGTCTGTCGCAAAGTCGCCAAGTCGAGGAGCGATATTTTTTAAATTAAGTTTGTCTGAAGGCGCCCCTAGGATTTAAAAAATTGTATTAAAATTCTCAATATGAAAATTTGACTGAAGGCGCCCCTACGACTTAAAAAAAATGTATTGAAATTCTCAATATGAAAATTTGACTGGAGGCGCCCCTACGACTTAAAAAAATGTATTGAAATTCTCAATATGAAAATTTGACTGGAGGCGCCCCTACGACTTAAAAAATGTATTGAAATTCTCAATATGAAAATTTGACTGGAGGCGCCCCTACGACTTAAAAAATGTATTGAAATTCTCAATATGAAAATTTGACTGGAGGCGCCCCTACGACTTAAAAAATGTATTGAAATTCTCAATATGAAAATTTGACTGGAGGCGCCCCTACGACTTAAAAAATGTATTGAAATTCTCAATATGAAAATTTGACTGGAGGCGCCCCTACGACTTAAAAAATGTATTGAAATTCTCAATGTGAAAATTTGACTGGAGGCGCCCCTACGACTTAAAAAATTGTATTGATATTCTGAATATGAAAATTTGACTGGAGGCACCCTTATGGCTGAAAAAAATTGAACAGGGGTGTGCTTATGGGTAGATTTGAGTAGATGACATCTACTTAGCTGTTTGCTCAAATTTATTTATTTTTTAAGGAAAAATATTCAAGTTAACGGTGCAAATCAACTATAGCTTTTGCACCCAGATTATTGTTACAGACATTTTAGTATCTTCAAAACTACGAGAACTATCGATTTGATTTTTTATTCATCCCCTAAGCCACTATTTCCAAAATGATTTACAACAAAATTGGTAAATTTTTATGATCAAATTATTTCAGGATTGGGTCCGTAAGTTCAACAATTTTGGAATAATAAGACAACAACTTCCTTGGTTGCTGTGCACCCTTAAACGATATTTTTGACCATAAAAGGGCTTGCACCAAGTTTCATCAATTTCTTGGCTCAATTTTGAAGCGCCCTTTTCTTTTTTTCAAGTCATATGCACTCTTTCTGGAAAGTCAACCAAACATTTCAGTGTTCCAAGGTAGTGCTGTCGCAGTCTGTCGCAAAGTCGCCAAGTCGAGGAGCGATATTTTTTAAATTAAGTTTGTCTGAAGGCGCCCCTAGGATTTAAAAAATTGTATTAAAATTCTCAATATGAAAATTTGACTGAAGGCGCCCCTACGACTTAAAAAAAATGTATTGAAATTCTCAATATGAAAATTTGACTGGAGGCGCCCCTACGACTTAAAAAAATGTATTGAAATTCTCAATATGAAAATTTGACTGGAGGCGCCCCTACGACTTAAAAAATGTATTGAAATTCTCAATATGAAAATTTGACTGGAGGCGCCCCTACGACTTAAAAAATGTATTGAAATTCTCAATATGAAAATTTGACTGGAGGCGCCCCTACGACTTAAAAAATGTATTGAAATTCTCAATATGAAAATTTGACTGGAGGCGCCCCTACGACTTAAAAAATGTATTGAAATTCTCAATATGAAAATTTGACTGGAGGCGCCCCTACGACTTAAAAAATGTATTGAAATTCTCAATATGAAAATTTGACTGGAGGCGCCCCTACGACTTAAAAAATGTATTGAAATTCTCAATATGAAAATTTGACTGGAGGCGCCCCTACGACTTAAAAAATTGTATTGATATTCTGAATATGAAAATTTGACTGGAGGCACCCTTATGGCTGAAAAAAATTGAACAGGGGTGTGCTTATGGGTAGATTTGAGTAGATGACATCTACTTAGCTGTTTGCTCAAATTTATTTATTTTTTAAGGAAAAATATTCAAGTTAAACGATATTTTTGACCATAAAAGGGCTTGCACCAAGTTTCATCAATTTCTTGGCTCAATTTTGAAGCGCCCTTTTCTTTTTTTCAAGTCATATGCACTCTTTCTGGAAAGTCAACCAAACATTTCAGTGTTCCAAGGTAGTGCTGTCGCAGTCTGTCGCAAAGTCGCCAAGTCGAGGAGCGATATTTTTTAAATTAAGTTTGTCTGAAGGCGCCCCTAGGATTTAAAAAATTGTATTAAAATTCTCAATATGAAAATTTGACTGAAGGCGCCCCTACGACTTAAAAAAAATGTATTGAAATTCTCAATATGAAAATTTGACTGGAGGCGCCCCTACGACTTAAAAAAATGTATTGAAATTCTCAATATGAAAATTTGACTGGAGGCGCCCCTACGACTTAAAAAATGTATTGAAATTCTCAATATGAAAATTTGACTGGAGGCGCCCCTACGACTTAAAAAATGTATTGAAATTCTCAATATGAAAATTTGACTGGAGGCGCCCCTACGACTTAAAAAATGTATTGAAATTCTCAATATGAAAATTTGACTGGAGGCGCCCCTACGACTTAAAAAATGTATTGAAATTCTCAATATGAAAATTTGACTGGAGGCGCCCCTACGACTTAAAAAATGTATTGAAATTCTCAATATGAAAATTTGACTGGAGGCGCCCCTACGACTTAAAAAATTGTATTGATATTCTGAATATGAAAATTTGACTGGAGGCACCCTTATGGCTGAAAAAAATTGAACAGGGGTGTGCTTATGGGTAGATTTGAGTAGATGACATCTACTTAGCTGTTTGCTCAAATTTATTTATTTTTTAAGGAAAAATATTCAAGTTAAACGATATTTTTGATCATAAAAGGGCTTGCACCAAGTTTCATCAATTTCTTGGCTCAATTTTGAAGCGCCCTTTTCTTTTTTTCAAGTCATATGCACTCTTTCTGGAAAGTCAACCAAACATTTCAGTGTTCCAAGGTAGTGCTGTCGCAGTCTGTCGCAAAGTCGCCAAGTCGAGGAGCGATATTTTTTAAATTAAGTTTGTCTGAAGGCGCCCCTAGGATTTAAAAAATTGTATTAAAATTCTCAATATGAAAATTTGACTGAAGGCGCCCCTACGACTTAAAAAAAATGTATTGAAATTCTCAATATGAAAATTTGACTGGAGGCGCCCCTACGACTTAAAAAAATGTATTGAAATTCTCAATATGAAAATTTGACTGGAGGCGCCCCTACGACTTAAAAAATGTATTGAAATTCTCAATATGAAAATTTGACTGGAGGCGCCCCTACGACTTAAAAAATGTATTGAAATTCTCAATATGAAAATTTGACTGGAGGCGCCCCTACGACTTAAAAAATGTATTGAAATTCTCAATATGAAAATTTGACTGGAGGCGCCCCTACGACTTAAAAAATGTATTGAAATTCTCAATATGAAAATTTGACTGGAGGCGCCCCTACGACTTAAAAAATGTATTGAAATTCTCAATGTGAAAATTTGACTGGAGGCGCCCCTACGACTTAAAAAATTGTATTGATATTCTGAATATGAAAATTTGACTGGAGGCACCCTTATGGCTGAAAAAAATTGAACAGGGGTGTGCTTATGGGTAGATTTGAGTAGATGACATCTACTTAGCTGTTTGCTCAAATTTATTTATTTTTTAAGGAAAAATATTCAAGTTAAACGATATTTTTGACCATAAAAGGGCTTGCACCAAGTTTCATCAATTTCTTGGCTCAATTTTGAAGCGCCCTTTTCTTTTTTTCAAGTCATATGCACTCTTTCTGGAAAGTCAACCAAACATTTCAGTGTTCCAAGGTAGTGCTGTCGCAGTCTGTCGCAAAGTCGCCAAGTCGAGGAGCGATATTTTTTAAATTAAGTTTGTCTGAAGGCGCCCCTAGGATTTAAAAAATTGTATTAAAATTCTCAATATGAAAATTTGACTGAAGGCGCCCCTACGACTTAAAAAAAATGTATTGAAATTCTCAATATGAAAATTTGACTGGAGGCGCCCCTACGACTTAAAAAAATGTATTGAAATTCTCAATATGAAAATTTGACTAGAGGCGCCCCTACGACTTAAAAAATGTATTGAAATTCTCAATATGAAAATTTGTCTGGAGGCGCCCCTACGACTTAAAAAATGTATTGAAATTCTCAATATGAAAATTTGACTGGAGGCGCCCCTACGACTTAAAAAATGTATTGAAATTCTCAATATGAAAATTTGACTGGAGGCGCCCCTACGACTTAAAAAATGTATTGAAATTCTCAATATGAAAATTTGACTGGAGGCGCCCCTACGACTTAAAAAATGTATTGAAATTCTCAATATGAAAATTTGACTGGAGGCGCCCCTACGACTTAAAAAATTGTATTGATATTCTGAATTTGAAAATTTGACTGGAGGCACCCTTATGGCTGAAAAAAATTGAACAGGGGTGTGCTTATGGGTAGATTTGAGTAGATGACATCTACTTAGCTGTTTGCTCAAATTTATTTATTTTTTAAGGAAAAATATTCAAGTTAAACGATATTTTTGACCATAAAAGGGCTTGCACCAAGTTTCATCAATTTCTTGGCTCAATTTTGAAGCGCCCTTTTCTTTTTTTCAAGTCATATGCACTCTTTCTGGAAAGTCAACCAAACATTTCAGTGTTCCAAGGTAGTGCTGTCGCAGTCTGTCGCAAAGTCGCCAAGTCGAGGAGCGATATTTTTTAAATTAAGTTTGTCTGAAGGCGCCCCTAGGATTTAAAAAATTGTATTAAAATTCTCAATATGAAAATTTGACTGAAGGCGCCCCTACGACTTAAAAAAAATGTATTGAAATTCTCAATATGAAAATTTGACTGGAGGCGCCCCTACGACTTAAAAAAATGTATTGAAATTCTCAATATGAAAATTTGACTGGAGGCGCCCCTACGACTTAAAAAATGTATTGAAATTCTCAATATGAAAATTTGACTGGAGGCGCCCCTACGACTTAAAAAATGTATTGAAATTCTCAATATGAAAATTTGACTGGAGGCGCCCCTACGACTTAAAAAATGTATTGAAATTCTCAATATGAAAATTTGACTGGAGGCGCCCCTACGACTTAAAAAATGTATTGAAATTCTCAATATGAAAATTTGACTGGAGGCGCCCCTACGACTTAAAAAATGTATTGAAATTCTCAATGTGAAAATTTGACTGGAGGCGCCCCTACGACTTAAAAAATTGTATTGATATTCTGAATATGAAAATTTGACTGGAGGCACCCTTATGGCTGAAAAAAATTGAACAGGGGTGTGCTTATGGGTAGATTTGAGTAGATGACATCTACTTAGCTGTTTGCTCAAATTTATTTATTTTTTAAGGAAAAATATTCAAGTTAAACGATATTTTTGATCATAAAAGGGCTTGCACCAAGTTTCATCAATTTCTTGGCTCAATTTTGAAGCGCCCTTTTCTTTTTTTCAAGTCATATGCACTCTTTCTGGAAAGTCAACCAAACATTTCAGTGTTCCAAGGTAGTGCTGTCGCAGTCTGTCGCAAAGTCGCCAAGTCGAGGAGCGATATTTTTTAAATTAAGTTTGTCTGAAGGCGCCCCTAGGATTTAAAAAATTGTATTAAAATTCTCAATATGAAAATTTGACTGAAGGCGCCCCTACGACTTAAAAAAAATGTATTGAAATTCTCAATATGAAAATTTGACTGGAGGCGCCCCTACGACTTAAAAAAATGTATTGAAATTCTCAATATGAAAATTTGACTGGAGGCGCCCCTACGACTTAAAAAATGTATTGAAATTCTCAATATGAAAATTTGACTGGAGGCGCCCCTACGACTTAAAAAATGTATTGAAATTCTCAATATGAAAATTTGACTGGAGGCGCCCCTACGACTTAAAAAATGTATTGAAATTCTCAATATGAAAATTTGACTGGAGGCGCCCCTACGACTTAAAAAATGTATTGAAATTCTCAATATGAAAATTTGACTGGAGGCGCCCCTACGACTTAAAAAATGTATTGAAATTCTCAATGTGAAAATTTGACTGGAGGCGCCCCTACGACTTAAAAAATTGTATTGATATTCTGAATATGAAAATTTGACTGGAGGCACCCTTATGGCTGAAAAAAATTGAACAGGGGTGTGCTTATGGGTAGATTTGAGTAGATGACATCTACTTAGCTGTTTGCTCAAATTTATTTATTTTTTAAGGAAAAATATTCAAGTTAAACGATATTTTTGACCATAAAAGGGCTTGCACCAAGTTTCATCAATTTCTTGGCTCAATTTTGAAGCGCCCTTTTCTTTTTTTCAAGTCATATGCACTCTTTCTGGAAAGTCAACCAAACATTTCAGTGTTCCAAGGTAGTGCTGTCGCAGTCTGTCGCAAAGTCGCCAAGTCGAGGAGCGATATTTTTTAAATTAAGTTTGTCTGAAGGCGCCCCTAGGATTTAAAAAATTGTATTAAAATTCTCAATATGAAAATTTGACTGAAGGCGCCCCTACGACTTAAAAAAAATGTATTGAAATTCTCAATATGAAAATTTGACTGGAGGCGCCCCTACGACTTAAAAAAATGTATTGAAATTCTCAATATGAAAATTTGACTGGAGGCGCCCCTACGACTTAAAAAATGTATTGAAATTCTCAATAAGAAAATTTGACTGGAGGCGCCCCTACGACTTAAAAAATGTATTGAAATTCTCAATATGAAAATTTGACTGGAGGCGCCCCTACGACTTAAAAAATGTATTGAAATTCTCAATATGAAAATTTGACTGGAGGCGCCCCTACGACTTAAAAAATGTATTGAAATTCTCAATATGAAAATTTGACTGGAGGCGCCCCTACGACTTAAAAAATGTATTGAAATTCTCAATATGAAAATTTGACTGGAGGCGCCCCTACGACTTAAAAAATTGTATTGATATTCTGAATTTGAAAATTTGACTGGAGGCACCCTTATGGCTGAAAAAAATTGAACAGGGGTGTGCTTATGGGTAGATTTGAGTAGATGACATCTACTTAGCTGTTTGCTCAAATTTATTTATTTTTTAAGGAAAAATATTCAAGTTAAACGATATTTTTGACCATAAAAGGGCTTGCACCAAGTTTCATCAATTTCTTGGCTCAATTTTGAAGCGCCCTTTTCTTTTTTTCAAGTCATATGCACTCTTTCTGGAAAGTCAACCAAACATTTCAGTGTTCCAAGGTAGTGCTGTCGCAGTCTGTCGCAAAGTCGCCAAGTCGAGGAGCGATATTTTTTAAATTAAGTTTGTCTGAAGGCGCCCCTAGGATTTAAAAAATTGTATTAAAATTCTCAATATGAAAATTTGACTGAAGGCGCCCCTACGACTTAAAAAAAATGTATTGAAATTCTCAATATGAAAATTTGACTGGAGGCGCCCCTACGACTTAAAAAAATGTATTGAAATTCTCAATATGAAAATTTGACTGGAGGCGCCCCTACGACTTAAAAAATGTATTGAAATTCTCAATATGAAAATTTGACTGGAGGCGCCCCTACGACTTAAAAAATGTATTGAAATTCTCAATATGAAAATTTGACTGGAGGCGCCCCTACGACTTAAAAAATGTATTGAAATTCTCAATATGAAAATTTGACTGGAGGCGCCCCTACGACTTAAAAAATGTATTGAAATTCTCAATATGAAAATTTGACTGGAGGCGCCCCTACGACTTAAAAAATGTATTGAAATTCTCAATATGAAAATTTGACTGGAGGCGCCCCTACGACTTAAAAAATTGTATTGATATTCTGAATATGAAAATTTGACTGGAGGCACCCTTATGGCTGAAAAAAATTGAACAGGGGTGTGCTTATGGGTAGATTTGAGTAGATGACATCTACTTAGCTGTTTGCTCAAATTTATTTATTTTTTAAGGAAAAATATTCAAGTTAAACGATATTTTTGATCATAAAAGGGCTTGCACCAAGTTTCATCAATTTCTTGGCTCAATTTTGAAGCGCCCTTTTCTTTTTTTCAAGTCATATGCACTCTTTCTGGAAAGTCAACCAAACATTTCAGTGTTCCAAGGTAGTGCTGTCGCAGTCTGTCGCAAAGTCGCCAAGTCGAGGAGCGATATTTTTTAAATTAAGTTTGTCTGAAGGCGCCCCTAGGATTTAAAAAATTGTATTAAAATTCTCAATATGAAAATTTGACTGAAGGCGCCCCTACGACTTAAAAAAAATGTATTGAAATTCTCAATATGAAAATTTGACTGGAGGCGCCCCTACGACTTAAAAAAATGTATTGAAATTCTCAATATGAAAATTTGACTGGAGGCGCCCCTACGACTTAAAAAATGTATTGAAATTCTCAATATGAAAATTTGACTGGAGGCGCCCCTACGACTTAAAAAATGTATTGAAATTCTCAATATGAAAATTTGACTGGAGGCGCCCCTACGACTTAAAAAATGTATTGAAATTCTCAATATGAAAATTTGACTGGAGGCGCCCCTACGACTTAAAAAATGTATTGAAATTCTCAATATGAAAATTTGACTGGAGGCGCCCCTACGACTTAAAAAATGTATTGAAATTCTCAATGTGAAAATTTGACTGGAGGCGCCCCTACGACTTAAAAAATTGTATTGATATTCTGAATATGAAAATTTGACTGGAGGCACCCTTATGGCTGAAAAAAATTGAACAGGGGTGTGCTTATGGGTAGATTTGAGTAGATGACATCTACTTAGCTGTTTGCTCAAATTTATTTATTTTTTAAGGAAAAATATTCAAGTTAAACGATATTTTTGACCATAAAAGGGCTTGCACCAAGTTTCATCAATTTCTTGGCTCAATTTTGAAGCGCCCTTTTCTTTTTTTCAAGTCATATGCACTCTTTCTGGAAAGTCAACCAAACATTTCAGTGTTCCAAGGTAGTGCTGTCGCAGTCTGTCGCAAAGTCGCCAAGTCGAGGAGCGATATTTTTTAAATTAAGTTTGTCTGAAGGCGCCCCTAGGATTTAAAAAATTGTATTAAAATTCTCAATATGAAAATTTGACTGAAGGCGCCCCTACGACTTAAAAAAAATGTATTGAAATTCTCAATATGAAAATTTGACTGGAGGCGCCCCTACGACTTAAAAAAATGTATTGAAATTCTCAATATGAAAATTTGACTGGAGGCGCCCCTACGACTTAAAAAATGTATTGAAATTCTCAATATGAAAATTTGACTGGAGGCGCCCCTACGACTTAAAAAATGTATTGAAATTCTCAATATGAAAATTTGACTGGAGGCGCCCCTACGACTTAAAAAATGTATTGAAATTCTCAATATGAAAATTTGACTGGAGGCGCCCCTACGACTTAAAAAATGTATTGAAATTCTCAATATGAAAATTTGACTGGAGGCGCCCCTACGACTTAAAAAATTGTATTGATATTCTGAATTTGAAAATTTGACTGGAGGCACCCTTATGGCTGAAAAAAATTGAACAGGGGTGTGCTTATGGGTAGATTTGAGTAGATGACATCTACTTAGCTGTTTGCTCAAATTTATTTATTTTTTAAGGAAAAATATTCAAGTTAAACGATATTTTTGACCATAAAAGGGCTTGCACCAAGTTTCATCAATTTCTTGGCTCAATTTTGAAGCGCCCTTTTCTTTTTTTCAAGTCATATGCACTCTTTCTGGAAAGTCAACCAAACATTTCAGTGTTCCAAGGTAGTGCTGTCGCAGTCTGTCGCAAAGTCGCCAAGTCGAGGAGCGATATTTTTTAAATTAAGTTTGTCTGAAGGCGCCCCTAGGATTTAAAAAATTGTATTAAAATTCTCAATATGAAAATTTGACTGAAGGCGCCCCTACGACTTAAAAAAAATGTATTGAAATTCTCAATATGAAAATTTGACTGGAGGCGCCCCTACGACTTAAAAAAATGTATTGAAATTCTCAATATGAAAATTTGACTGGAGGCGCCCCTACGACTTAAAAAATGTATTGAAATTCTCAATATGAAAATTTGACTGGAGGCGCCCCTACGACTTAAAAAATGTATTGAAATTCTCAATATGAAAATTTGACTGGAGGCGCCCCTACGACTTAAAAAATGTATTGAAATTCTCAATATGAAAATTTGACTGGAGGCGCCCCTACGACTTAAAAAATGTATTGAAATTCTCAATATGAAAATTTGACTGGAGGCGCCCCTACGACTTAAAAAATGTATTGAAATTCTCAATATGAAAATTTGACTGGAGGCGCCCCTACGACTTAAAAAATTGTATTGATATTCTGAATATGAAAATTTGACTGGAGGCACCCTTATGGCTGAAAAAAATTGAACAGGGGTGTGCTTATGGGTAGATTTGAGTAGATGACATCTACTTAGCTGTTTGCTCAAATTTATTTATTTTTTAAGGAAAAATATTCAAGTTAAACGATATTTTTGATCATAAAAGGGCTTGCACCAAGTTTCATCAATTTCTTGGCTCAATTTTGAAGCGCCCTTTTCTTTTTTTCAAGTCATATGCACTCTTTCTGGAAAGTCAACCAAACATTTCAGTGTTCCAAGGTAGTGCTGTCGCAGTCTGTCGCAAAGTCGCCAAGTCGAGGAGCGATATTTTTTAAATTAAGTTTGTCTGAAGGCGCCCCTAGGATTTAAAAAATTGTATTAAAATTCTCAATATGAAAATTTGACTGAAGGCGCCCCTACGACTTAAAAAAAATGTATTGAAATTCTCAATATGAAAATTTGACTGGAGGCGCCCCTACGACTTAAAAAAATGTATTGAAATTCTCAATATGAAAATTTGACTGGAGGCGCCCCTACGACTTAAAAAATGTATTGAAATTCTCAATATGAAAATTTGACTGGAGGCGCCCCTACGACTTAAAAAATGTATTGAAATTCTCAATATGAAAATTTGACTGGAGGCGCCCCTACGACTTAAAAAATGTATTGAAATTCTCAATATGAAAATTTGACTGGAGGCGCCCCTACGACTTAAAAAATGTATTGAAATTCTCAATATGAAAATTTGACTGGAGGCGCCCCTACGACTTAAAAAATGTATTGAAATTCTCAATGTGAAAATTTGACTGGAGGCGCCCCTACGACTTAAAAAATTGTATTGATATTCTGAATATGAAAATTTGACTGGAGGCACCCTTATGGCTGAAAAAAATTGAACAGGGGTGTGCTTATGGGTAGATTTGAGTAGATGACATCTACTTAGCTGTTTGCTCAAATTTATTTATTTTTTAAGGAAAAATATTCAAGTTAAACGATATTTTTGACCATAAAAGGGCTTGCACCAAGTTTCATCAATTTCTTGGCTCAATTTTGAAGCGCCCTTTTCTTTTTTTCAAGTCATATGCACTCTTTCTGGAAAGTCAACCAAACATTTCAGTGTTCCAAGGTAGTGCTGTCGCAGTCTGTCGCAAAGTCGCCAAGTCGAGGAGCGATATTTTTTAAATTAAGTTTGTCTGAAGGCGCCCCTAGGATTTAAAAAATTGTATTAAAATTCTCAATATGAAAATTTGACTGAAGGCGCCCCTACGACTTAAAAAAAATGTATTGAAATTCTCAATATGAAAATTTGACTGGAGGCGCCCCTACGACTTAAAAAAATGTATTGAAATTCTCAATATGAAAATTTGACTGGAGGCGCCCCTACGACTTAAAAAATGTATTGAAATTCTCAATAAGAAAATTTGACTGGAGGCGCCCCTACGACTTAAAAAATGTATTGAAATTCTCAATATGAAAATTTGACTGGAGGCGCCCCTACGACTTAAAAAATGTATTGAAATTCTCAATATGAAAATTTGACTGGAGGCGCCCCTACGACTTAAAAAATGTATTGAAATTCTCAATATGAAAATTTGACTGGAGGCGCCCCTACGACTTAAAAAATGTATTGAAATTCTCAATATGAAAATTTGACTGGAGGCGCCCCTACGACTTAAAAAATTGTATTGATATTCTGAATTTGAAAATTTGACTGGAGGCACCCTTATGGCTGAAAAAAATTGAACAGGGGTGTGCTTATGGGTAGATTTGAGTAGATGACATCTACTTAGCTGTTTGCTCAAATTTATTTATTTTTTAAGGAAAAATATTCAAGTTAAACGATATTTTTGACCATAAAAGGGCTTGCACCAAGTTTCATCAATTTCTTGGCTCAATTTTGAAGCGCCCTTTTCTTTTTTTCAAGTCATATGCACTCTTTCTGGAAAGTCAACCAAACATTTCAGTGTTCCAAGGTAGTGCTGTCGCAGTCTGTCGCAAAGTCGCCAAGTCGAGGAGCGATATTTTTTAAATTAAGTTTGTCTGAAGGCGCCCCTAGGATTTAAAAAATTGTATTAAAATTCTCAATATGAAAATTTGACTGAAGGCGCCCCTACGACTTAAAAAAAATGTATTGAAATTCTCAATATGAAAATTTGACTGGAGGCGCCCCTACGACTTAAAAAAATGTATTGAAATTCTCAATATGAAAATTTGACTGGAGGCGCCCCTACGACTTAAAAAATGTATTGAAATTCTCAATATGAAAATTTGACTGGAGGCGCCCCTACGACTTAAAAAATGTATTGAAATTCTCAATATGAAAATTTGACTGGAGGCGCCCCTACGACTTAAAAAATGTATTGAAATTCTCAATATGAAAATTTGACTGGAGGCGCCCCTACGACTTAAAAAATGTATTGAAATTCTCAATATGAAAATTTGACTGGAGGCGCCCCTACGACTTAAAAAATGTATTGAAATTCTCAATATGAAAATTTGACTGGAGGCGCCCCTACGACTTAAAAAATTGTATTGATATTCTGAATATGAAAATTTGACTGGAGGCACCCTTATGGCTGAAAAAAATTGAACAGGGGTGTGCTTATGGGTAGATTTGAGTAGATGACATCTACTTAGCTGTTTGCTCAAATTTATTTATTTTTTAAGGAAAAATATTCAAGTTAAACGATATTTTTGACCATAAAAGGGCTTGCACCAAGTTTCATCAATTTCTTGGCTCAATTTTGAAGCGCCCTTTTCTTTTTTTCAAGTCATATGCACTCTTTCTGGAAAGTCAACCAAACATTTCAGTGTTCCAAGGTAGTGCTGTCGCAGTCTGTCGCAAAGTCGCCAAGTCGAGGAGCGATATTTTTTAAATTAAGTTTGTCTGAAGGCGCCCCTAGGATTTAAAAAATTGTATTAAAATTCTCAATATGAAAATTTGACTGAAGGCGCCCCTACGACTTAAAAAAAATGTATTGAAATTCTCAATATGAAAATTTGACTGGAGGCGCCCCTACGACTTAAAAAAATGTATTGAAATTCTCAATATGAAAATTTGACTGGAGGCGCCCCTACGACTTAAAAAATGTATTGAAATTCTCAATATGAAAATTTGACTGGAGGCGCCCCTACGACTTAAAAAATGTATTGAAATTCTCAATATGAAAATTTGACTGGAGGCGCCCCTACGACTTAAAAAATGTATTGAAATTCTCAATATGAAAATTTGACTGGAGGCGCCCCTACGACTTAAAAAATGTATTGAAATTCTCAATATGAAAATTTGACTGGAGGCGCCCCTACGACTTAAAAAATGTATTGAAATTCTCAATATGAAAATTTGACTGGAGGCGCCCCTACGACTTAAAAAATTGTATTGATATTCTGAATATGAAAATTTGACTGGAGGCACCCTTATGGCTGAAAAAAATTGAACAGGGGTGTGCTTATGGGTAGATTTGAGTAGATGACATCTACTTAGCTGTTTGCTCAAATTTATTTATTTTTTAAGGAAAAATATTCAAGTTAAACGATATTTTTGATCATAAAAGGGCTTGCACCAAGTTTCATCAATTTCTTGGCTCAATTTTGAAGCGCCCTTTTCTTTTTTTCAAGTCATATGCACTCTTTCTGGAAAGTCAACCAAACATTTCAGTGTTCCAAGGTAGTGCTGTCGCAGTCTGTCGCAAAGTCGCCAAGTCGAGGAGCGATATTTTTTAAATTAAGTTTGTCTGAAGGCGCCCCTAGGATTTAAAAAATTGTATTAAAATTCTCAATATGAAAATTTGACTGAAGGCGCCCCTACGACTTAAAAAAAATGTATTGAAATTCTCAATATGAAAATTTGACTGGAGGCGCCCCTACGACTTAAAAAAATGTATTGAAATTCTCAATATGAAAATTTGACTGGAGGCGCCCCTACGACTTAAAAAATGTATTGAAATTCTCAATATGAAAATTTGACTGGAGGCGCCCCTACGACTTAAAAAATGTATTGAAATTCTCAATATGAAAATTTGACTGGAGGCGCCCCTACGACTTAAAAAATGTATTGAAATTCTCAATATGAAAATTTGACTGGAGGCGCCCCTACGACTTAAAAAATGTATTGAAATTCTCAATATGAAAATTTGACTGGAGGCGCCCCTACGACTTAAAAAATGTATTGAAATTCTCAATGTGAAAATTTGACTGGAGGCGCCCCTACGACTTAAAAAATTGTATTGATATTCTGAATATGAAAATTTGACTGGAGGCACCCTTATGGCTGAAAAAAATTGAACAGGGGTGTGCTTATGGGTAGATTTGAGTAGATGACATCTACTTAGCTGTTTGCTCAAATTTATTTATTTTTTAAGGAAAAATATTCAAGTTAAACGATATTTTTGACCATAAAAGGGCTTGCACCAAGTTTCATCAATTTCTTGGCTCAATTTTGAAGCGCCCTTTTCTTTTTTTCAAGTCATATGCACTCTTTCTGGAAAGTCAACCAAACATTTCAGTGTTCCAAGGTAGTGCTGTCGCAGTCTGTCGCAAAGTCGCCAAGTCGAGGAGCGATATTTTTTAAATTAAGTTTGTCTGAAGGCGCCCCTAGGATTTAAAAAATTGTATTAAAATTCTCAATATGAAAATTTGACTGAAGGCGCCCCTACGACTTAAAAAAAATGTATTGAAATTCTCAATATGAAAATTTGACTGGAGGCGCCCCTACGACTTAAAAAAATGTATTGAAATTCTCAATATGAAAATTTGACTGGAGGCGCCCCTACGACTTAAAAAATGTATTGAAATTCTCAATATGAAAATTTGACTGGAGGCGCCCCTACGACTTAAAAAATGTATTGAAATTCTCAATATGAAAATTTGACTGGAGGCGCCCCTACGACTTAAAAAATGTATTGAAATTCTCAATATGAAAATTTGACTGGAGGCGCCCCTACGACTTAAAAAATGTATTGAAATTCTCAATATGAAAATTTGACTGGAGGCGCCCCTACGACTTAAAAAATGTATTGAAATTCTCAATATGAAAATTTGACTGGAGGCGCCCCTACGACTTAAAAAATTGTATTGATATTCTGAATTTGAAAATTTGACTGGAGGCACCCTTATGGCTGAAAAAAATTGAACAGGGGTGTGCTTATGGGTAGATTTGAGTAGATGACATCTACTTAGCTGTTTGCTCAAATTTATTTATTTTTTAAGGAAAAATATTCAAGTTAAACGATATTTTTGACCATAAAAGGGCTTGCACCAAGTTTCATCAATTTCTTGGCTCAATTTTGAAGCGCCCTTTTCTTTTTTTCAAGTCATATGCACTCTTTCTGGAAAGTCAACCAAACATTTCAGTGTTCCAAGGTAGTGCTGTCGCAGTCTGTCGCAAAGTCGCCAAGTCGAGGAGCGATATTTTTTAAATTAAGTTTGTCTGAAGGCGCCCCTAGGATTTAAAAAATTGTATTAAAATTCTCAATATGAAAATTTGACTGAAGGCGCCCCTACGACTTAAAAAAAATGTATTGAAATTCTCAATATGAAAATTTGACTGGAGGCGCCCCTACGACTTAAAAAAATGTATTGAAATTCTCAATATGAAAATTTGACTGGAGGCGCCCCTACGACTTAAAAAATGTATTGAAATTCTCAATATGAAAATTTGACTGGAGGCGCCCCTACGACTTAAAAAATGTATTGAAATTCTCAATATGAAAATTTGACTGGAGGCGCCCCTACGACTTAAAAAATGTATTGAAATTCTCAATATGAAAATTTGACTGGAGGCGCCCCTACGACTTAAAAAATGTATTGAAATTCTCAATATGAAAATTTGACTGGAGGCGCCCCTACGACTTAAAAAATGTATTGAAATTCTCAATGTGAAAATTTGACTGGAGGCGCCCCTACGACTTAAAAAATTGTATTGATATTCTGAATATGAAAATTTGACTGGAGGCACCCTTATGGCTGAAAAAAATTGAACAGGGGTGTGCTTATGGGTAGATTTGAGTAGATGACATCTACTTAGCTGTTTGCTCAAATTTATTTATTTTTTAAGGAAAAATATTCAAGTTAAACGATATTTTTGACCATAAAAGGGCTTGCACCAAGTTTCATCAATTTCTTGGCTCAATTTTGAAGCGCCCTTTTCTTTTTTTCAAGTCATATGCACTCTTTCTGGAAAGTCAACCAAACATTTCAGTGTTCCAAGGTAGTGCTGTCGCAGTCTGTCGCAAAGTCGCCAAGTCGAGGAGCGATATTTTTTAAATTAAGTTTGTCTGAAGGCGCCCCTAGGATTTAAAAAATTGTATTAAAATTCTCAATATGAAAATTTGACTGAAGGCGCCCCTACGACTTAAAAAAAATGTATTGAAATTCTCAATATGAAAATTTGACTGGAGGCGCCCCTACGACTTAAAAAAATGTATTGAAATTCTCAATATGAAAATTTGACTGGAGGCGCCCCTACGACTTAAAAAATGTATTGAAATTCTCAATATGAAAATTTGACTGGAGGCGCCCCTACGACTTAAAAAATGTATTGAAATTCTCAATATGAAAATTTGACTGGAGGCGCCCCTACGACTTAAAAAATGTATTGAAATTCTCAATATGAAAATTTGACTGGAGGCGCCCCTACGACTTAAAAAATGTATTGAAATTCTCAATATGAAAATTTGACTGGAGGCGCCCCTACGACTTAAAAAATGTATTGAAATTCTCAATGTGAAAATTTGACTGGAGGCGCCCCTACGACTTAAAAAATTGTATTGATATTCTGAATATGAAAATTTGACTGGAGGCACCCTTATGGCTGAAAAAAATTGAACAGGGGTGTGCTTATGGGTAGATTTGAGTAGATGACATCTACTTAGCTGTTTGCTCAAATTTATTTATTTTTTAAGGAAAAATATTCAAGTTAAACGATATTTTTGACCATAAAAGGGCTTGCACCAAGTTTCATCAATTTCTTGGCTCAATTTTGAAGCGCCCTTTTCTTTTTTTCAAGTCATATGCACTCTTTCTGGAAAGTCAACCAAACATTTCAGTGTTCCAAGGTAGTGCTGTCGCAGTCTGTCGCAAAGTCGCCAAGTCGAGGAGCGATATTTTTTAAATTAAGTTTGTCTGAAGGCGCCCCTAGGATTTAAAAAATTGTATTAAAATTCTCAATATGAAAATTTGACTGAAGGCGCCCCTACGACTTAAAAAAAATGTATTGAAATTCTCAATATGAAAATTTGACTGGAGGCGCCCCTACGACTTAAAAAAATGTATTGAAATTCTCAATATGAAAATTTGACTGGAGGCGCCCCTACGACTTAAAAAATGTATTGAAATTCTCAATATGAAAATTTGACTGGAGGCGCCCCTACGACTTAAAAAATGTATTGAAATTCTCAATATGAAAATTTGACTGGAGGCGCCCCTACGACTTAAAAAATGTATTGAAATTCTCAATATGAAAATTTGACTGGAGGCGCCCCTACGACTTAAAAAATGTATTGAAATTCTCAATATGAAAATTTGACTGGAGGCGCCCCTACGACTTAAAAAATGTATTGAAATTCTCAATATGAAAATTTGACTGGAGGCGCCCCTACGACTTAAAAAATTGTATTGATATTCTGAATTTGAAAATTTGACTGGAGGCACCCTTATGGCTGAAAAAAATTGAACAGGGGTGTGCTTATGGGTAGATTTGAGTAGATGACATCTACTTAGCTGTTTGCTCAAATTTATTTATTTTTTAAGGAAAAATATTCAAGTTAAACGATATTTTTGACCATAAAAGGGCTTGCACCAAGTTTCATCAATTTCTTGGCTCAATTTTGAAGCGCCCTTTTCTTTTTTTCAAGTCATATGCACTCTTTCTGGAAAGTCAACCAAACATTTCAGTGTTCCAAGGTAGTGCTGTCGCAGTCTGTCGCAAAGTCGCCAAGTCGAGGAGCGATATTTTTTAAATTAAGTTTGTCTGAAGGCGCCCCTAGGATTTAAAAAATTGTATTAAAATTCTCAATATGAAAATTTGACTGAAGGCGCCCCTACGACTTAAAAAAAATGTATTGAAATTCTCAATATGAAAATTTGACTGGAGGCGCCCCTACGACTTAAAAAAATGTATTGAAATTCTCAATATGAAAATTTGACTGGAGGCGCCCCTACGACTTAAAAAATGTATTGAAATTCTCAATATGAAAATTTGACTGGAGGCGCCCCTACGACTTAAAAAATGTATTGAAATTCTCAATATGAAAATTTGACTGGAGGCGCCCCTACGACTTAAAAAATGTATTGAAATTCTCAATATGAAAATTTGACTGGAGGCGCCCCTACGACTTAAAAAATGTATTGAAATTCTCAATATGAAAATTTGACTGGAGGCGCCCCTACGACTTAAAAAATGTATTGAAATTCTCAATATGAAAATTTGACTGGAGGCGCCCCTACGACTTAAAAAATTGTATTGATATTCTGAATATGAAAATTTGACTGGAGGCACCCTTATGGCTGAAAAAAATTGAACAGGGGTGTGCTTATGGGTAGATTTGAGTAGATGACATCTACTTAGCTGTTTGCTCAAATTTATTTATTTTTTAAGGAAAAATATTCAAGTTAAACGATATTTTTGACCATAAAAGGGCTTGCACCAAGTTTCATCAATTTCTTGGCTCAATTTTGAAGCGCCCTTTTCTTTTTTTCAAGTCATATGCACTCTTTCTGGAAAGTCAACCAAACATTTCAGTGTTCCAAGGTAGTGCTGTCGCAGTCTGTCGCAAAGTCGCCAAGTCGAGGAGCGATATTTTTTAAATTAAGTTTGTCTGAAGGCGCCCCTAGGATTTAAAAAATTGTATTAAAATTCTCAATATGAAAATTTGACTGAAGGCGCCCCTACGACTTAAAAAAAATGTATTGAAATTCTCAATATGAAAATTTGACTGGAGGCGCCCCTACGACTTAAAAAAATGTATTGAAATTCTCAATATGAAAATTTGACTGGAGGCGCCCCTACGACTTAAAAAATGTATTGAAATTCTCAATATGAAAATTTGACTGGAGGCGCCCCTACGACTTAAAAAATGTATTGAAATTCTCAATATGAAAATTTGACTGGAGGCGCCCCTACGACTTAAAAAATGTATTGAAATTCTCAATATGAAAATTTGACTGGAGGCGCCCCTACGACTTAAAAAATGTATTGAAATTCTCAATATGAAAATTTGACTGGAGGCGCCCCTACGACTTAAAAAATGTATTGAAATTCTCAATATGAAAATTTGACTGGAGGCGCCCCTACGACTTAAAAAATTGTATTGATATTCTGAATATGAAAATTTGACTGGAGGCACCCTTATGGCTGAAAAAAATTGAACAGGGGTGTGCTTATGGGTAGATTTGAGTAGATGACATCTACTTAGCTGTTTGCTCAAATTTATTTATTTTTTAAGGAAAAATATTCAAGTTAAACGATATTTTTGACCATAAAAGGGCTTGCACCAAGTTTCATCAATTTCTTGGCTCAATTTTGAAGCGCCCTTTTCTTTTTTTCAAGTCATATGCACTCTTTCTGGAAAGTCAACCAAACATTTCAGTGTTCCAAGGTAGTGCTGTCGCAGTCTGTCGCAAAGTCGCCAAGTCGAGGAGCGATATTTTTTAAATTAAGTTTGTCTGAAGGCGCCCCTAGGATTTAAAAAATTGTATTAAAATTCTCAATATGAAAATTTGACTGAAGGCGCCCCTACGACTTAAAAAAAATGTATTGAAATTCTCAATATGAAAATTTGACTGGAGGCGCCCCTACGACTTAAAAAAATGTATTGAAATTCTCAATATGAAAATTTGACTGGAGGCGCCCCTACGACTTAAAAAATGTATTGAAATTCTCAATATGAAAATTTGACTGGAGGCGCCCCTACGACTTAAAAAATGTATTGAAATTCTCAATATGAAAATTTGACTGGAGGCGCCCCTACGACTTAAAAAATGTATTGAAATTCTCAATATGAAAATTTGACTGGAGGCGCCCCTACGACTTAAAAAATGTATTGAAATTCTCAATATGAAAATTTGACTGGAGGCGCCCCTACGACTTAAAAAATGTATTGAAATTCTCAATATGAAAATTTGACTGGAGGCGCCCCTACGACTTAAAAAATTGTATTGATATTCTGAATATGAAAATTTGACTGGAGGCACCCTTATGGCTGAAAAAAATTGAACAGGGGTGTGCTTATGGGTAGATTTGAGTAGATGACATCTACTTAGCTGTTTGCTCAAATTTATTTATTTTTTAAGGAAAAATATTCAAGTTAAACGATATTTTTGATCATAAAAGGGCTTGCACCAAGTTTCATCAATTTCTTGGCTCAATTTTGAAGCGCCCTTTTCTTTTTTTCAAGTCATATGCACTCTTTCTGGAAAGTCAACCAAACATTTCAGTGTTCCAAGGTAGTGCTGTCGCAGTCTGTCGCAAAGTCGCCAAGTCGAGGAGCGATATTTTTTAAATTAAGTTTGTCTGAAGGCGCCCCTAGGATTTAAAAAATTGTATTAAAATTCTCAATATGAAAATTTGACTGAAGGCGCCCCTACGACTTAAAAAAAATGTATTGAAATTCTCAATATGAAAATTTGACTGGAGGCGCCCCTACGACTTAAAAAAATGTATTGAAATTCTCAATATGAAAATTTGACTGGAGGCGCCCCTACGACTTAAAAAATGTATTGAAATTCTCAATATGAAAATTTGACTGGAGGCGCCCCTACGACTTAAAAAATGTATTGAAATTCTCAATATGAAAATTTGACTGGAGGCGCCCCTACGACTTAAAAAATGTATTGAAATTCTCAATATGAAAATTTGACTGGAGGCGCCCCTACGACTTAAAAAATGTATTGAAATTCTCAATATGAAAATTTGACTGGAGGCGCCCCTACGACTTAAAAAATGTATTGAAATTCTCAATATGAAAATTTGACTGGAGGCGCCCCTACGACTTAAAAAATTGTATTGATATTCTGAATATGAAAATTTGACTGGAGGCACCCTTATGGCTGAAAAAAATTGAACAGGGGTGTGCTTATGGGTAGATTTGAGTAGATGACATCTACTTAGCTGTTTGCTCAAATTTATTTATTTTTTAAGGAAAAATATTCAAGTTAAACGATATTTTTGACCATAAAAGGGCTTGCACCAAGTTTCATCAATTTCTTGGCTCAATTTTGAAGCGCCCTTTTCTTTTTTTCAAGTCATATGCACTCTTTCTGGAAAGTCAACCAAACATTTCAGTGTTCCAAGGTAGTGCTGTCGCAGTCTGTCGCAAAGTCGCCAAGTCGAGGAGCGATATTTTTTAAATTAAGTTTGTCTGAAGGCGCCCCTAGGATTTAAAAAATTGTATTAAAATTCTCAATATGAAAATTTGACTGAAGGCGCCCCTACGACTTAAAAAAAATGTATTGAAATTCTCAATATGAAAATTTGACTGGAGGCGCCCCTACGACTTAAAAAAATGTATTGAAATTCTCAATATGAAAATTTGACTGGAGGCGCCCCTACGACTTAAAAAATGTATTGAAATTCTCAATATGAAAATTTGACTGGAGGCGCCCCTACGACTTAAAAAATGTATTGAAATTCTCAATATGAAAATTTGACTGGAGGCGCCCCTACGACTTAAAAAATGTATTGAAATTCTCAATATGAAAATTTGACTGGAGGCGCCCCTACGACTTAAAAAATGTATTGAAATTCTCAATATGAAAATTTGACTGGAGGCGCCCCTACGACTTAAAAAATGTATTGAAATTCTCAATATGAAAATTTGACTGGAGGCGCCCCTACGACTTAAAAAATTGTATTGATATTCTGAATATGAAAATTTGACTGGAGGCACCCTTATGGCTGAAAAAAATTGAACAGGGGTGTGCTTATGGGTAGATTTGAGTAGATGACATCTACTTAGCTGTTTGCTCAAATTTATTTATTTTTTAAGGAAAAATATTCAAGTTAAACGATATTTTTGACCATAAAAGGGCTTGCACCAAGTTTCATCAATTTCTTGGCTCAATTTTGAAGCGCCCTTTTCTTTTTTTCAAGTCATATGCACTCTTTCTGGAAAGTCAACCAAACATTTCAGTGTTCCAAGGTAGTGCTGTCGCAGTCTGTCGCAAAGTCGCCAAGTCGAGGAGCGATATTTTTTAAATTAAGTTTGTCTGAAGGCGCCCCTAGGATTTAAAAAATTGTATTAAAATTCTCAATATGAAAATTTGACTGAAGGCGCCCCTACGACTTAAAAAAAATGTATTGAAATTCTCAATATGAAAATTTGACTGGAGGCGCCCCTACGACTTAAAAAAATGTATTGAAATTCTCAATATGAAAATTTGACTGGAGGCGCCCCTACGACTTAAAAAATGTATTGAAATTCTCAATATGAAAATTTGACTGGAGGCGCCCCTACGACTTAAAAAATGTATTGAAATTCTCAATATGAAAATTTGACTGGAGGCGCCCCTACGACTTAAAAAATGTATTGAAATTCTCAATATGAAAATTTGACTGGAGGCGCCCCTACGACTTAAAAAATGTATTGAAATTCTCAATATGAAAATTTGACTGGAGGCGCCCCTACGACTTAAAAAATGTATTGAAATTCTCAATATGAAAATTTGACTGGAGGCGCCCCTACGACTTAAAAAATTGTATTGATATTCTGAATATGAAAATTTGACTGGAGGCACCCTTATGGCTGAAAAAAATTGAACAGGGGTGTGCTTATGGGTAGATTTGAGTAGATGACATCTACTTAGCTGTTTGCTCAAATTTATTTATTTTTTAAGGAAAAATATTCAAGTTAAACGATATTTTTGATCATAAAAGGGCTTGCACCAAGTTTCATCAATTTCTTGGCTCAATTTTGAAGCGCCCTTTTCTTTTTTTCAAGTCATATGCACTCTTTCTGGAAAGTCAACCAAACATTTCAGTGTTCCAAGGTAGTGCTGTCGCAGTCTGTCGCAAAGTCGCCAAGTCGAGGAGCGATATTTTTTAAATTAAGTTTGTCTGAAGGCGCCCCTAGGATTTAAAAAATTGTATTAAAATTCTCAATATGAAAATTTGACTGAAGGCGCCCCTACGACTTAAAAAAAATGTATTGAAATTCTCAATATGAAAATTTGACTGGAGGCGCCCCTACGACTTAAAAAAATGTATTGAAATTCTCAATATGAAAATTTGACTGGAGGCGCCCCTACGACTTAAAAAATGTATTGAAATTCTCAATATGAAAATTTGACTGGAGGCGCCCCTACGACTTAAAAAATGTATTGAAATTCTCAATATGAAAATTTGACTGGAGGCGCCCCTACGACTTAAAAAATGTATTGAAATTCTCAATATGAAAATTTGACTGGAGGCGCCCCTACGACTTAAAAAATGTATTGAAATTCTCAATATGAAAATTTGACTGGAGGCGCCCCTACGACTTAAAAAATGTATTGAAATTCTCAATGTGAAAATTTGACTGGAGGCGCCCCTACGACTTAAAAAATTGTATTGATATTCTGAATATGAAAATTTGACTGGAGGCACCCTTATGGCTGAAAAAAATTGAACAGGGGTGTGCTTATGGGTAGATTTGAGTAGATGACATCTACTTAGCTGTTTGCTCAAATTTATTTATTTTTTAAGGAAAAATATTCAAGTTAAACGATATTTTTGACCATAAAAGGGCTTGCACCAAGTTTCATCAATTTCTTGGCTCAATTTTGAAGCGCCCTTTTCTTTTTTTCAAGTCATATGCACTCTTTCTGGAAAGTCAACCAAACATTTCAGTGTTCCAAGGTAGTGCTGTCGCAGTCTGTCGCAAAGTCGCCAAGTCGAGGAGCGATATTTTTTAAATTAAGTTTGTCTGAAGGCGCCCCTAGGATTTAAAAAATTGTATTAAAATTCTCAATATGAAAATTTGACTGAAGGCGCCCCTACGACTTAAAAAAAATGTATTGAAATTCTCAATATGAAAATTTGACTGGAGGCGCCCCTACGACTTAAAAAAATGTATTGAAATTCTCAATATGAAAATTTGACTGGAGGCGCCCCTACGACTTAAAAAATGTATTGAAATTCTCAATATGAAAATTTGACTGGAGGCGCCCCTACGACTTAAAAAATGTATTGAAATTCTCAATATGAAAATTTGACTGGAGGCGCCCCTACGACTTAAAAAATGTATTGAAATTCTCAATATGAAAATTTGACTGGAGGCGCCCCTACGACTTAAAAAATGTATTGAAATTCTCAATATGAAAATTTGACTGGAGGCGCCCCTACGACTTAAAAAATGTATTGAAATTCTCAATATGAAAATTTGACTGGAGGCGCCCCTACGACTTAAAAAATTGTATTGATATTCTGAATTTGAAAATTTGACTGGAGGCACCCTTATGGCTGAAAAAAATTGAACAGGGGTGTGCTTATGGGTAGATTTGAGTAGATGACATCTACTTAGCTGTTTGCTCAAATTTATTTATTTTTTAAGGAAAAATATTCAAGTTAAACGATATTTTTGACCATAAAAGGGCTTGCACCAAGTTTCATCAATTTCTTGGCTCAATTTTGAAGCGCCCTTTTCTTTTTTTCAAGTCATATGCACTCTTTCTGGAAAGTCAACCAAACATTTCAGTGTTCCAAGGTAGTGCTGTCGCAGTCTGTCGCAAAGTCGCCAAGTCGAGGAGCGATATTTTTTAAATTAAGTTTGTCTGAAGGCGCCCCTAGGATTTAAAAAATTGTATTAAAATTCTCAATATGAAAATTTGACTGAAGGCGCCCCTACGACTTAAAAAAAATGTATTGAAATTCTCAATATGAAAATTTGACTGGAGGCGCCCCTACGACTTAAAAAAATGTATTGAAATTCTCAATATGAAAATTTGACTGGAGGCGCCCCTACGACTTAAAAAATGTATTGAAATTCTCAATATGAAAATTTGACTGGAGGCGCCCCTACGACTTAAAAAATGTATTGAAATTCTCAATATGAAAATTTGACTGGAGGCGCCCCTACGACTTAAAAAATGTATTGAAATTCTCAATATGAAAATTTGACTGGAGGCGCCCCTACGACTTAAAAAATGTATTGAAATTCTCAATATGAAAATTTGACTGGAGGCGCCCCTACGACTTAAAAAATGTATTGAAATTCTCAATATGAAAATTTGACTGGAGGCGCCCCTACGACTTAAAAAATTGTATTGATATTCTGAATATGAAAATTTGACTGGAGGCACCCTTATGGCTGAAAAAAATTGAACAGGGGTGTGCTTATGGGTAGATTTGAGTAGATGACATCTACTTAGCTGTTTGCTCAAATTTATTTATTTTTTAAGGAAAAATATTCAAGTTAAACGATATTTTTGATCATAAAAGGGCTTGCACCAAGTTTCATCAATTTCTTGGCTCAATTTTGAAGCGCCCTTTTCTTTTTTTCAAGTCATATGCACTCTTTCTGGAAAGTCAACCAAACATTTCAGTGTTCCAAGGTAGTGCTGTCGCAGTCTGTCGCAAAGTCGCCAAGTCGAGGAGCGATATTTTTTAAATTAAGTTTGTCTGAAGGCGCCCCTAGGATTTAAAAAATTGTATTAAAATTCTCAATATGAAAATTTGACTGAAGGCGCCCCTACGACTTAAAAAAAATGTATTGAAATTCTCAATATGAAAATTTGACTGGAGGCGCCCCTACGACTTAAAAAAATGTATTGAAATTCTCAATATGAAAATTTGACTGGAGGCGCCCCTACGACTTAAAAAATGTATTGAAATTCTCAATATGAAAATTTGACTGGAGGCGCCCCTACGACTTAAAAAATGTATTGAAATTCTCAATATGAAAATTTGACTGGAGGCGCCCCTACGACTTAAAAAATGTATTGAAATTCTCAATATGAAAATTTGACTGGAGGCGCCCCTACGACTTAAAAAATGTATTGAAATTCTCAATATGAAAATTTGACTGGAGGCGCCCCTACGACTTAAAAAATGTATTGAAATTCTCAATATGAAAATTTGACTGGAGGCGCCCCTACGACTTAAAAAATTGTATTGATATTCTGAATATGAAAATTTGACTGGAGGCACCCTTATGGCTGAAAAAAATTGAACAGGGGTGTGCTTATGGGTAGATTTGAGTAGATGACATCTACTTAGCTGTTTGCTCAAATTTATTTATTTTTTAAGGAAAAATATTCAAGTTAAACGATATTTTTGACCATAAAAGGGCTTGCACCAAGTTTCATCAATTTCTTGGCTCAATTTTGAAGCGCCCTTTTCTTTTTTTCAAGTCATATGCACTCTTTCTGGAAAGTCAACCAAACATTTCAGTGTTCCAAGGTAGTGCTGTCGCAGTCTGTCGCAAAGTCGCCAAGTCGAGGAGCGATATTTTTTAAATTAAGTTTGTCTGAAGGCGCCCCTAGGATTTAAAAAATTGTATTAAAATTCTCAATATGAAAATTTGACTGAAGGCGCCCCTACGACTTAAAAAAAATGTATTGAAATTCTCAATATGAAAATTTGACTGGAGGCGCCCCTACGACTTAAAAAAATGTATTGAAATTCTCAATATGAAAATTTGACTGGAGGCGCCCCTACGACTTAAAAAATGTATTGAAATTCTCAATATGAAAATTTGACTGGAGGCGCCCCTACGACTTAAAAAATGTATTGAAATTCTCAATATGAAAATTTGACTGGAGGCGCCCCTACGACTTAAAAAATGTATTGAAATTCTCAATATGAAAATTTGACTGGAGGCGCCCCTACGACTTAAAAAATGTATTGAAATTCTCAATATGAAAATTTGACTGGAGGCGCCCCTACGACTTAAAAAATGTATTGAAATTCTCAATATGAAAATTTGACTGGAGGCGCCCCTACGACTTAAAAAATTGTATTGATATTCTGAATATGAAAATTTGACTGGAGGCACCCTTATGGCTGAAAAAAATTGAACAGGGGTGTGCTTATGGGTAGATTTGAGTAGATGACATCTACTTAGCTGTTTGCTCAAATTTATTTATTTTTTAAGGAAAAATATTCAAGTTAAACGATATTTTTGACCATAAAAGGGCTTGCACCAAGTTTCATCAATTTCTTGGCTCAATTTTGAAGCGCCCTTTTCTTTTTTTCAAGTCATATGCACTCTTTCTGGAAAGTCAACCAAACATTTCAGTGTTCCAAGGTAGTGCTGTCGCAGTCTGTCGCAAAGTCGCCAAGTCGAGGAGCGATATTTTTTAAATTAAGTTTGTCTGAAGGCGCCCCTAGGATTTAAAAAATTGTATTAAAATTCTCAATATGAAAATTTGACTGAAGGCGCCCCTACGACTTAAAAAAAATGTATTGAAATTCTCAATATGAAAATTTGACTGGAGGCGCCCCTACGACTTAAAAAAATGTATTGAAATTCTCAATATGAAAATTTGACTGGAGGCGCCCCTACGACTTAAAAAATGTATTGAAATTCTCAATATGAAAATTTGACTGGAGGCGCCCCTACGACTTAAAAAATGTATTGAAATTCTCAATATGAAAATTTGACTGGAGGCGCCCCTACGACTTAAAAAATGTATTGAAATTCTCAATATGAAAATTTGACTGGAGGCGCCCCTACGACTTAAAAAATGTATTGAAATTCTCAATATGAAAATTTGACTGGAGGCGCCCCTACGACTTAAAAAATGTATTGAAATTCTCAATATGAAAATTTGACTGGAGGCGCCCCTACGACTTAAAAAATTGTATTGATATTCTGAATATGAAAATTTGACTGGAGGCACCCTTATGGCTGAAAAAAATTGAACAGGGGTGTGCTTATGGGTAGATTTGAGTAGATGACATCTACTTAGCTGTTTGCTCAAATTTATTTATTTTTTAAGGAAAAATATTCAAGTTAAACGATATTTTTGATCATAAAAGGGCTTGCACCAAGTTTCATCAATTTCTTGGCTCAATTTTGAAGCGCCCTTTTCTTTTTTTCAAGTCATATGCACTCTTTCTGGAAAGTCAACCAAACATTTCAGTGTTCCAAGGTAGTGCTGTCGCAGTCTGTCGCAAAGTCGCCAAGTCGAGGAGCGATATTTTTTAAATTAAGTTTGTCTGAAGGCGCCCCTAGGATTTAAAAAATTGTATTAAAATTCTCAATATGAAAATTTGACTGAAGGCGCCCCTACGACTTAAAAAAAATGTATTGAAATTCTCAATATGAAAATTTGACTGGAGGCGCCCCTACGACTTAAAAAAATGTATTGAAATTCTCAATATGAAAATTTGACTGGAGGCGCCCCTACGACTTAAAAAATGTATTGAAATTCTCAATATGAAAATTTGACTGGAGGCGCCCCTACGACTTAAAAAATGTATTGAAATTCTCAATATGAAAATTTGACTGGAGGCGCCCCTACGACTTAAAAAATGTATTGAAATTCTCAATATGAAAATTTGACTGGAGGCGCCCCTACGACTTAAAAAATGTATTGAAATTCTCAATATGAAAATTTGACTGGAGGCGCCCCTACGACTTAAAAAATGTATTGAAATTCTCAATGTGAAAATTTGACTGGAGGCGCCCCTACGACTTAAAAAATTGTATTGATATTCTGAATATGAAAATTTGACTGGAGGCACCCTTATGGCTGAAAAAAATTGAACAGGGGTGTGCTTATGGGTAGATTTGAGTAGATGACATCTACTTAGCTGTTTGCTCAAATTTATTTATTTTTTAAGGAAAAATATTCAAGTTAAACGATATTTTTGACCATAAAAGGGCTTGCACCAAGTTTCATCAATTTCTTGGCTCAATTTTGAAGCGCCCTTTTCTTTTTTTCAAGTCATATGCACTCTTTCTGGAAAGTCAACCAAACATTTCAGTGTTCCAAGGTAGTGCTGTCGCAGTCTGTCGCAAAGTCGCCAAGTCGAGGAGCGATATTTTTTAAATTAAGTTTGTCTGAAGGCGCCCCTAGGATTTAAAAAATTGTATTAAAATTCTCAATATGAAAATTTGACTGAAGGCGCCCCTACGACTTAAAAAAAATGTATTGAAATTCTCAATATGAAAATTTGACTGGAGGCGCCCCTACGACTTAAAAAAATGTATTGAAATTCTCAATATGAAAATTTGACTGGAGGCGCCCCTACGACTTAAAAAATGTATTGAAATTCTCAATATGAAAATTTGACTGGAGGCGCCCCTACGACTTAAAAAATGTATTGAAATTCTCAATATGAAAATTTGACTGGAGGCGCCCCTACGACTTAAAAAATGTATTGAAATTCTCAATATGAAAATTTGACTGGAGGCGCCCCTACGACTTAAAAAATGTATTGAAATTCTCAATATGAAAATTTGACTGGAGGCGCCCCTACGACTTAAAAAATGTATTGAAATTCTCAATATGAAAATTTGACTGGAGGCGCCCCTACGACTTAAAAAATTGTATTGATATTCTGAATATGAAAATTTGACTGGAGGCACCCTTATGGCTGAAAAAAATTGAACAGGGGTGTGCTTATGGGTAGATTTGAGTAGATGACATCTACTTAGCTGTTTGCTCAAATTTATTTATTTTTTAAGGAAAAATATTCAAGTTAAACGATATTTTTGATCATAAAAGGGCTTGCACCAAGTTTCATCAATTTCTTGGCTCAATTTTGAAGCGCCCTTTTCTTTTTTTCAAGTCATATGCACTCTTTCTGGAAAGTCAACCAAACATTTCAGTGTTCCAAGGTAGTGCTGTCGCAGTCTGTCGCAAAGTCGCCAAGTCGAGGAGCGATATTTTTTAAATTAAGTTTGTCTGAAGGCGCCCCTAGGATTTAAAAAATTGTATTAAAATTCTCAATATGAAAATTTGACTGAAGGCGCCCCTACGACTTAAAAAAAATGTATTGAAATTCTCAATATGAAAATTTGACTGGAGGCGCCCCTACGACTTAAAAAAATGTATTGAAATTCTCAATATGAAAATTTGACTGGAGGCGCCCCTACGACTTAAAAAATGTATTGAAATTCTCAATATGAAAATTTGACTGGAGGCGCCCCTACGACTTAAAAAATGTATTGAAATTCTCAATATGAAAATTTGACTGGAGGCGCCCCTACGACTTAAAAAATGTATTGAAATTCTCAATATGAAAATTTGACTGGAGGCGCCCCTACGACTTAAAAAATGTATTGAAATTCTCAATATGAAAATTTGACTGGAGGCGCCCCTACGACTTAAAAAATGTATTGAAATTCTCAATATGAAAATTTGACTGGAGGCGCCCCTACGACTTAAAAAATTGTATTGATATTCTGAATATGAAAATTTGACTGGAGGCACCCTTATGGCTGAAAAAAATTGAACAGGGGTGTGCTTATGGGTAGATTTGAGTAGATGACATCTACTTAGCTGTTTGCTCAAATTTATTTATTTTTTAAGGAAAAATATTCAAGTTAAACGATATTTTTGACCATAAAAGGGCTTGCACCAAGTTTCATCAATTTCTTGGCTCAATTTTGAAGCGCCCTTTTCTTTTTTTCAAGTCATATGCACTCTTTCTGGAAAGTCAACCAAACATTTCAGTGTTCCAAGGTAGTGCTGTCGCAGTCTGTCGCAAAGTCGCCAAGTCGAGGAGCGATATTTTTTAAATTAAGTTTGTCTGAAGGCGCCCCTAGGATTTAAAAAATTGTATTAAAATTCTCAATATGAAAATTTGACTGAAGGCGCCCCTACGACTTAAAAAAAATGTATTGAAATTCTCAATATGAAAATTTGACTGGAGGCGCCCCTACGACTTAAAAAAATGTATTGAAATTCTCAATATGAAAATTTGACTGGAGGCGCCCCTACGACTTAAAAAATGTATTGAAATTCTCAATATGAAAATTTGACTGGAGGCGCCCCTACGACTTAAAAAATGTATTGAAATTCTCAATATGAAAATTTGACTGGAGGCGCCCCTACGACTTAAAAAATGTATTGAAATTCTCAATATGAAAATTTGACTGGAGGCGCCCCTACGACTTAAAAAATGTATTGAAATTCTCAATATGAAAATTTGACTGGAGGCGCCCCTACGACTTAAAAAATGTATTGAAATTCTCAATATGAAAATTTGACTGGAGGCGCCCCTACGACTTAAAAAATTGTATTGATATTCTGAATATGAAAATTTGACTGGAGGCACCCTTATGGCTGAAAAAAATTGAACAGGGGTGTGCTTATGGGTAGATTTGAGTAGATGACATCTACTTAGCTGTTTGCTCAAATTTATTTATTTTTTAAGGAAAAATATTCAAGTTAAACGATATTTTTGATCATAAAAGGGCTTGCACCAAGTTTCATCAATTTCTTGGCTCAATTTTGAAGCGCCCTTTTCTTTTTTTCAAGTCATATGCACTCTTTCTGGAAAGTCAACCAAACATTTCAGTGTTCCAAGGTAGTGCTGTCGCAGTCTGTCGCAAAGTCGCCAAGTCGAGGAGCGATATTTTTTAAATTAAGTTTGTCTGAAGGCGCCCCTAGGATTTAAAAAATTGTATTAAAATTCTCAATATGAAAATTTGACTGAAGGCGCCCCTACGACTTAAAAAAAATGTATTGAAATTCTCAATATGAAAATTTGACTGGAGGCGCCCCTACGACTTAAAAAAATGTATTGAAATTCTCAATATGAAAATTTGACTGGAGGCGCCCCTACGACTTAAAAAATGTATTGAAATTCTCAATATGAAAATTTGACTGGAGGCGCCCCTACGACTTAAAAAATGTATTGAAATTCTCAATATGAAAATTTGACTGGAGGCGCCCCTACGACTTAAAAAATGTATTGAAATTCTCAATATGAAAATTTGACTGGAGGCGCCCCTACGACTTAAAAAATGTATTGAAATTCTCAATATGAAAATTTGACTGGAGGCGCCCCTACGACTTAAAAAATGTATTGAAATTCTCAATATGAAAATTTGACTGGAGGCGCCCCTACGACTTAAAAAATTGTATTGATATTCTGAATATGAAAATTTGACTGGAGGCACCCTTATGGCTGAAAAAAATTGAACAGGGGTGTGCTTATGGGTAGATTTGAGTAGATGACATCTACTTAGCTGTTTGCTCAAATTTATTTATTTTTTAAGGAAAAATATTCAAGTTAAACGATATTTTTGACCATAAAAGGGCTTGCACCAAGTTTCATCAATTTCTTGGCTCAATTTTGAAGCGCCCTTTTCTTTTTTTCAAGTCATATGCACTCTTTCTGGAAAGTCAACCAAACATTTCAGTGTTCCAAGGTAGTGCTGTCGCAGTCTGTCGCAAAGTCGCCAAGTCGAGGAGCGATATTTTTTAAATTAAGTTTGTCTGAAGGCGCCCCTAGGATTTAAAAAATTGTATTAAAATTCTCAATATGAAAATTTGACTGAAGGCGCCCCTACGACTTAAAAAAAATGTATTGAAATTCTCAATATGAAAATTTGACTGGAGGCGCCCCTACGACTTAAAAAAATGTATTGAAATTCTCAATATGAAAATTTGACTGGAGGCGCCCCTACGACTTAAAAAATGTATTGAAATTCTCAATATGAAAATTTGACTGGAGGCGCCCCTACGACTTAAAAAATGTATTGAAATTCTCAATATGAAAATTTGACTGGAGGCGCCCCTACGACTTAAAAAATGTATTGAAATTCTCAATATGAAAATTTGACTGGAGGCGCCCCTACGACTTAAAAAATGTATTGAAATTCTCAATATGAAAATTTGACTGGAGGCGCCCCTACGACTTAAAAAATGTATTGAAATTCTCAATATGAAAATTTGACTGGAGGCGCCCCTACGACTTAAAAAATTGTATTGATATTCTGAATATGAAAATTTGACTGGAGGCACCCTTATGGCTGAAAAAAATTGAACAGGGGTGTGCTTATGGGTAGATTTGAGTAGATGACATCTACTTAGCTGTTTGCTCAAATTTATTTATTTTTTAAGGAAAAATATTCAAGTTAAACGATATTTTTGATCATAAAAGGGCTTGCACCAAGTTTCATCAATTTCTTGGCTCAATTTTGAAGCGCCCTTTTCTTTTTTTCAAGTCATATGCACTCTTTCTGGAAAGTCAACCAAACATTTCAGTGTTCCAAGGTAGTGCTGTCGCAGTCTGTCGCAAAGTCGCCAAGTCGAGGAGCGATATTTTTTAAATTAAGTTTGTCTGAAGGCGCCCCTAGGATTTAAAAAATTGTATTAAAATTCTCAATATGAAAATTTGACTGAAGGCGCCCCTACGACTTAAAAAAAATGTATTGAAATTCTCAATATGAAAATTTGACTGGAGGCGCCCCTACGACTTAAAAAAATGTATTGAAATTCTCAATATGAAAATTTGACTGGAGGCGCCCCTACGACTTAAAAAATGTATTGAAATTCTCAATATGAAAATTTGACTGGAGGCGCCCCTACGACTTAAAAAATGTATTGAAATTCTCAATGTGAAAATTTGACTGGAGGCGCCCCTACGACTTAAAAAATTGTATTGATATTCTGAATATGAAAATTTGACTGGAGGCACCCTTATGGCTGAAAAAAATTGAACAGGGGTGTGCTTATGGGTAGATTTGAGTAGATGACATCTACTTAGCTGTTTGCTCAAATTTATTTATTTTTTAAGGAAAAATATTCAAGTTAAACGATATTTTTGACCATAAAAGGGCTTGCACCAAGTTTCATCAATTTCTTGGCTCAATTTTGAAGCGCCCTTTTCTTTTTTTCAAGTCATATGCACTCTTTCTGGAAAGTCAACCAAACATTTCAGTGTTCCAAGGTAGTGCTGTCGCAGTCTGTCGCAAAGTCGCCAAGTCGAGGAGCGATATTTTTTAAATTAAGTTTGTCTGAAGGCGCCCCTAGGATTTAAAAAATTGTATTAAAATTCTCAATATGAAAATTTGACTGAAGGCGCCCCTACGACTTAAAAAAAATGTATTGAAATTCTCAATATGAAAATTTGACTGGAGGCGCCCCTACGACTTAAAAAAATGTATTGAAATTCTCAATATGAAAATTTGACTGGAGGCGCCCCTACGACTTAAAAAATGTATTGAAATTCTCAATATGAAAATTTGACTGGAGGCGCCCCTACGACTTAAAAAATGTATTGAAATTCTCAATATGAAAATTTGACTGGAGGCGCCCCTACGACTTAAAAAATGTATTGAAATTCTCAATATGAAAATTTGACTGGAGGCGCCCCTACGACTTAAAAAATGTATTGAAATTCTCAATATGAAAATTTGACTGGAGGCGCCCCTACGACTTAAAAAATGTATTGAAATTCTCAATATGAAAATTTGACTGGAGGCGCCCCTACGACTTAAAAAATTGTATTGATATTCTGAATATGAAAATTTGACTGGAGGCACCCTTATGGCTGAAAAAAATTGAACAGGGGTGTGCTTATGGGTAGATTTGAGTAGATGACATCTACTTAGCTGTTTGCTCAAATTTATTTATTTTTTAAGGAAAAATATTCAAGTTAAACGATATTTTTGACCATAAAAGGGCTTGCACCAAGTTTCATCAATTTCTTGGCTCAATTTTGAAGCGCCCTTTTCTTTTTTTCAAGTCATATGCACTCTTTCTGGAAAGTCAACCAAACATTTCAGTGTTCCAAGGTAGTGCTGTCGCAGTCTGTCGCAAAGTCGCCAAGTCGAGGAGCGATATTTTTTAAATTAAGTTTGTCTGAAGGCGCCCCTAGGATTTAAAAAATTGTATTAAAATTCTCAATATGAAAATTTGACTGAAGGCGCCCCTACGACTTAAAAAAAATGTATTGAAATTCTCAATATGAAAATTTGACTGGAGGCGCCCCTACGACTTAAAAAAATGTATTGAAATTCTCAATATGAAAATTTGACTGGAGGCGCCCCTACGACTTAAAAAATGTATTGAAATTCTCAATATGAAAATTTGACTGGAGGCGCCCCTACGACTTAAAAAATGTATTGAAATTCTCAATATGAAAATTTGACTGGAGGCGCCCCTACGACTTAAAAAATGTATTGAAATTCTCAATATGAAAATTTGACTGGAGGCGCCCCTACGACTTAAAAAATGTATTGAAATTCTCAATATGAAAATTTGACTGGAGGCGCCCCTACGACTTAAAAAATGTATTGAAATTCTCAATATGAAAATTTGACTGGAGGCGCCCCTACGACTTAAAAAATTGTATTGATATTCTGAATATGAAAATTTGACTGGAGGCACCCTTATGGCTGAAAAAAATTGAACAGGGGTGTGCTTATGGGTAGATTTGAGTAGATGACATCTACTTAGCTGTTTGCTCAAATTTATTTATTTTTTAAGGAAAAATATTCAAGTTAAACGATATTTTTGACCATAAAAGGGCTTGCACCAAGTTTCATCAATTTCTTGGCTCAATTTTGAAGCGCCCTTTTCTTTTTTTCAAGTCATATGCACTCTTTCTGGAAAGTCAACCAAACATTTCAGTGTTCCAAGGTAGTGCTGTCGCAGTCTGTCGCAAAGTCGCCAAGTCGAGGAGCGATATTTTTTAAATTAAGTTTGTCTGAAGGCGCCCCTAGGATTTAAAAAATTGTATTAAAATTCTCAATATGAAAATTTGACTGAAGGCGCCCCTACGACTTAAAAAAAATGTATTGAAATTCTCAATATGAAAATTTGACTGGAGGCGCCCCTACGACTTAAAAAAATGTATTGAAATTCTCAATATGAAAATTTGACTGGAGGCGCCCCTACGACTTAAAAAATGTATTGAAATTCTCAATATGAAAATTTGACTGGAGGCGCCCCTACGACTTAAAAAATGTATTGAAATTCTCAATATGAAAATTTGACTGGAGGCGCCCCTACGACTTAAAAAATGTATTGAAATTCTCAATATGAAAATTTGACTGGAGGCGCCCCTACGACTTAAAAAATGTATTGAAATTCTCAATATGAAAATTTGACTGGAGGCGCCCCTACGACTTAAAAAATGTATTGAAATTCTCAATATGAAAATTTGACTGGAGGCGCCCCTACGACTTAAAAAATGTATTGAAATTCTCAATATGAAAATTTGACTGGAGGCGCCCCTACGACTTAAAAAATTGTATTGATATTCTGAATATGAAAATTTGACTGGAGGCACCCTTATGGCTGAAAAAAATTGAACAGGGGTGTGCTTATGGGTAGATTTGAGTAGATGACATCTACTTAGCTGTTTGCTCAAATTTATTTATTTTTTAAGGAAAAATATTCAAGTTAAACGATATTTTTGATCATAAAAGGGCTTGCACCAAGTTTCATCAATTTCTTGGCTCAATTTTGAAGCGCCCTTTTCTTTTTTTCAAGTCATATGCACTCTTTCTGGAAAGTCAACCAAACATTTCAGTGTTCCAAGGTAGTGCTGTCGCAGTCTGTCGCAAAGTCGCCAAGTCGAGGAGCGATATTTTTTAAATTAAGTTTGTCTGAAGGCGCCCCTAGGATTTAAAAAATTGTATTAAAATTCTCAATATGAAAATTTGACTGAAGGCGCCCCTACGACTTAAAAAAAATGTATTGAAATTCTCAATATGAAAATTTGACTGGAGGCGCCCCTACGACTTAAAAAAATGTATTGAAATTCTCAATATGAAAATTTGACTGGAGGCGCCCCTACGACTTAAAAAATGTATTGAAATTCTCAATATGAAAATTTGACTGGAGGCGCCCCTACGACTTAAAAAATGTATTGAAATTCTCAATATGAAAATTTGACTGGAGGCGCCCCTACGACTTAAAAAATGTATTGAAATTCTCAATATGAAAATTTGACTGGAGGCGCCCCTACGACTTAAAAAATGTATTGAAATTCTCAATATGAAAATTTGACTGGAGGCGCCCCTACGACTTAAAAAATGTATTGAAATTCTCAATATGAAAATTTGACTGGAGGCGCCCCTACGACTTAAAAAATTGTATTGATATTCTGAATATGAAAATTTGACTGGAGGCACCCTTATGGCTGAAAAAAATTGAACAGGGGTGTGCTTATGGGTAGATTTGAGTAGATGACATCTACTTAGCTGTTTGCTCAAATTTATTTATTTTTTAAGGAAAAATATTCAAGTTAAACGATATTTTTGACCATAAAAGGGCTTGCACCAAGTTTCATCAATTTCTTGGCTCAATTTTGAAGCGCCCTTTTCTTTTTTTCAAGTCATATGCACTCTTTCTGGAAAGTCAACCAAACATTTCAGTGTTCCAAGGTAGTGCTGTCGCAGTCTGTCGCAAAGTCGCCAAGTCGAGGAGCGATATTTTTTAAATTAAGTTTGTCTGAAGGCGCCCCTAGGATTTAAAAAATTGTATTAAAATTCTCAATATGAAAATTTGACTGAAGGCGCCCCTACGACTTAAAAAAAATGTATTGAAATTCTCAATATGAAAATTTGACTGGAGGCGCCCCTACGACTTAAAAAAATGTATTGAAATTCTCAATATGAAAATTTGACTGGAGGCGCCCCTACGACTTAAAAAATGTATTGAAATTCTCAATATGAAAATTTGACTGGAGGCGCCCCTACGACTTAAAAAATGTATTGAAATTCTCAATATGAAAATTTGACTGGAGGCGCCCCTACGACTTAAAAAATGTATTGAAATTCTCAATATGAAAATTTGACTGGAGGCGCCCCTACGACTTAAAAAATGTATTGAAATTCTCAATATGAAAATTTGACTGGAGGCGCCCCTACGACTTAAAAAATGTATTGAAATTCTCAATATGAAAATTTGACTGGAGGCGCCCCTACGACTTAAAAAATTGTATTGATATTCTGAATATGAAAATTTGACTGGAGGCACCCTTATGGCTGAAAAAAATTGAACAGGGGTGTGCTTATGGGTAGATTTGAGTAGATGACATCTACTTAGCTGTTTGCTCAAATTTATTTATTTTTTAAGGAAAAATATTCAAGTTAAACGATATTTTTGATCATAAAAGGGCTTGCACCAAGTTTCATCAATTTCTTGGCTCAATTTTGAAGCGCCCTTTTCTTTTTTTCAAGTCATATGCACTCTTTCTGGAAAGTCAACCAAACATTTCAGTGTTCCAAGGTAGTGCTGTCGCAGTCTGTCGCAAAGTCGCCAAGTCGAGGAGCGATATTTTTTAAATTAAGTTTGTCTGAAGGCGCCCCTAGGATTTAAAAAATTGTATTAAAATTCTCAATATGAAAATTTGACTGAAGGCGCCCCTACGACTTAAAAAAAATGTATTGAAATTCTCAATATGAAAATTTGACTGGAGGCGCCCCTACGACTTAAAAAAATGTATTGAAATTCTCAATATGAAAATTTGACTGGAGGCGCCCCTACGACTTAAAAAATGTATTGAAATTCTCAATATGAAAATTTGACTGGAGGCGCCCCTACGACTTAAAAAATGTATTGAAATTCTCAATATGAAAATTTGACTGGAGGCGCCCCTACGACTTAAAAAATTGTATTGATATTCTGAATATGAAAATTTGACTGGAGGCACCCTTATGGCTGAAAAAAATTGAACAGGGGTGTGCTTATGGGTAGATTTGAGTAGATGACATCTACTTAGCTGTTTGCTCAAATTTATTTATTTTTTAAGGAAAAATATTCAAGTTAAACGATATTTTTGACCATAAAAGGGCTTGCACCAAGTTTCATCAATTTCTTGGCTCAATTTTGAAGCGCCCTTTTCTTTTTTTCAAGTCATATGCACTCTTTCTGGAAAGTCAACCAAACATTTCAGTGTTCCAAGGTAGTGCTGTCGCAGTCTGTCGCAAAGTCGCCAAGTCGAGGAGCGATATTTTTTAAATTAAGTTTGTCTGAAGGCGCCCCTAGGATTTAAAAAATTGTATTAAAATTCTCAATATGAAAATTTGACTGAAGGCGCCCCTACGACTTAAAAAAAATGTATTGAAATTCTCAATATGAAAATTTGACTGGAGGCGCCCCTACGACTTAAAAAAATGTATTGAAATTCTCAATATGAAAATTTGACTGGAGGCGCCCCTACGACTTAAAAAATGTATTGAAATTCTCAATATGAAAATTTGACTGGAGGCGCCCCTACGACTTAAAAAATGTATTGAAATTCTCAATATGAAAATTTGACTGGAGGCGCCCCTACGACTTAAAAAATGTATTGAAATTCTCAATATGAAAATTTGACTGGAGGCGCCCCTACGACTTAAAAAATGTATTGAAATTCTCAATATGAAAATTTGACTGGAGGCGCCCCTACGACTTAAAAAATGTATTGAAATTCTCAATATGAAAATTTGACTGGAGGCGCCCCTACGACTTAAAAAATTGTATTGATATTCTGAATATGAAAATTTGACTGGAGGCACCCTTATGGCTGAAAAAAATTGAACAGGGGTGTGCTTATGGGTAGATTTGAGTAGATGACATCTACTTAGCTGTTTGCTCAAATTTATTTATTTTTTAAGGAAAAATATTCAAGTTAAACGATATTTTTGATCATAAAAGGGCTTGCACCAAGTTTCATCAATTTCTTGGCTCAATTTTGAAGCGCCCTTTTCTTTTTTTCAAGTCATATGCACTCTTTCTGGAAAGTCAACCAAACATTTCAGTGTTCCAAGGTAGTGCTGTCGCAGTCTGTCGCAAAGTCGCCAAGTCGAGGAGCGATATTTTTTAAATTAAGTTTGTCTGAAGGCGCCCCTAGGATTTAAAAAATTGTATTAAAATTCTCAATATGAAAATTTGACTGAAGGCGCCCCTACGACTTAAAAAAAATGTATTGAAATTCTCAATATGAAAATTTGACTGGAGGCGCCCCTACGACTTAAAAAAATGTATTGAAATTCTCAATATGAAAATTTGACTGGAGGCGCCCCTACGACTTAAAAAATGTATTGAAATTCTCAATATGAAAATTTGACTGGAGGCGCCCCTACGACTTAAAAAATGTATTGAAATTCTCAATATGAAAATTTGACTGGAGGCGCCCCTACGACTTAAAAAATGTATTGAAATTCTCAATATGAAAATTTGACTGGAGGCGCCCCTACGACTTAAAAAATGTATTGAAATTCTCAATATGAAAATTTGACTGGAGGCGCCCCTACGACTTAAAAAATGTATTGAAATTCTCAATATGAAAATTTGACTGGAGGCGCCCCTACGACTTAAAAAATTGTATTGATATTCTGAATATGAAAATTTGACTGGAGGCACCCTTATGGCTGAAAAAAATTGAACAGGGGTGTGCTTATGGGTAGATTTGAGTAGATGACATCTACTTAGCTGTTTGCTCAAATTTATTTATTTTTTAAGGAAAAATATTCAAGTTAAACGATATTTTTGACCATAAAAGGGCTTGCACCAAGTTTCATCAATTTCTTGGCTCAATTTTGAAGCGCCCTTTTCTTTTTTTCAAGTCATATGCACTCTTTCTGGAAAGTCAACCAAACATTTCAGTGTTCCAAGGTAGTGCTGTCGCAGTCTGTCGCAAAGTCGCCAAGTCGAGGAGCGATATTTTTTAAATTAAGTTTGTCTGAAGGCGCCCCTAGGATTTAAAAAATTGTATTAAAATTCTCAATATGAAAATTTGACTGAAGGCGCCCCTACGACTTAAAAAAAATGTATTGAAATTCTCAATATGAAAATTTGACTGGAGGCGCCCCTACGACTTAAAAAAATGTATTGAAATTCTCAATATGAAAATTTGACTGGAGGCGCCCCTACGACTTAAAAAATGTATTGAAATTCTCAATATGAAAATTTGACTGGAGGCGCCCCTACGACTTAAAAAATGTATTGAAATTCTCAATATGAAAATTTGACTGGAGGCGCCCCTACGACTTAAAAAATGTATTGAAATTCTCAATATGAAAATTTGACTGGAGGCGCCCCTACGACTTAAAAAATGTATTGAAATTCTCAATATGAAAATTTGACTGGAGGCGCCCCTACGACTTAAAAAATGTATTGAAATTCTCAATATGAAAATTTGACTGGAGGCGCCCCTACGACTTAAAAAATTGTATTGATATTCTGAATATGAAAATTTGACTGGAGGCACCCTTATGGCTGAAAAAAATTGAACAGGGGTGTGCTTATGGGTAGATTTGAGTAGATGACATCTACTTAGCTGTTTGCTCAAATTTATTTATTTTTTAAGGAAAAATATTCAAGTTAAACGATATTTTTGATCATAAAAGGGCTTGCACCAAGTTTCATCAATTTCTTGGCTCAATTTTGAAGCGCCCTTTTCTTTTTTTCAAGTCATATGCACTCTTTCTGGAAAGTCAACCAAACATTTCAGTGTTCCAAGGTAGTGCTGTCGCAGTCTGTCGCAAAGTCGCCAAGTCGAGGAGCGATATTTTTTAAATTAAGTTTGTCTGAAGGCGCCCCTAGGATTTAAAAAATTGTATTAAAATTCTCAATATGAAAATTTGACTGAAGGCGCCCCTACGACTTAAAAAAAATGTATTGAAATTCTCAATATGAAAATTTGACTGGAGGCGCCCCTACGACTTAAAAAAATGTATTGAAATTCTCAATATGAAAATTTGACTGGAGGCGCCCCTACGACTTAAAAAATGTATTGAAATTCTCAATATGAAAATTTGACTGGAGGCGCCCCTACGACTTAAAAAATGTATTGAAATTCTCAATATGAAAATTTGACTGGAGGCGCCCCTACGACTTAAAAAATGTATTGAAATTCTCAATATGAAAATTTGACTGGAGGCGCCCCTACGACTTAAAAAATGTATTGAAATTCTCAATATGAAAATTTGACTGGAGGCGCCCCTACGACTTAAAAAATGTATTGAAATTCTCAATATGAAAATTTGACTGGAGGCGCCCCTACGACTTAAAAAATTGTATTGATATTCTGAATATGAAAATTTGACTGGAGGCACCCTTATGGCTGAAAAAAATTGAACAGGGGTGTGCTTATGGGTAGATTTGAGTAGATGACATCTACTTAGCTGTTTGCTCAAATTTATTTATTTTTTAAGGAAAAATATTCAAGTTAAACGATATTTTTGATCATAAAAGGGCTTGCACCAAGTTTCATCAATTTCTTGGCTCAATTTTGAAGCGCCCTTTTCTTTTTTTCAAGTCATATGCACTCTTTCTGGAAAGTCAACCAAACATTTCAGTGTTCCAAGGTAGTGCTGTCGCAGTCTGTCGCAAAGTCGCCAAGTCGAGGAGCGATATTTTTTAAATTAAGTTTGTCTGAAGGCGCCCCTAGGATTTAAAAAATTGTATTAAAATTCTCAATATGAAAATTTGACTGAAGGCGCCCCTACGACTTAAAAAAAATGTATTGAAATTCTCAATATGAAAATTTGACTGGAGGCGCCCCTACGACTTAAAAAAATGTATTGAAATTCTCAATATGAAAATTTGACTGGAGGCGCCCCTACGACTTAAAAAATGTATTGAAATTCTCAATATGAAAATTTGACTGGAGGCGCCCCTACGACTTAAAAAATGTATTGAAATTCTCAATATGAAAATTTGACTGGAGGCGCCCCTACGACTTAAAAACTGTATTATAAATTCTCACACTGAAACTTATACTCGAGGGCCTACGACCTTAAACTGTATAATATACATTTACCACATTAAACAAATAATTATTTCCCTAGATTACCATTAAAATACCAATACACACATCACAAATCTTCTTCTCACTAAACCCCATAATATAACAAACACATCCCCAAATGCATTCTTTACTCCAAACCCCAATTTACAATCACAATATTCAACATAACAAAATTATTATTCACAACATTAATCTCCCCCCCAATCATTTTTTCATTTATATCAATCAATTTAATCAACTACTCATCACTCACAACTCATAATTACACCCAAACAAACAAATCAACTTCCCCACAACCCTAACCCCCTCACAAAATCACGTAATATTCGTCCCTGATTTTACTCTACATCCTAAACACCAAACTTTGTTTTTTGTAGGTGTTTTATTTCTTTTATGTAAGAGAAAATACGCACCAAATCCTTCCTCTCTACTCTAGAGTAGGAGAGAGACATACTAACTCAAATACATGAGATATGCTTTTTATGATTCACTTGTGTGGTGTGTGAAATTTGTGTGTGTGTATTTTATGCATTTTTAAGTCAACAATAGAGATATAGAGGATAGAGTGCTACTGTGAGATTTGTGTGATGCATTATATTTGTAGTTTCAGCCAGTTACCAATATACGCGTCTATTCATCTCTAATAATTTAAACATTAATTATCTTTATTATGAGAGATATGAGAGATATATCGGATCTTGTTGATGAGGGAGTTGAAAAAATGCGTATTGATAATTCCATATGAAGATACGTGTATAGTGGTGTTTGTGTGTATTCTCTTAAGCTTTCCAGTCTGCGGGGATTTGAGAACGTTGGTCATGAGTCGTGGGTATCCGTGAAAATTCTCATATGAAAATCGATGATGGATGCCCGCCCTATGAGTAGAGAGATAGAGTGAGAGATATTATTGAAACTTCTAACATATGAAAAATCGGGTTAGAGTGGTCGTGAGAGTCGGGGGTGCTGATGAGAGAGATAGTATACGGCTGCGGCCGCGCGTGTGGGAGCCATACAAGCCCTTACAAAAATGGTACTTTTAAAATCCTCCAGATGTGGAGGTGTGCTCTCTCTCGTCGGCGTCTCTGGAGCGCCGCCTCCACTTACATACGGTGTGTCACGACGTAAAAAATGTATTGAAATTCTCAATATGAAAATTTGACTGGAGGCGCCCCTACGACTTAAAAAATGTATTGAAATTCTCAATATGAAAATTTGACTGGAGGCGCCCCTACGACTTAAAAAATGTATTGAAATTCTCAATATGAAAATTTGACTGGAGGCGCCCCTACGACTTAAAAAATGTATTGAAATTCTCAATATGAAAATTTGACTGGAGGCGCCCCTACGACTTAAAAAATTGTATTGATATTCTGAATATGAAAATTTGACTGGAGGCACCCTTATGGCTGAAAAAAATTGAACAGGGGTGTGCTTATGGGTAGATTTGAGTAGATGACATCTACTTAGCTGTTTGCTCAAATTTATTTATTTTTTAAGGAAAAATATTCAAGTTAAACGATATTTTTGACCATAAAAGGGCTTGCACCAAGTTTCATCAATTTCTTGGCTCAATTTTGAAGCGCCCTTTTCTTTTTTTCAAGTCATATGCACTCTTTCTGGAAAGTCAACCAAACATTTCAGTGTTCCAAGGTAGTGCTGTCGCAGTCTGTCGCAAAGTCGCCAAGTCGAGGAGCGATATTTTTTAAATTAAGTTTGTCTGAAGGCGCCCCTAGGATTTAAAAAATTGTATTAAAATTCTCAATATGAAAATTTGACTGAAGGCGCCCCTACGACTTAAAAAAAATGTATTGAAATTCTCAATATGAAAATTTGACTGGAGGCGCCCCTACGACTTAAAAAATGTATTGAAATTCTCAATATGAAAATTTGACTGGAGGCGCCCCTACGACTTAAAAAATGTATTGAAATTCTCAATATGAAAATTTGACTGGAGGCGCCCCTACGACTTAAAAAATGTATTGAAATTCTCAATATGAAAATTTGACTGGAGGCGCCCCTACGACTTAAAAAATGTATTGAAATTCTCAATATGAAATTTTGACTGGAGGCGCCCCTACGACTTAAAAAATGTATTGAAATTCTCAATATGAAAATTTGACTGGAGGCGCCCCTACGACTTAAAAAATGTATTGAAATTCTCAATATGAAAATTTGACTGGAGGCGCCCCTACGACTTAAAAAATTGTATTGATATTCTGAATATGAAAATTTGACTGGAGGCACCCTTATGGCTGAAAAAAATTGAACAGGGGTGTGCTTATGGGTAGATTTGAGTAGATGACATCTACTTAGCTGTTTGCTCAAATTTATTTATTTTTTAAGGAAAAATATTCAAGTTAAACGATATTTTTGATCATAAAAGGGCTTGCACCAAGTTTCATCAATTTCTTGGCTCAATTTTGAAGCGCCCTTTTCTTTTTTTCAAGTCATATGCACTCTTTCTGGAAAGTCAACCAAACATTTCAGTGTTCCAAGGTAGTGCTGTCGCAGTCTGTCGCAAAGTCGCCAAGTCGAGGAGCGATATTTTTTAAATTAAGTTTGTCTGAAGGCGCCCCTAGGATTTAAAAAATTGTATTAAAATTCTCAATATGAAAATTTGACTGAAGGCGCCCCTACGACTTAAAAAAAATGTATTGAAATTCTCAATATGAAAATTTGACTGGAGGCGCCCCTACGACTTAAAAAATGTATTGAATTTCTCAATATGAAAATTTGACTGGAGGCGCCCCTACGACTTAAAAAATGTATTGAAATTCTCAATATGAAAATTTGACTGGAGGCGCCCCTACGACTTAAAAAATGTATTGAAATTCTCAATATGAAAATTTGACTGGAGGCGCCCCTACGACTTAAAAAATTGTATTGATATTCTGAATATGAAAATTTGACTGGAGGCACCCTTATGGCTGAAAAAAATTGAACAGGGGTGTGCTTATGGGTAGATTTGAGTAGATGACATCTACTTAGCTGTTTGCTCAAATTTATTTATTTTTTAAGGAAAAATATTCAAGTTAAACGATATTTTTGACCATAAAAGGGCTTGCACCAAGTTTCATCAATTTCTTGGCTCAATTTTGAAGCGCCCTTTTCTTTTTTTCAAGTCATATGCACTCTTTCTGGAAAGTCAACCAAACATTTCAGTGTTCCAAGGTAGTGCTGTCGCAGTCTGTCGCAAAGTCGCCAAGTCGAGGAGCGATATTTTTTAAATTAAGTTTGTCTGAAGGCGCCCCTAGGATTTAAAAAATTGTATTAAAATTCTCAATATGAAAATTTGACTGAAGGCGCCCCTACGACTTAAAAAAAATGTATTGAAATTCTCAATATGAAAATTTGACTGGAGGCGCCCCTACGACTTAAAAAATGTATTGAAATTCTCAATATGAAAAATTGACTGGAGGCGCCCCTACGACTTAAAAAAATGTATTGAAATTCTCAATATGAAAATTTGACTGGAGGCGCCCCTACGACTTAAAAAATGTATTGAAATTCTCAATATGAAAATTTGACTGGAGGCGCCCCTACGACTTAAAAAATGTATTGAAATTCTCAATATGAAAATTTGACTGGAGGCGCCCCTACGACTTAAAAAATGTATTGAAATTCTCAATATGAAAATTTGACTGGAGGCGCCCCTACGACTTAAAAAATGTATTGAAATTCTCAATATGAAAATTTGACTGGAGGCGCCCCTACGACTTAAAAAATTGTATTGATATTCTGAATATGAAAATTTGACTGGAGGCACCCTTATGGCTGAAAAAAATTGAACAGGGGTGTGCTTATGGGTAGATTTGAGTAGATGACATCTACTTAGCTGTTTGCTCAAATTTATTTATTTTTTAAGGAAAAATATTCAAGTTAAACGATATTTTTGACCATAAAAGGGCTTGCACCAAGTTTCATCAATTTCTTGGCTCAATTTTGAAGCGCCCTTTTCTTTTTTTCAAGTCATATGCACTCTTTCTGGAAAGTCAACCAAACATTTCAGTGTTCCAAGGTAGTGCTGTCGCAGTCTGTCGCAAAGTCGCCAAGTCGAGGAGCGATATTTTTTAAATTAAGTTTGTCTGAAGGCGCCCCTAGGATTTAAAAAATTGTATTAAAATTCTCAATATGAAAATTTGACTGAAGGCGCCCCTACGACTTAAAAAAAATGTATTGAAATTCTCAATATGAAAATTTGACTGGAGGCGCCCCTACGACTTAAAAAATGTATTGAAATTCTCAATATGAAAATTTGACTGGAGGCGCCCCTACGACTTAAAAAATGTATTGAAATTCTCAATATGAAAATTTGACTGGAGGCGCCCCTACGAATTAAAAAATGTATTGAAATTCTCAATATGAAAATTTGACTGGAGGCGCCCCTACGACTTAAAAAATTGTATTGATATTCTGAATATGAAAATTTGACTGGAGGCACCCTTATGGCTGAAAAAAATTGAACAGGGGTGTGCTTATGGGTAGATTTGAGTAGATGACATCTACTTAGCTGTTTGCTCAAATTTATTTATTTTTTAAGGAAAAATATTCAAGTTAAACGATATTTTTGACCATAAAAGGGCTTGCACCAAGTTTCATCAATTTCTTGGCTCAATTTTGAAGCGCCCTTTTCTTTTTTTCAAGTCATATGCACTCTTTCTGGAAAGTCAACCAAACATTTCAGTGTTCCAAGGTAGTGCTGTCGCAGTCTGTCGCAAAGTCGCCAAGTCGAGGAGCGATATTTTTTAAATTAAGTTTGTCTGAAGGCGCCCCTAGGATTTAAAAAATTGTATTAAAATTCTCAATATGAAAATTTGACTGAAGGCGCCCCTACGACTTAAAAAAAATGTATTGAAATTCTCAATATGAAAATTTGACTGGAGGCGCCCCTACGACTTAAAAAAATGTATTGAAATTCTCAATATGAAAATTTGACTGGAGGCGCCCCTACGACTTAAAAAATGTATTGAAATTCTCAATATGAAAATTTGACTGGAGGCGCCCCTACGACTTAAAAAATGTATTGAAATTCTCAATATGAAAATTTGAATGGAGGCGCCCCTACGACTTAAAAAATGTATTGAAATTCTCAATATGAAAATTTGACTGGAGGCGCCCCTACGACTTAAAAAATGTATTGAAATTCTCAATATGAAAATTTGACTGGAGGCGCCCCTACTACTTAAAAAATGTATTGAAATTCTCAATATGAAAATTTGACTGGAGGCGCCCCTACGACTTAAAAAATGTATTGAAATTCTCAATATGAAAATTTGACTGGAG